>NC_137051.1:25389241-25759241 GCF_032717465.1 Coenobita brevimanus
TTTTTTCTCTGTTGAACATCACCTCTCTTCCTCTAAACCTCATTTTCTCTTCCTGACTGAGACTCAGTATACTCACTTCAAAGCCAAAGATGGCTGTTGTGTACTGTATATGTACACAACAATATGTCTTGCTTTCATGCTCCCGAACTTGAATCTCCTGAATTCTCTACTCTCTGGCTTCGGCTACTCCGTCATTCTCTGACTAAATATATCTGTGCTGTTTGCTTATCCCCTAATTCTGCTATGAAAAATTCTTTAACTATCTTACTTCCAAGATGGAACACGTCCAATCAATTTCTCCTTTCTCTGAAATCTCCATTTTAGGTGATTTCAGTGTTCACCACCGCCTTTGGGTCTCGTCTTCTTTCATTGATCCACCTGGTGAACAAGCCTACATCTTTTTTGTCCTCAGTGACCTAGAGCAGCTTATACAGCACCCTACCCATATCCCTGACTGCCTTGGAGAGAGTTTTCCAACTTACTTGACCTTCTCCTTACAACTATACCTTCTGCTTATGCTGTTAATCTTTTCTCTCCACTGGGCTCATCACAACCTTATCACCTTAACGTGTCCTATCGTTCCAGTAAGGCCTGACAACCTTCCCAAGAAGCAGCTACCGTGGCACTTTGGAGTTGCTGATGGGAGGCCCTTAGGCTGTACTTCTTTTACTTTCCCTGGAATTATTATTGCATCCATCGTCGAGAGCCATCTGAGAGGGCGTCGTGCATTACAGAGGTTATCCTCTCAGGCATGGAAGCATACATTCCTTTCTCTTATCTTAATACTAATGCAGAAAAAAAAAAAAAAACTTGATTATATCACTCTGGTTTGAATGCCGTCCACAACAAGGAGAGGGCCTACAAAAGTTACCAGAGCCAACCCACTCCTGAATCTCATCTCTTTAATGTTTATGCCCGGAATCGTGTTAAATCTGTCCTTTGCACTGCTGACAACAATTTCATTCGTACTAAATGCTCTGAACTTTCCAGCTCAAATTCTTCCCTCTCTGGTTGGAACCTAGCCAAAAACCATTCTAACAACTTTAGTTCATCATCCTTCCCTCCTCTTTTCTGTTCTGATGACTCTGTAGCTGTTTCTTCTACTGATAAAACAGAACTCTTCACTCAGACTTTCTCCTCCAATTCCATCTTAGATGATTCCAGTGTTGTTCCTCCATCACTTCCCCCTCCTCTGACTTCCTCATGGCTGGAATTAAATTTTCATCAATTGATGTGTTTTCCGCCATCACTAGCCTCAATACAGTAATCCCCGTAATATCCAGATGCCCAATTTCCGGACATCCCCACTTACCGGACATTTTTGTCCTGGGATCCAATATTCCCAAAATGGGCCAAAAACCGCAAAAAATTAGAAAAAAATCCAACTTTTTTCCACCCATAATTTGAACTTGGCGCGCATGGCATGGGCCAGCTGTGTTTTGGTGCGTCATTCTGCTGCCGTCTGCTGGAGCACCCCTGCATCCTCCCCACTTACCGCCCGTCTCTCGTTGTGTGTGCACATTCGTCATCATGGCTGCCTACTTGCTCGCTTTTCTGGTGGTGCCTTACATGCTGCAGGCTCTCCTGCTGCTCTCGTGCCTCTTCTTCATGTGTGTGATGATGGCCCAGCTGCCTGAGAAGAGGAAGAGAGTGGTTTTGACTCCGGAGAAGAAGAGGGAGATATTGGACAAGGTGGATGCGGGATGGTCTTCCTCACGCATCAACCTGGCCCGATCTACTTTGTTTGATATCAAGAGATCCTGAGACCAACTCATGCAGTACTTCTCGTCAAAAAGCAAACGCAACGTGGAGAGGAAGATGATGTTTACTCCCAAGTATGCAGAAGTCAACCACTCCTCGTTGATTTGGTATCGACAGCAACGTGCTGCTGGTGTGATGGTGCATGGCACGGAGCTGAAGGCTGCTGCTGAGAAGCTTGCAAGACTTCACAACGCCCTAGGCTTCAAGGTATCCGAGGGTTGGCTCTTCGTGTTCAAGTTACGACATGGCCTTACCAACCGTAAGTCTCATGATGAAGCTTTGGACGCCACGAGGATGGAGTAGAGGAGTTTCGGCACAAGGTGAAGCGCTTGATCGACAGGGAGGGCCTCACTCTTGGTCAAGTCTACAATGCTGACGAAACTGGCTTATTCTATCGCTCTTTGCCTACAAACACTCTAGCCGAGGAGATGGAGAAGCGTGTACCTGGCCGCAAGCTCTCCAAGCAATGGATATCTGCTTTGTGTTGTGCCAGTGCTAACAGCATGCACCGGCTTAAGCTCATTATTGTTGGCCGTGCAAAGCAGCCTCGGTGTCCGCGTGGGGTGATGGATGTCCTTTCTGTCGTCTGGTACCATTCCTTGAAGGCATGGTTCACTGCCCACATCTTCAAAGACTGGTTCCACCGCCATTTCGTCAAGGAGGTCATCCATTACCAGACAGAGAAACTGGGAATCCCACGCAACCAGGCAAAGGGCCTCCTCCTCCTCGACCATGCACCTGCTCACTTGTGCAACAAGGACTTGATGACTGAGAATGGGCGCATTAGGTGCATGTTTCTGCCACCTAATACTACTGCTCTCATCCAACCAATGGACCAAGGAGTGATCGTGGCAACGAAGAGGCTGTACTGAAGGAAGTTCCTGGACAAGGTGATGGTTGTTCACGAGGAAAAGCACAGGGAGGGATGACACACACGAGGCCAGCGGACTTTGGAAAACCTTCACCACTACAACATCAAGTCTGCCATCTGCAACTGGGCCAGTGCATGGAAGGAAGTCCCTGTCAAGACTCTAGAAAATGGTTGGTCTCATCTGCTTCTCGGAACGGATGTGGAGCACGATTTCCTAGGTTTTGACGTGGATGACTTCCATGCATGTCTATGTGCGCATGGGGACGATGTTGATGTGGACGAAGTGCGTGAGTGGTTGGATGATGACGAGGGCGATCTTGGGTATCAGACCATGTATGATATCGAGATCGCATCTTCAGTTGCAGGTGTCAGTACCCAGCTTGAAGATTCCGATGAGGACGGCAACGTTGATGCGGACTCCTCTCAGTGTTACACTACTCCAGCCATCCCCAAGCTGAGTGCACTCCGGGAACAGCTAGAGTTCGTTCTGGACTACCTGGAGCACCCAGACTCGGACAGGGAGATGGGGCCCTTGGGACTTGTGACACAATGACCCACCTTCACTCAAACGACACAAGATTCATATCGGCACTAAGAAACTTTTGCAAGTATTCAACGATGCCTATTGGACACCTGACCCCTCCAACCTGGCCAAGCAAGTCACCCAGGCCTGCTGAGCCTGTGCGCAAGGCAAGGACATCACCCGTACACCTGGTCCGCTGGGAAGCATCACTGCCCACAAACCATGGCAATTGTTGTCCATGGACGTAGTGGGCCTTCTACCACCTAAAGCCGGCTACAAGTATATCATCACCTTTGTGGATACATACTCAAAATTCCTCATCGCCCGCCCGGTCAAGGAACACCACGCCATCGCCATGGCCGATGCCCTCTTCCGCCATGTCTTCCCATACTTTGGCATTCCCCAAGCCCTGCACTCAGACAATGCCCCCGAGTTCACCAGCGCAATATGGCAAGAACTCGCCACCATCTTCGGCTACCACATCTCACACTCTTCCCCCTCCTGGCCCCCGGGGGACAGAATATGTGAAAGGAGCCATCTCACCCTCCTCAACCAGGTGTGGATCCACATCAAGACTGTGCAGTGGAGGATGAATTCCTGCCCACGGGACGATGGCATCTCCCCACACGAATGGGTATTCAGGGAGGCCCCCCTCCTCCTACCATTGTGACAACACCTACAGCCCCCTTCCAAGTCCCCCACGTCTGAACCCCTTCACCACCTCAAGAGGCGACTGCACCACTTGCAGAAGCATCAGGACCTGCAAATGGACGTTGCTTCCTCCAACCCCTTACAAACCAGGTGATTCGGTAGTAATGGCCAAACTATCAACACCTAACAAAGTCTCACCCCGGTTCGTGGGACCCTACACCATTACCCATGTCCCCAGCCCCTACCAAGTAACCATCAACTACCATAGCCCCCCACGCACTTTCTGTAACCGTCCCGTACGTCCATTCCCAACCAAAACCTCCCCATGACACCACCCCCCTACCCCCACCCGCTGCACCACCTCACCACCACCTGCCGCTCGAGACTCCCCATCAGACTCACACGCCTGCTACTTCACACCCTCCTCCTCCCTACCATTCTCCCCCACTCCCTCTCCTCTGGTTAATTCCCCCGCCACACCTCACACCTCAGATCCCACCACCACACCTCCACTGCAAGTCCAGCCAGCCAGCCCTGGGACCCCCAACCCACCCACAGCCACCCCCCCCACATCTCCAGCACCGCACACCACCCGCGGCCACCTCTACACCTGCACCATCTCCCCCCTCCTCTCCCCCTCACTCCACAGCCTGTCCCAAACCATCTGCCCACCCCCCAACCACCACCCCTGCCACCTCACCATCAAACACCCAGACCACCTCAGCATTCCCAGCCACCACACTGTGAGGCCGCACTCCCCCCTTGCCACTTGCACCCACCCTCGCCACCACCACTACCCAATCTGGCTGCCTATCCCGCCCGCCGGCCAGATACTCCACAACACCATCACCCAGACCCCCAATATCACCTACAGTACACCACCAGGACGCCCATTCCTACCCCTCACATGCCCAACATGTCCTCCATAACACTACCTTTACACCAGGCCCAATGGAAACTCCTGCCAGCCCCACTCCCCAGGGAGAAGAGCTGCACCTACCTTCGGCGGCTGCATAAAACCCCGACCACTTCACCAGCCGCCAGCATTCAGCTAGGGAGCACAGACCACCCACCACCACCCGCTATGAAGGTATGGCATATCACCTGGGCCCCAGCCCACAGGAAGAAACGGTGCATCTAAGGGAAGCACCACCTCCTCCAACTCCTTCAGGAGACATCCCAGACTTCCACCTTGTACATCACATATGTGTATCACCGAGACCCAGACACCCCTTACTGGACTCCCCTCCTCCATCACCCCACACCAGCCCACAGTACCACCACCACAGACACCCACTACCTCCAGCCACAGGGACATGACTTTTGCCTCCAAGACAGCGGTAAAATATCCGCTGCAACAAGACACAACTGGGATGTCACAACACCCATCCCAGGGGGAGACCACTGAGGAGCTTCAATGGCGCGCATGATACCCAGGCAGTATGGGCTTATGTCCCCTACTATCTTGCGCCCTTATTCCCTGCAGCAGGCCCAGTGAGAACTACTCAGTGCTGGGACATCACCCTCCAGCCGGACCAGCCCTCGCCAGGTTCGGGATGGGGCTGATACTTCAGTCCCAGACAGCACCAGAGTGATGTCCACAAGCTGCAGTAGGATAGAGATGGCCACTAGCTGCTCACTAACTGCATCCCCCCCCCTCTGCAGAAACCAGTGACGGCCACTAGGTGCACTAGGGGAGAGACAACCACAACCCACTCTCCTTCTGCAGCTGTCTCAGGGAGCTGGAACTCGGTGATGGCCACAAGCCGTACCATCAGGCAGGTGACGGCCACTAGTCGCACTGTGTCTGCAGTCCCCTCTCCTCCGAGGACCTCGGTGATAGCCATTAGCCGCACCCGTGAGCAGGTGACAGCCACTAGCCGCACTCGCCCCACAGTCCACCCGGAGAACAAGGCCCCAGCAATGGCCACTAGCCGTGCTGGAGGACAGGCGATGGCCACTAGCCACGCCTCCCCCCACAGGACCTCGGTGACGGCCACTATCTGCACCTGTGGAGAGGTGATGGCCACTAGTCGCACCTCGCCGTCAGTCCTGCCAGGAAGTCGGGCCCCAGTGACGGCCACTAGCCACACTGATAGGAGAGAGACAACCACTAACCACCCTACCCCTGTTGCCATTGGGACCTCAGGAACGGCCACTAGTCACATCAGGGAGAGACCAGACACCACCCATCTCTCGCCTCCTGTGACTTCCCCTCTGGAGGACATCCCTTGCTTAGCTCACCCCTCCTGCAGCCGAGCGGGACACCCCTACTGTTCTCCCCACAGAGGCAGCCCACAGGAGGAACTACCCTGTCTGGAGGAGGGCTAGTAAGGCCCCAGCATGACCCTGGGAGTGCGAGCAGTAGACAAGACCACCCGCTGTCGGACTTCCAAAGGAGAGGATGCCGCAGGCCACTCCTGACAGCGACCCGACCCTAGGGAGACCACAGTCCCCGTACTCCCCAAGGCTCCCCTAAGACCCCGGGGCGTGACCTCCCCAGCCCCAGAGGATGACGACCTTCTTTCCATGGTGGGCACAGACAAGTGCACTTACTCTCCCTATTCTGTCCCAGCCCTAGGGACCGAACACCCCACCGAGGCCCCACTAGAGAAGGGCCCCTCTCCACACTGCCCAGCAGCCCACTCAAAACGACGCAGACCCTGGGAGTAGTCCTGTGCCCTCTAAGGGAAGGCACATCTGACAGGACCCCTCTCACATCCAGCCAACACCAGTAGGAGCCCAGGACTTTAGCAGCCCTGTAAGAACCCTCCTGTCCCAAGACTGACTTTGTGCCTAGACAGTATATTGTGCCTTAATTGTATCTACATTGTCTCCAGTAGTTTGTGAATTTAAGATAATATGCGTGTAAGGTTCATGGACCAGAGTTTTTATGTCCTATTCCTCTCGTGGTGTATTGTAGTTCCGGTCCCGAAAGATAACCCCGGCTCAGCAGCTAGTGTTTTTAGGGCAAGGAGTCAACATAAAACCACTTTTTTTTTTTTTTTTAATTAAATAACAGAACGGAGGAAGGAAAAACAAATGAGTAAAAAAAAATAATCCATACACCAGATTACCGGTGTTCTCTGTTCATAAAATATCTGTAACAGTTAGACTTGAACAGTTGTGCGTTGAAATTTGGAGGAAAACAACTCTGGGGAAGCGAGTTCCAGAAAGACGCAGTTCGGGGAATGAAAGAATTCTGATAGGCAGAAATTCTGCAATATGGCTGAGTGACATTCCAGTCATGAGCGCTACCAGATGCCCGTGTAGCACGAGGGAAGGCATGGAGAGGTGGCACCATGGACGCAACTTCATCTGAGCATTTGCCAAAAAAATATCTGTAAAATAATGCAAGGGAGGCAACATTCCTTCTTACTTGCAGGGGAGGTAGTTTATATGTAATGGCAGGGTTGTTAATGATTCTAACAGCTTTATTCTGAATTTTGTCTAGTTGTCTTAATGCAACCTCTCCACAACCATTCCACAAGGGTGAGCAATATTCAAGCTGAGAGTGCACATGACTCTTATAAATTATAGCTAACTGCTCATCGGCGAAGAAGTTACGGACTCTGTACAATAATCCAAGTTTCTTTGAGGCGGTTTTAGCAAGTGATCTGACATGAGAGGTCCAGCTGAGGGCACTGTTAAGTGAGACGCCAAGAATTTCAATACTTTTGGAGATGGGAATATTAGTAGCACTGAAGGTAATGTACGAATCTGGCAATATCTGTCTATTAGTAAACGGTATATATTTAGTTTTACTAGCATTAAAAGAGACAAGGTTGTTTTGTCCCCATTCACTGATTGTAGATAGATCTTGATTTATGGAGATGGCTGTACTGAGTTGAGAGGTAGAGATATTAGACTTTGTAAATGGATGTCTGAGTGTGAATGAACTATGTAGTGTTAAGTCATCTGCATATGAGTGAATGGGATTGTGGGTGACAGATAAGAGATCATTTATATGAACCAGAAATAGGGTTGGCGCCAGAACTGATCCGCCGGCGTTAATTGAGTGGAAATTGGAATATACATCATCTACTTTCACTCATATTTTCCTGTCACTAAGATATGAAGAAATCAAAGGAACAAAAGACGTTAGTCCATAGCAAGGGAGTTTGGACAGCAGGGAACGGTGCCATACTCTGTCGAAAGCTTTAGAGATAACAAGAGCTACTGCATGAGTTTCTCCAAAAAGATCAATTGATTGATGGATGGTATGAGTTAAGAGATTGAGTATGTCAATGGTGGATCTTTCGTGGCGAAAACCATATTGTCTATCACTAATTAAGTTGTTGGATTCAAGATGTTTAACAGTGTGCTTATTAATTAAAGTTTCAAATACCTTACCGAGAGAAGATGTGACAGCTATTGGTCTGTAATTGGAGGGGTCAGAGGAACTTCCTTTCTTTGGAACTTGGTGGATATTGGCTTCTTTCCATGAATTTGGGAATAAAGAAGTACGTATGCATAGTCTGAATAATTTAGCTAGGACAGAGGCAAGTTCAGGGGAACACTTTTTGAAAACAATTGGCGGAATGCCATCTGGGCCTGGAGCTTTGTTGGTAGGTAAATTGTCTAGGATGGATTGTACGTATCTTGTCTGTATTTTAAGTGGGCAATTTCGGGAAAATCAGGTTCCAGTACTGGGACAGTCTGGCTTGTATCGTCTATGGTAGAGTTTCTGGCAAAGGTACTGGCAAAGATATCTGCTTTCCCACGTGGGTCATTTGTAATGTTGCCATCTGAAGATTTTAGTGGGGGAATGGAAGATGACTTGTTAAAGTTATTATTGAAAGAATTAAGAGTTGACCAGAATATTCTATTGTCATTAGGGTTGTTAAGTAATTTTGATGCTTGCTTTTGAAGAAAGTTTGATTTAGATAGATTTAATACAGCTTTTGCATGATTTTTAGCAATTTTAAATTGGGAGAGTGATTCAAATGTTTTTTAAGTAAGAGTTATATGCTAATGACTTTTGGGCTGTTGCTCTGGCACAGTTGCCATCAAACCATTTTGGAGAGTTCGATCTTTTAGTGAACTGTTGACTTGGTATGAATAAATCCATACCAGCTAGTATTAAGTCATCAGAGAAATTACCAATATGCCGGGAATCGAACCCAGGACTCTCAGGTGAGAGCCAGGCAGCATACCACTACACCACGACCAAGTAAAAGTTAACTCACGTTGTCACAATCTTGTAACCAACGTCCCTCCGCCCCCACTGTGGGCATCAAGAGGATGAGTTAACCCCCTGGCACTCGGGCAAGTAGATGCTTTTAATCTATCCCAAACACTTACGGCAAGTCAGAATGAAGAGAGAACCTGTATTCCCGGCATATTGGTAATTTCTCTGATGATTTTTCCTGTGAAAAAAATACAGGTTCTCTCTTCATTCTGACTTGCCGTAAGTGTTTGGGATAGATTAAAAGCATCTACTTGCCCGAGTGCCAGGGGGTTAACTCATCCTCTTGATGCCCACAGTGGGGGCGGAGGGACGTTGGTTACAAGATTGTGACAACGTGAGTTAACTTTTACTTGGTCGTGGTGTAGTGGTATGCTGCCTGGCTCTCACCTGAGAGTCCTGGGTTCGATTCCCGGCATGTTGGTAATTTCTCTGATGATTTTTCCTGTGAAAAAAATACAGGTTCTCTCTTAGTATTAAGTCGCAAATGTGGGACTGGGTAGAATTGGGATCACTAGAGAAGAAAGACTGCCATGGAACATCAGCGAGATAATTTCTGAATCCATCCCAGTCTGCCCTAACAAAGTGCCATCGGGTCACCCTGACAGGTTCAGAACGGGGAGGTGTGGGAGGGTTAACTAATGAGGCTTTGATGAGATTGTGGTCAGAGGATCCAAGTGGTGATAGTACCTCTATCCTGTATTGATCTGGATTATTTGTCAAGAATAAATCCAAGAGATGGGCATTATGGTCAGGATTATCAGGTATTCTGGTTGGTTGCTTTACCAACTGGGTGAGATTAAACGATTCCGCAAACACCTCGCACTCTAGACCAGCGTCGTCAGTCCAGGCAGAATGCAATAACCATTCAACATTGTGTATGTTAAAATCACCCAAAATGGTAATTTCGGTGCCAAGGGCAAGGTCAAGGTTACTCAACTGAGTGGATGTGGAATCAAGTACATTGGGTTCCGAAGAAGCATTGAGGGAACGATAAACTACACAAATATATTTGGTAATGTTTTGACAATTTAATTTATATAATGAGTAATCAAAACTGGATGAAGTGAAGTTTAAAACAGTGTCAACTGCATATTAGGATTTGATATAACAACAGGTGCCACCCTTGTTACGGAAGTTTGTAAGGAGATGGTAACCGGGAAAACAAAATGGAGATATATCGGTAGAGGGTGAGATTTGTGGTTCTGTGAGGAAAAGAGCCAAAGGGGGTATGGACTGAAGGAAAAAATGAACTGAGTTTAAATTTGTGGTAAGGCCGCGGATGTTGGTAAAGAATAAGGCCGCACTGTCACTTCTTCGCTGACGAGCATTCCCGGAAATAGCAACAGTCGCTGCCGACACAGTCGCTTGATGGCGACCAGGAGGACCCTGTGCCTCCAGCCCTACCCTGCCGGTGGTGACAATCCGAGGTACCACCTCATATGATAGTAAGATTGCAGGGGTCATTACTAAAGACATAAATAGAAGGTGTGATATGTTATGCGCATGTAGTGTGGTGTAGACAGTTGAAGGTAGTGGTATTATGAGGGCATGCTGGCCTACTCTCTGTGTAAATGAATGCACTGAAAATGTTCAGCAAAGGGAGATGGTCAGGATCAAGTCCTGAGGGCTGGTGAAACGGGAGCTCCAGCTCTCCCTATCACCAGCTTGCCATAAACCTCGGGCGTACTGCCCTGTTCGACTGGTACTACAGTCTACTCCTCTGAACATATAAAGGAGCATAGGTAGACGTAGAGAGGCTGGACCTCAAGACACTTTTGTTAGAATCTCAGGCCGCACCACCTTACTTCACCTAGTAAAATAATATATATCTATGTATCTATCTATCTATCTATCTATATATGGAGCCTCTGTGGTACAGTGGTAAAGTGTGCGTTTTCGTACACTGGAGAGCGAGGGTTCGCACCCCACCAGGGTTATAAACTTTGAAAGCGTTCTCCCGGCCATGTATTGCTATGGCGGACACAAGGGGTGCTGTGGTTGAACCAGTGTCGCATACTGTAAAGGATGTTTGCACCCAGTCGGCTTGCGCAGGCCAATTACACTTGGTTCATAGACTACACACACATCCAAAGCCACTACAACACTACAATCACACTTACAAGCACTTCTCACCCTTCATACAATCTCTACCAGACATCCTAAGCCACTTGGTAGAGATACATAGGCTGTATCGTCCCTACTTCGGTCGGGATAGGCCGGTCCTGCAGTGGATACTCAAATGGCTCATGATGATATATATATATATATATATATATATATATATATATATATATATATACTGTATATACAGTCATCTCGCCTAAAGTGCGTCTCCCCTAATGTGCGACGGGTGTCTGACAATAATTATTTAGAAAGTGCGTTTGCTACTTGCAATGTGCGACAGGCAGGAAAAATTGATGCAAATACGGTATTCTCTCGCAACTCGCGAGCATAATTTGTAGCATACGATTTGTAAGGGTGGGGCTGGTATGTGTGGTGGGGTGCGGCTGATGTGTGAGTGGTGACCACAGCAGCAGGATGATGACGTAATGTCTGTAGTGTCTGACTTGGACTTTGAGGGTTTTCTGGAGCAGCAACAGGCAGCACCTAACTTAGTGCAAACTGAGATGTGCATTCCATAACACTGGCCACACAGTATTGTGCTTTAAGAGCATTCGTTAATCACTGGCATAATCGTCACCAGGGTTGCCATTTGGTATTTGTCATTACCAACTGTGAGGCAGTTTGGTAATGAAAAATCGATCGGCAATCATTCAGAATGATTGATTATCAAAAATTCGATCGGTAATGATTCAGAATGATTAATTTCCAAAAAATCGATCGGTAATGATTCAGAATGATTCATCACCAAAAGGATTATTCACATGTATGAGTGTACCGACGGTGGATTATCTTTTTTTTTTTTTAATGCAAGAAAGAAGGAACCAAAGGCTAAGAGCCAACAAACCGTTCTCTCCAAGAAAAAAAAAAATGCAAAAGAGAGCCAAAACCCCTCCAGTAGTGATGAGAGTGAAAGTGCATAACAGCTGTTGAGTGCTTTGATTCAGTTTCCGGGGTACGGCCTCGCATACCACAACAACAATTCGCATTATCTACCCTCTGTACAATGCTAGTAAGGCCTTGAATTTTCATAATGAATATACAGTATTACTCTTGCATGTTTCTATTGTAAGTTTTCCTTTTGCATTTTAGTTAGGGGTTGGTGTTGGTGAATCAATATACGAAAATTCAGGATGTGTCGCCCATAAAGGCATTTTAACATAGGGTTCTATGCAAAGTGCCACATGCTGTGTCAACCATATTCACTCACTTTACGCGAGATGACTGTGTGTGTGTACATAGAGAGAGAGAGAGAGAGAGAGAGAGAGAGAGAGAGAGAGAGAGAGAGAGAGCAGCCGTGGCTCTGGGTTAGAGCGCTCCTCTCTGACCGAAGGGTCGGAGGATCCAATCCACCCAAGGGTCATTGGTAGACATCAGGAAAGGCATCCGGTCATAAAATGCTACACGCTCCAGTCCAAAAGTCCTCTACCCAGGGGCAACGCCTTAGCCCTTCGGGGATACCTGGTTTAAAACCAAATTATATATATATATATATATATATATATATATATATATATATATATATATATATATATTATTGAAACATGCAAACATTTCTATAAATTTAGGGGCCAACTGATGAGTTTGGCCTGGGGCCCACAAGTAGGTATATCCGGCCCTGCTTTCATTTCCCTGTAATATTCCAAAGATTGTAGTGCACACCATACTTTCTACCAGTCTCGTGACAGGGAGTTGTGGGACGTTGTACAATCCTCCCTCACCTCTCTCCCAGTCCCCCGAGAGAAGAATATTGGAATGAAAGAGAAGGGCAACATATGTGGTAGGCCAAGATTGCACGTCTGTATGAACCTCGGGTCACAGCAAGAACAAAAATCTCTTCACTATGATTAAGTTGTCTGTTATTTTATGGTTACAACTACCTGATGATTTTACTAAGCTTAAGAGAGCCCTAGTAGTAATGGAGTTAATGGAGGCTACAACTCATCCCTCTATTTCGAAAAGTGTATTCCTAACTAGATCAGATCATCAGGAGCTAAGAATAAAATAAATAAATAGGACTTAATATTGGTGGAGAATTTAATTATAGTCTTGTCCTACCCCAGCTGGACAGTGTGATGGGATTACTGGAGAGACCCCCAACTTTCTCCGTGTGTGGCCTCTTCTCCTTGGGTCGACACTGCATCATTCCCGTGAGTACGTACACACACACACACACACACACACACACACACACACACACACACACACACACACACACACACACACACACACACACACACACACACACACACACACACACACACACACACACACACACACACACGGTCACTCGTATTCATCAACAGGTGCTACAGAGGGATGCCCTTCTGTAATGGCACTAATATAACCAAGCGGTTTCCACTGGCTGGTTACTGAGACGTCCCTCGATTACTTTCTTCTCACCTGAAAGGAGGAGGATGAACTGCATGAGAAGGGCAACTTGAACTTGCAGTCCATTGGGTTCTTGCTTCAGATGTCCCTGGGATCATCACCACTACCACAACCACCACCACCACCACCACAACAACAACAACGCATCAACAAGCATTCACCATCACGTAATTTCATAATATTCTTAGGACTTTCATTATATTAAAGTAACTTTATGATAAATAAGGAGACTGTGAAAAAGGTGGAGAGGGTGAGGGAGAGCGATAGGGTGGAGGAATATATATAAACTGAAGCTTGTTGAGTTGGAGGAAGGACATCCTGATGGCACAGGACCGGATGACATGGAGGCGATTTGTTCATGGCCACCCCTTAGCTACAAATTACGATGCAAACGCCTTGCTGTCGTTCGTTTATCTCATCATTACCTGCATTAGTTTGGATATGTTATCAGTGCAAATAATATGCCATGGGTGCCGCGGGGCGACAGTATTCAGAATGCGGGATGCAACCAAACAGAAGTAGAGAAACATGGTTTAGGGTAACGTTGTCTATGTATGCCATCCATCTTTAATATAACACAGTAAATTTATCTTTATGCAAACATGTCTCTTAACGCCAGTACGAACTGATTCTGATAAACAACCCTATCAATACAGATAGTTCTTTCCGCTCAATCACAATATAACCTCCATCATTCCAGAACTGACACGTAATATTTTCAAGAAAAAAAAAAAAAAACTCTACAAGCACAGGGTCGGATGGCATCAGCAACCTGCACTTGAAAGGAATCTAAGCCCTCACAACATCAACAACTACTCATACGCACATTGTAGCATTTTGCGGGCTTCTAGCCTTTGGTTCCTTCTTCTTTGCATTAAAAAAAAAAAAAAAAAAAAGAATCCCAGTACAGTATTTGGAAACATGGAACAATTATAACTATATTTAAACCAAACAAGGACCCAGCACAACATTCGTCGTACAGACCCCCAGCACTACTTTGTTCACTATCCAAAATACTCAACGCCTTACTTTCAACAGTCACACCCCAAGATTTAGAGCACTGAACTCTACAGACGCCTTATTAACAAATCACACACAAGCATCAGATGGCTTCAATTCCACGACACCCATAAAACGCAGGCTTTTCACAACAATAGATATGAGTAAAGCATTCGATGCCACATGCCGACACAGACCAATCACCAGGATCTACAACACAAACATGGAGAAGAACACCAAATGCTGGTTTGCCAACTATTTGTCCGGTAGACAAGCGCATGTTACATTCCATAGCAAGTCATCACGAACACGAAATTTCCCCAGTGCAGTTCCACATGGCACCATTCTCTCACCCACACTCATCAGTCTATACATGCATGATATTCCCACACCCCAGCCACCCACAAACATTGCTTAAGCAGATGACATCACCGTAACAAACACACACCACACTGCAGACTCAGCCTGCACATTACTATAGGACTACCTCAACACACTGCAAATTAAGGTCATGGAGAACAGACTGACGATCACTCAAGCCAAACTACAACACTCACTATCAACAGTAAACATGTACACAAATACTTCCCCCGCATCACACTTAACAATGTACGCACGTCACACACACCCTCCACTGAGATCCTTGGAATGACATGGCACTGGACTCACCTTCAAGGATCACTTACTAGACGTCAAGAGACGGTGTATTCCCAGACTCAATACACTCAGGGCACACAAACCATAGATATAAGTAGTTGTAGTTGTTCCTTAGCTAGTCTGGCCGAACAGCCCCGAGTCCCTTAAGAAGGCCATGGCCGAGACTGGGCTTTCCCACAGAGCTCTCAAAGAGTGTATGTTGTGTTGTTGGCGTAGTTGATTGTGTGTAATGCAGTCTTCCATAATGTGCTTAATAGTATGGGGTGCTGTGTTGCATCCTGGACATGCATCAGCTACTGAGTCATTCAGCCTCTTCTGGTAGCTTAAGAGGGCTTGATGGTGTCCACATCTCAGCCTGGCCAGGTGGACCCCGTCCTCACGAGGGAGATAGAATTCAGAAGAGTGGATGTCAGGAGGCCGTGCATGCAGCGGTGTGTTGTCTTTAAGTGACTGAATGGAGCGGCGAGTGATCTGAGTGTGTATATGTTTCTGGAAGCTGGTCTGAGGTGGGTGAGGGGGGAGAGATGACAGTATTTGTGTATGGTATCGTGTGCTGGGTGTTGTTTTGATGTTCCTTGGTGTGGGTGGATGTGCTGCCATGTAATATAGTGGATGCTGTGGGTTTGTGAGGGCTGCAGCAAGAAACTGGGTGCCTCTCATGTCTAGGTGATCCCTGACTTTGAAGACTTTGGTTTCTTGATGTAGGTGGTCTGTGGGTGTAGTAGCTGTGCAGCCTGTGATTATTTTTAGGGCCTTGTTCTGTTTGGTCTGTAGAGTGTTGTAGAGTGTTTTGGTGAGGTTAGAAGCCCAGGCAGGGCTTGCATAATTCATCACTGAAGATATGTATTGCTTGTATACTGTGGTGGTGGTCTCTTTGTTGTGTTCGAATGTTGTATGGGCAAGTTACCTCAAGGCATTGAGTCTTGGTGTTATTTTATTTTTAATGTTTGTGATGTGTTGTTTAAATGACATTGATGTATTGTATATTACACCAAGGATTTTGTGGGGGTAGGGGAGTGTTGTTTATGGTGAGGTGTGGGATGTGACTGTGTTCTGCCGTCCAGTTTGTGAGAAGGGTCACTGTAGATTTGGCTAGGGCTATTTTGAGCCTGTTTGTGGTGAACCATTCGTGTGGTGTGTTGAGGTAAGGTTGGAGAGTGTGTGCAGCTGTGTTTGCGTTTTGGTGCATACATATAAGTGTTATATCATCTGCATAGGAAGCTATGTGTATCTGTGGTGTGTGGGGTGTAGGTATGTCGTACATGTATAGGTTAAAGAGTGTAGGGGACAAAACAGATCCTTGGGGGATGCCGTTTGTGAAGTTTCTGATCTTAGAAGACTGACCGGAAAATGTTACATGTGCACATCGGCCTGCTAAGTAGTTTGCCAGCCATCTTTTGGGTTATTGTGCATGTTTGTGTTGAGTATTTTGTATGTGAGGTTGCGGCAGGGGATGGCATCAAAAGCTTTGCTAATGTCTAGTGTGACTAGGAGTGTTCTGTGTGGTAGCCTAGCTGAATTCATGCCATCAAAAACTCTCTGTGTAAGGTCTGTTGAGAAGGGTGTTTGTGGAGTGTAGTGGCTTAAAGCCATGTTGTGACTGGGCTAGGTGAATGTGAGGTGTGACTAGTTGTAGTACCAGTCGCTTAGTGAGTTTAGAGGGGGAGCAGAGGAGTGTGATGGGGCGGTGTGAGCAGGGTAACGTTGGGTCTTTGTTGGGTTTAGGGAGAGTGATGATAATGCCATGCTTCCAGATGTTGGGTATTATGTTGTGTGAGTAGCTGTAGTTTGATATGTTGGTGAGTGCTTGTATGCCTTGTGGTCCAAGGTGTTTAAGGTGAATGTTGCTTATGTTGTCTGGTCCACAGGCAGATGAGTGCTTAAGGTTGTTAATGATGTGCTTCGTCTGGTTAAGTGAAAGGTGCGTAGTCTGGGTCTGTGAGGAACTGTCTCTTACGTCGGATGATACGTCGGTCTTTGGGATGAGGGTTTAGATGGCTGACTTGTGAAAAGTGATTGATGAGAGTGTTTGCTTGTTGTTTGTTTGAGGGTATGGTGTCTGTTGTTGTGATGGCAGCATATGATTGTGTGGTGTTGCTGTTGGAAAGTGTGATGCTGTTTAGTGTTTTGTAGAATTTACTGGTTTGTTTTGTGGTTAAGTGTTTGGAGGTAATTTCTCTAGTTTAGTGTTTGCTGTTCTGATATTTTATTGTTTATTTGAGTGTTGAGTTCTTGTATTTGTTGTATGGTGTCTTGTGTATGGGGTGTTGGGGAGTGTCGCAGTGTGTTCCGTTGTCTGATGAGGTCTTGAATTTCTGGTGTGAAGTTGGGGTTGTGTCTCTTTCTGTTGCCCATTCTTCAGTACAGCGGCGGTGCGTCTACGAGGCCGTCATCTTCCAATGGTAAAGCGTGTAATAGTGGCGCTTGTTTTAGAGTCAATTCAGACTATGAAAATGAATGTTGTAGTTGTTGTTGTTGTCATGGTGGTGGTGGTTGTTGTGGTGGAGGTTGTTGTAGTTGTTGTGATTGCTGTGATGGTGGTTGTTATGGTAGTTGTGGTTGTTGTGATATTTGTTGTGGTGGTGTTGGTGGTTGTTGTGTGGTTATTACTGTGATGGTTACTGTGGTGATATTTGTTGTTGTGGTGGTGTTGGTGGTTGTTGTGGTGGTTATTATTGTGGTTGTTACTGTGGTGAAGGTTGTTGTTGAGGTGGTGGTGGTGCTGATTGTGGTGGTGATGGTGGTTGTTGTGGTGGTTCTTGTGGTAGTGGTTCATGTGATTGTTGCTGTGGTTGTTGCTGCTGTTGTTGTTGTGGTGGTTCTTGTGGTAGTGGTTCATGTGATTGTTGCTGTGGTTGTTGCTGCTGTTGTTGTTGTGGTGGTGGTGGTGGAGGTTGTGGTTGTTGTTCTGGTGGCAGTTCTTGTGGTGGTGGTTGTGGTGGTTGTTATGGTGGTGGCTGTTGTTGCGGTGGTGATGGTGGTGGTGGTGGTGGTGGTTGTTGTTGCGGTGGTGATGGTGGTTCATATGGTGGTGGCTGTTGTTATTACTGTGGTGGTGGTGGTGGTTGTTGTTGTTGTTGTTGTTGTTGCGGTGGTGGTGATGGTTGTTATGGTGGTGGCTGTTGTTGCTGCTGCTGTGGTTGTTGTTGTTGTTGTTGTTGTTGTGGTGGTGGTGGTGGTGGTGGTTGTTGCGGTGGTGGTGGTGGTGGTGGTTATGGTGGTGGCTGTTGTTGTTGTGGTGGTCGTGGTGGTTGTTGTTGCTCTGGTTGTTGTTATTGTTGTTGCTGTGGTGGTGGTGGTTGATATGGTGGTGGCTGTTATTATTGCTGTGGTGGTGGTGGTGGTGGTGGTGATGGTGGTTGTTATTGTGGTGGCTGTTGTTGTTGTTGTTGTTGCTGTTGTGGTGGTGGTGCCTGCTATGGTGGCGGCAGTTGTTATTGCTGTGGTGGTAGTTGTTGTTGTTGTTGTTGTTGTGGTGGTGGTTGTTATTGTGGTGGCTGTTGCTGTGGTGGTTGTTGTTGTTGTTGCTGTGGTGGTGGCGGTAGTGGTTGTTGTGGTGGTGGCTGTTGTTGTTGTTGTGGTGGTTGTTATGGTGGTGGCTGTCGTTGATGTTGTGGTGGTGGTGGTGGAGATTGTTGTGGTGGTGGTGGTAGTTGTGATGGTGGTGGTGGTTGTTGTGACTGATGGTTGTTGTGGTGGTCCTGGCTGTTGTTGTTGTTGTTGTTGTTGTTGTTGTTGTGGTGGTGGTGGTTGGTGGTGGTGGTGGTTGTTGTGGTGGTGGCTGTTGTTGCCGTGGTGGTGGTGGCTGTTGTGGTGGTGGTGGCTGTTGTTGCTGTGGTGGTGGTGGCTGTTGTTGTTGCTATGGTGGTGCTGGTGGTGGTGGTGGTTGTTGCTCTGGTGGTGGTGGTGGTGGTTGTTGTTGTGGTGGTGGTGTTGGTGGTTGTGGTGGTGGTGTTGGTTGTAATGGTGGTGGCTGTTGTTGTTCCTCTGGTGGTACCTGTTGTTGTTGTTGTTGTGGTGGTGGTGGTTGTTATGGTGGTGGCTGTTGTTGTTGTTGTGGTGGTGGTGGTGGTGGTGGTTGTTATGGTGGTGGCTGTTGTGGTGGTGGTGGTGGTGGTTATGGTGGTGGCAGTTGTTCTTGCTGTCGTGGTGGTTGTTGTTAATGTTGTTGTGGTTGTTGTTGTTGTTCTTGTTGCTGTGGTGGTGGTGGTTGTTGTGCTAGTGGTGGTTGTTGTTGTGGTTGTGGTTGTTATGGTGGTGGTGATGGTGGTTGTGGTTGATATGGTGTTGGCTGTTGTTGCTGTGGTGGTGGTGCTTGTTGTGGTGGTGGTGGTTGTGGTGGTGGCTGTTGTTGTTGTGGTGGTGGTGCTTGTTGTGGTGGTGGTGGTTGTGGTGGTGGCTGTTGTTGTTGCTGTGATGGTGGTGGTGGTGACTGTTGTTGTTGCTGTGGTGGTGGTTGTTGTTGTGGTGGTGGTGGTGGTGGTTGTTGTTGTTGCTGTGGTGGTGGTGGTTGTTGTTGTCGCTCTGGTGGTTGTTGTTGTTGTTGTTGTTGTTGTTGCTGTGGTGGTGGTGGTTGTTGTGGTGGTGGTTGTGGTGGTGGTGCTGGTGCTGGTTTTTCTTGCTGTGGTGGTGGTGGTGGTGGCGGTTGTTGTTGTGGTGATGGTGCTGCTGGTTGTTATGGTGGCGGCTGTTCTTGTTGTTGTGGTGGTGGTGGTTGTTGTTGCGGTGGTGGTGGTGGTTGTTGTTGTTGCGGTGGTGGTGGTGGTTGTTGCTGTTGCTGTGGTGGTGGTGGTTGTTGCTGTTGCTGTGGTGGTGGTGGTTGTTGTTGCTGTGGTGGTGGTGGTTGTTGTTGCTGTGGTGGTGGTGGTGGTGGTGGTTGTTTTGGTGGTGGTGGTGGTTAAGGTGGTGGCTGTTGTTATTGCTGTGGTGGTGGTGGTGGTGGTTATGGTGATGGCTGTTGTTGTTGCTGTGGTGGTGGTGGAGGTTGTTGTGGTGGTGGTGGTTGTCGAGGTGGTCTTGGTACTTGTGATGGTGGTGGTTCTTATTGTAATGGTGGTGGTTCTTGTTGTGGTGGTGGCTGTTGTTGTTGTTGTGGTGGTGGTGGCTGTTGTTGTTGTTGTTGTGGTGGTGGTTATGGTGTTGACTGTTGTTGCTGTGGTGGTGGTGGCTGTTGTTGTTGTGGTGGTGGTTATGGTGTTGACTGTTGTTGTTGCTGTGGTGGTGGTGGCTGTTGTTGTTGTGGTGGTGGTGGTTGTTATGGTGGTGACTTGTTGTTGGTGTGGTGGTGATTGTTGTTGTGGTGGTGGCTGTTGTTGTTTTTGTGGTGGTGGTGGTTGTTGTGGTGGTGGTGGTTGTTGTTGTGGTGGTGGTGGTGGTGGTGGTTGTGGTTGTGGTGGTTGTCGAGGTGGTCTTGGTACTTGTGGTGGTGGTGGTTCTTATTGTAATGGTGGTGGTTCTTGTTGGGGTGGTGGCTGTTGTTGTTGTTGTGGTGGTGGTGGTGGTGGTGGTTATGGTGTTGACTGTTGTTGTTGCTGTGGTGGTGGTGGCTGTTGTTGTTGTTGTGGTGGTGGTTGTTATGGTGGTGACTGTTGTTGTTGGTGTGGTGGTGATTGTTGTTGTGGTGGTGGTTGTTGTTGTTGTTGTTGTGGTGGTGGTTGTTGTTGTGGTGGTGGTGGTGGTTGTTGTTGTGGTGGTGGTGGTTGTTGTGGTGGTGGTGGTGGTTGTTGTGGTGGTGGTTGTTGTTGTTGTTGTGGTGGTGGTGGTTGTTATGGTGGTGGCTCTTGTTGTTGTGGTGGTTGTAGTGGTGGTTGTTGTTGTGGTGGTGGTGGTGATTGTTATGGTGGCGGCCCTTGTTGTTGTTGTTGTTGTTGTTGTTGTGGTGGTGGTGGTGGTGGTGGTGGTGGTGGTGGTGGTTGTTATGGTGGTGGCTGTTGTTGCTGTGGTGGTGGTGGTGGTGATTGTTATGGTGGCGGCTGTTGTTGCTGTGGTTGTTGTTGTTGTTGTGGTGGTGGTGGTGGTGGTGGAGGTGGTGGTGGTGGTGGTTGCGTGGTGATGGTGGTTGTTATGGTGGTGGCTCTTGTTGCTGCTGCTGTGGTGGTGGTGGTGGTGGTTGTTGCGGTGGTGGTTGTTGTTGTTGCGGTGGCGGTTGTTGTTGTTGTGGTGGTGGTGGCTGCTGTTGTGGTGGTGGTGGTTGTTGTTGCGGTGGTGGTGGTGGTTGTTGTTGTTGCTGTGGTGGTGGTTGTTGTTGTTGCTGTGGTGGTGGTGGTTGTTGTTGCGGTGGTGGTGGTGGTTAAGGTGGTGGCTGTTGTTATTGCTGTGCTGGTGGTTGTGGTGGGTGTTATGGTGGTGACTGTTGTTATTCCTGTTGTGGTGGTGGAAGTTGTTGTTGTGGTGGTGGTGGTCGTGGTACTTGTGGTGGTGGTGGTTCTTGTTGTGATGGTGGTGGTTCTTGTTGTGGTGGTGGCTGTTGTTGTTGTGGTGGTGGTGGTGGTGGTGGTTGTTATGGTATTGAGTGTTGTTGTTGCTGTGGTGGTGGTGGTTGTTGTGGTGGTGGCTGTTGTTGTGGTGGTGGTGGTGGTGGTGGTGGTTGTTATGGTATTGAGTGTTGTTGTTGCTGTGGTGGTGGTTGTTGTTGTGGTGGTGGTGATTGTTGTTGTGGTGGTACCTGTTGTTGTTGTAGTGGTGGTGGTTGCTGGTGTGGTGGTTGTTGTGGTGGTGGTGACTTGCTGTTGTGGTGGTGGTGGTTGTTATGGTGGTGGCTGTTGTTGTGGTGGTGACTCTTGCTGTTGTGGTGGTGGTGGTTGTTATGGTGGTGGTTGTTGTTGTGGTGGTGGTGGTGGCTGTTGTTGCTGCGGTGATGGTGGTGGTGGTTGTTATGGTGGTGGCTGTTGTTGCTGTGGTGGTGGTGGCTGTTGTTGCTGTGGTGGTGGTGGCTGTTGTTGCTTGGTGGTGGTGGCTGTTGTTGCTGTGGTGGTGGTTGCTGTTGTTGTTGTGGTGATGGTTGTTGTTGTTGTTGTGGTGGTGGTAGTGGCTGTTGTTGTTGTTGTGATGGTGGTGGTTGTTGTTGTTATGATGGTGGTGGTTGTTGCTGTTGTTGTGGTGGTGGTTGTTATGGTGGTGACTGTTGTTGTGGTGGTGGTGACTGCTTTTGCTGTGGATGTGGTGGCTGTTGTTGCTATGGTCGTGGTGGCTGTTGTTATTGTTGTGGTGGTGGCTGTTGCTGTTGTTGTTGTGGTGGTGGTTGTGGCTGTTGTTGTTGTGGTGGTGGTAGTGGCTGTTGTTGTTGTGGTGGTGGTAGTGGCTGTTGTTGTTGCTGTGGTGGTAGTGGCTGTTGTTATGGTGGTGGCTGTTGTTGTTGTTGTTGTGGTGGTGGTGGTGGTGGTTGTGGTGGTGGTGGTTGTTGTTGCGGTGGTGGTCGTTGTTGTTGTTGTGGTGGTGGTGGCTGTTGTTGTTATGGTGGTGGCTGTTGTTGTTGCTTTGGTGGTGGTGGTGGTTGTTGTTGTTGTTGCTGTGGTGGCGGTGGTTGTTGTTGTTCTTGTGGTGGTGGTGGTGGTTGTTATGCTGGTGGCTGTTATTGTCGCTGTGGTGGTTGTGGTTGCTGTTGTGCTGGTGGTTGTGAGTGTTATGGTGGTGGCTATTGTTGTGCTGGGGTGGTGGTGGTGGTTGTTGTTGTTGTTGTTGTTGTTGTGCTGTGGTGGTGGTGGTGGTGGTTGTTGTTTCTGTTGTTGTTGTTGTTGTGGTGGTGGTGGTGTCTGTGGTGGTTGTTGTTGTTGTGGTGGTGGTGGTTATGGTGGTGGATGTTGCTGTTGCTGACTTGCTGTGGTGGTGGTGGTTGTTGTTGTGGTAGTGGTTGTTGTTGTTGTGGTAGTGGTGGTTGTGGTTGTTATGGTGGTGATTGGTGTTGTTGCTGTGGTGGTGGTGGTGGTGGTTGTTGTGGTGGCGGTGATGGTGGTGGTGGTGGTTGTGGTGGCGGTGGCTGTCGTTGTGGTGGTGGTGGTGGTTGTTATGGTGGTGGCTGTTGTTACTGTGGTGGTGGTGGTTGAGGTGGTGGTGGTGGTTGAGGTGGTGGTGTTGGTTGTAATGGTGGTTGGTATTGTTGTTGCTGTGGTGGTGGTGGTGGTGGTGGTTGTTGTGGTGGTGGTGGTTGCTGTTGTGGTGATGGTTGATGTGGTGGTGGTGGTGATGGTTGATGTGGTGGTGGTGGTGGTGGTTGTAAAGGTGATGGCTGTTGTTGTTGCTGTGGTGGTGGTGGTGGTGGTGGTTGGCGTGGTGGCAGTGGTGGTGGTGGTTGTTGTGGTGGCAGTGGTGGTGGTGGTTGTTGTGGTGGTGGTGGTTGTTGTGGTGGTGGTGTTGGTTGTAATGGTGGTGGCTGTTTTGCTGAAGTGGTGGTTCTGGTTCCTGGTTCATCTGAAACGTGAACTCGGTGGACTGCAGGCTAAGTTTCCCTTCTGCAACCCACCATCCTCCTTTCGGGGGTTGGGGAAGTACCTGAGGGACGCTTGCATAACCAGACAGTCGAGCTGCTCGTGCTATCGGTGCCACGGTAGATATATTACGACGATTTTTGCATCCAAAAGCAGCATAGTGTTGCGGCATTTCTCAGGAAACTGTGGCCAACTTCGTCCATTGTTAGGAACGCAAAATCGTCTGCGTTGACCGTTCCAAGATGGCGGCCGCGCAGATGCATCGAAAGCAGTGTCATGGGGCATCTAGGTTTCTTTATATGCATGAAATAACTCCCCAAACTTTTTTTTTTTGTTAACTCTAGATAGGTAATCTTGATATTGTTACTATATTAGGTAACGTGGGGTCTGACGGACCGCACGGAAAAAAAAAAAAAAACTTCCGTTTGAGATATTTCAAAATGCTTCAATACACAAATAATTCAACCCCTTATCTTTAAATAGGGCCAGAAAAAATAAAGTTTAATTGAAATTTTTTTTTTTGTTAAAGTTTATTCAAAAATGATTATATTTTAGGTATACAAATTTTAAAATTAAATCTTGCAAAATTGAAAAGTAATATCATGATTCCTTGGGTGGTCTGCAGTAGACCGATGTTGGGACCTTCTGTATACAAAAGGAGAAAGACAGCAAATTGAAATTTAAAAAATCACAAGAGGGCTCAACTGAGGTTACATTATAGGTAATCTGGGGTCTAACATACCCCAATGGCTCTATAGAGCAAAATCAGAGCCAGGTACAACTATGACCCCATCATCCCCATGAAGAGCATCACTAGGCTGGAAGGTAATGAGACGGACAGATCTGTAGACCTTAAGCTCATATTTTAAAAAATTATGTTTCGGGGACTGGGGTTTCTGAGACCCCACATTACCTATCTAGGGTTGCTAGGAAGAAGGAACCAATGGCCACGAGCCCGAAATAACAGTTCCTTGCAAGAGAAAAAAAAAATGCAAGACAGAGCCAAATTCAAGGTCCTCCTCGTGTGAACAGGGCCTAAGCTCTATAAAATGGAGGGGCTATCTCCGCAGCGAGCGTGGGACTTTGGCCGCCACATTGAAACACCCGCACTTGTTGCCTCCACTATGGTAATGCAATGGGGTGCTTCTGAAAAGTCTAGTATTCCGGTAGATGTCACCACCAGTGGGACAAACACATTCCTGCGATGTTTAAAAAGCATATTTTTCTGTCTTAAATATCTACACTGTTGTGTGAAACTGTGAATCATGTTAATGTCATATACCGTGGTATAAATAATACAAATAGAACACGTATATATAACGTAGCGTGAATTGTTTATATTTATCATAAACGGAAATTAAAATATCATTGATGGCATGTGATGGCAACCCGCCATTTCAGTGGTCCTATCTATCTATCTATTGCCAGACGCCTCAACCCCGTTCGGGGTGGCCACAAACAAATCGCCTCCACGTCACCCTGTCCTCTGCCATTTCACTGCCCTGCTTCCAACTCACACCTCCCCCTCTCTCATATACCTCTCCACCCCATCCCTCCATCTCATCCTCGGCCTCCCCCTCCCTCTCCCCCCCTCCACCTCACTCACATACACTCTCTTCGTCAGTCTTTCACCCTCCATCCTCTCCACATGGCCAATCCACCTCAGTGTATTCCTCCTAGCACATCCTATCACATCCACATCCAACCACAATGCTCCTTTATATCCTCATTTGTCAGCCTGTCTCTCCATGTGACTCCACAGGCTCCTCTCAGATAATACATTTCCTCTGCTCTCACTCTTGACTTGTGTCCTTCCAACAACGTCCAAGCTTCACTTCCATTCGTTAGAGTTGGTATCACAATACTGTCATGTAGTAACTTTTTCACTTCCATGCTCACTTCCCTGTTTCTTATCACTGTTTTCAAGGAACCAGCAACCTTTCTTCCCTGCTGTATCCTTTCAAGCACTTCACCCTCCAAACATCCATCCTTACTCATCACACTACACAAGTACTTACACATACTCACATTTTCCAATTCCTCACCATCTGACGTCGCTGTACATTCACTGCCTTCACCTCTCTCAAAGACCATCACTTTACTCTTCCCTACAGTACATTCATGTTTAGATTCCGTTTCTTACACACTCTCCCAGACTCATCCACCAAGCCTTGCAGCTCCCCTTCGTCTTCACTCAACAACACAGTATCATCTGCAACAGCACAGGGAGTTTCCAAACATTACCCTCACTCACCAGGGCCACTCCAACATCCACTACCCTACCTTGTACCTCTTTTATTACCCCATCCATGTACAGATTGAACAGCAGTGGAGACATGACACATCCCTGTTTCAACCCAACATTCAAAGAGAAAAATTCACTCAGCTCACCATCCACACGCACTGCAGCCTTAGCACCATCATACATACTCTTCACAGCATTCAACAACTTCCCATCTACTCCATATATTCTTAATACTCTCCACAATCCCTGTCTATCCACCCTGTCATATGCTTTCTCCAAATCCATGAAAGCTGCATACAACTTCTTTCCCTTCTCTAGAAACTTTTCCACTAAAGATCTAAGAATGAATATCTGATCTACACAACCTCTTCCCTTCCTAAAGCCTCCCTGTTCTTCTCCAACTAATTCCTCTGTTCTTTCTCTAACTCTGTCAGTAAGTATCCTACCATACACTTTTCCAATTATACTATGAAGACAAATGCCCCTATGATTACCACACACTTCTTTTTCCCCTTTTCCTTTGTACAAGGGAATAATTATACCTGGCTTCTAATCCTCTGGGATTCTACCTTCCTCCCAGGCCAATCTGGACATCTTTCACATCCATTCTACTACTATCTCTTCCCCATGGTTCAGCATTTCACCACACACTCCACATCAATTCCTGGGGCTTTCCCCAGCTTAACTTTCTTCATTGCTTTCAAAATTTCTATCCTACTGATTTCTTCCTGTCTTCTCACCTCCCTCCTTCTCCCAGCCATTCCCCTGCCACGTATACTCGCATTACTTCCATCCTCTATGTTCAACAATTCCTTAAAGTGTTCTCTTCATCTACTCACTTTTTCTCCCTTCACCACTAGTAATCTACCATTTTTATCTTTCAGTCCCCTGCTAACCTCTCTTCCACCCTGTCTTACTCTCATCACCTCTTTCCAGAACATTTTCTTACAGTCCCTCCACTTTACACTCAGATTCCTTCCAAATTCCTCATCCACTCTCTTCTTACTCTCTCTTACTAATCTTTTCACCTCTCACTTCCTTTCTACATATAACTTTCTCTTCTGCCTCTCTACTACTTCCATGCCCCTATTTCTCATCTATTCATTGTATGCTTTCTTTTTTTGTGCCATAGCCTGTCTCACCTCTTCATTCCACCACGCTGTTCCTTGCACCCCCCTCCATCTTCTCTTCATCCCACACACCACATCACATGCTGCACATATTTCTTTAGTGAATATCCTGCACACACCTTCCACGTCCCCCATCTGCTCCAATTCATATTTGCCCAATCATTCCTCCACTTCTCTCTTATACTCTGCCTTTTTCTCATCCTTTTGTAACCTTTCCACTCTCCTTACAAATACTCCTTCTTCCAGTCCTTCCCTTTTTCTATTTCTCCATCTTGTTTGGATCTTGATTCTGGCCACCACCAAGTACTGGTCAGAAAGTCCACTCCCCCAACCTCTATAAGCTCTTGCATCCATTACACATCTTCGCATCCTTTCATCCACACACACATAATCAGTCATTGCCTTCCATTCATTCAGTTCACCACCCACCCTTCTCATCACTCTCCATGTATACCTGTGGATCATTTTATGCCTGAAGAGGGTATTGGCTATCACCAACCCCCTCCCGGCACAAATGTCCACTAACGCACTGCCATTCTCATCAATTTCAGCGGGCACACCCCACTCACCAAGTATTCCATCCACCTTCACATTCCCTACTTTACCATTCATATCACCGATCAAAAACACTCTCTCATTCCTTCCAAACTTTTCCATGCACACTTCCACATTTGTCCAGAACTCTTCTCTCACTCTGCTTGCATGATCTTGGGTTGGCGCACAAAGCACACAATCACCCACATTTGTATTCCAACTTTCTTACCCACACAATCCTTGACCCAACTGGTCCATACTCTCTAATATTCTTCTTCCATCTTTTACTCACAACAATACAAACTCCTTCTTTTGCCCTCTTATTCTCACCTACTCCTGCACATATCCCCCATCCATACTCCCATTCTCTCACACTCTCACCTCACCATTTAGTTTCAGTTACCCCACATACATTAACTTTCGCACCCTCAAGCACTTGGACAATCTTTCTCTCTTTCACCTCATCATTCGCACCTCTTACTTTCCATGTTACAATTACCATGTCCTTTGTCCGGTCCTGGGTCGTCATCATTTGGTCAGTCCTTGTCCGAGGCTTCTTGTTCGACTTTTTAGTTAGTTGTTATCCGGGGAGGGGCACGCCAACCCTTTAGTCGCCTTGTACGACAAACAGGGATACTGGGGCAGTATTCTTGAAAACCCCCCCTACCCCCAGGGGCTTCTGAAAAGCCTAGTATTCCGGTAGGTGTCATCACCAGTGGGACAAACACATTCTTGCGATGTTTAAAAAGTATATTTTTCTTTCTTAAATATCTACACTGTTGTGTGAAACTGTGAATCATGGTAATGTCATATACCGTGGTATAAATAATACAAATAGGACACGTATATATAACGTAGCGTGAATTGTTTATGTTTATCATAAACGGAAATTAAAATATCATTGATGGCATTTGATGGCAACCCACCGTTTCAGTGGTCCTATATTATTTAATTTCTGCTACATTTAGTGCAAGTTAGGTTCTTAATACATAGTTTGTTCAGACAGTAAATTACGCCTAGTGGGTATCTTGACTCATTCAGCCTCTATGTGGGCAGAAATTTAATGTTGAGTAAATATTGGGACTCAACATTTTGCTCACACTTCGTCTTCACATGAGTTCCTTCATAAATTGTGCCCTTTTTATAACATATAGTCGGTACATTCTCTTCAGCATTTGCCAGATGAAACATTAATCTTTTTGATAACTAAATGATAAGTGTTTCAATTTAAACATGCAGCGAGATTTCTAATATTACGTGATAGATGCTAGCGCTACTTGTCGTTTTATGCATTGTATTAAGTGTACTGCAGTATTTTACTTAGTAAATCATATACAGAAAACTGGTATAATAACCAACGATTACAGTGTTGAAGAATTTATGTACTCTTCATCACTAAATATCATGGAAAGGTTTTTAGAAAATATGTCGCCGTGCCGAGTTCTTAATTAATTACCCGGCGGCCACTGGCAACTCCTAAGTTTGTGAATGCTCCAGTTATAAGGGCAGACTTTGGGCAACGAAATGAAACACGCTCCTTACTCTACAAACATTAGGTCAGTAAGGTCCTATGCCTCCCCGGCATGGGTTCCCGTCCTATCTGATCTCATTACAACATCTTCCAAATAATACAGAACAACGCCGTATACAGTACCGTACATCACCATTGGCTGCACCAAAACCACTTCCGCAGTTCTCTTACGCTTTGAAACTATGGTCGTACCTTTCTAAAGTGGCGGTTTGGGTGGGGCACGAACCACTGTACAGTGTTGCCACGTTTTCTATACTTGCGATGCCTCTTTCTCTCTCTCTCTCTCTCTCTCTCTCTCTCTCTCTCTCTCTCTCCTGGGGGGATGTGCATCACCTTAGGGAATTTTGTTTCTTTTATGTCTTATAAACTTGTGCTTTCATTTCTTTATTTTGTTTTTTATTATATTATTGTTTTACATATGACGCCAGACGACCTCGGTGTTACGGCGCCTTTACATTCAATCATTCTTGCCCTCCTTCCTTCCCTCCCTTCATCTTTCCCTCAGCTTGACAATGCACTCAACACTGCCCCTTGCCTGCTCTCTCTCTCTCTCTCTCTCTCTCTCTCCTTGGGGAGGTGCTTCACCCTTGCGAATTTTGTTTCTTTTATGAGTGACTTATAAACTTGTGGTTTTATTTCTTTATTTTGTTTTTATTATATCTAATTATGTTTAAAAATATTATTGTTTTACATATGGCGCCAGATGACCTCGTTGTTGTGGCGCCATGATTTGTTTTCATTCAATCACTCTCTCCCTCCTTCCTTCCCTCCCTTCCTCCATCTCCCACTAAGCTGCACTTAACACTGCCCCTGGTCTGCCTTCCCCCCCCCTCTCTCTCTCTCTCTCTCTCTCTCGTCTGTGGTATTTTAGGATACATTTTGGTTATTTTCTTTTACGTTATAATGTACATATTGTAAATTTGACTTTATTTCCACACCACCCAGGAGGTTAAAGTCTTGGCGCGTTTTTTTTAAGAGGTGTCCCCAAACAGGCCTATTCCTCTATCCCTCACAGATGACCAGGTCGGGCTGGGTGTGTGTGAGTGTTGCCGCTCACGAGGGTTTAATGTATATATTTTTTTTTTACTAAGAAACTGGCTTGTTTTTGCTTATAATCCTGCATATTATCTTATAATCATAATTGTGACATTATTGCCAACTCCAGAAATACGGTAACAGCCAATAAAAGTGACTACTTTTTTTTTAAGCAACACTGTAAAATAATTATGCCACGTTTCTGTATTGCCGTATAAATATTTTACGCATAATCAGTTTACTGTTCTTTCATATATTATAATACACACGTTACCATTATATTCTTATGTGTTTATCTTATTATGATGCCTTTTACATATATCAGAGCCGTTCACATAGCGGGTATGGAACACGTGGCAACACTGTACAGAGGTTCGTGCCCCACCCAAACCGCCACTTAAGATTGGTACCACCATAGTCTTCCCTGTCAGACAGTGTCTTGATATGACGTTCAGAATTCCGTGCAGCAGTTTGTGCCAATACACAACACTTCTGTCATTACATGACAGACAACACATCTAGGGACATTAAAAGGTCACCGCACATATATTATCAAGCACTTTACAATAGGGTTTCCATATCTGAATAGTCAAAATACCGGACGCCTCTGCTGAAAGCCATGCTTCCCCTCCAACACAAACTTTGGGCTTTCGGCATTATGAAACCCATAGAGGGAGCGAGTCAGTGCTACTGTATTGCATCCATCCATCCTTGATCCATCATCCTGACATTTAAGATGAAAGTGACCAGCCTCACTTTATCCTTGAGTGGCATCATGTGAGCAGTAAACCCCAACCATCCCTTGGATATAAACCTGCACAGGCTCAATCCGATTGAAGCGCCGTCTTTAATCTTTTTACAATATATTGGAAAACAGGCAAAGTACGGAACTGGCAAGATTTTGACTGTAAAATGCAACACCGCCTTAGATGCAGGATAAGATCATCAATATAACAAACGCTTACAGTGTAAAAATTGAAAACTAAGCCAATAATTCTGTGCAGTTACCATTTATTTTATGGCTATAACAGCACTAAGTATAAAAAAAAAAAATAAAAGAGGCTGAACAACAGGAAAACGCAGGACATTTTAGCTAGCTTTTCGTCTCATTAACTCTCCTCCTCTTACTGACTCCCTTCAACCTCTGTCTCTTCGCCGCACTGTTGCATCTTTATCTCTTTTCTATCGCTACTTTAATGGTCACTGCTCCTCTGAACTGTCTGCTTGCATTCCTCCACCTCTACGACGGGCGCGTAGCACCCGTCTGGCAGCAAACTCTCATCCCTTTTCTGTCCAGCTCTCTAATGCAAGAGTTAACCGTTACTCCCAGTCTTTCATTTATGCAACAGGTCAGCTCTGGAACTGTCTCCCTCTGTCTGTTTCTGCTGCCTATGATCTCCAGTCTTTCAAACGTAGTGTGTCCAGGCATCTCAAAATGATCGGATCTTGAATTTGGCTCTCTATTGTATTTTGTTTTTCTCTTGGAGGGAACTGTTACTGCGGGCTCATGGCCTTTGGTTCCTTCTTCCTCGCATAAAAAAAACAAAACTAAACCAGCAAGTTGGCAACCTTACCAGCTGACAAAAACTACGAGTCTCTCTCTCTCTCTCTCTCTCTCTCTCTCTCTCTCTCTCGTCATTACAGAGTTTAATAGTTCATAAAATTTTTCGAGAAAAAGTGATGGAAGCTGAAATTCCGGCCTTTTGGAGAATTTTTAAAATTCGTCCCGGACGAAGATTTTGACACCTAAATGCAGGACATGTCCGGGAAAATCCGGACGAATGGCAACCCTACTTTACAACAGTGTCCCACCCCCAAACATTCTAAAACAAGCAATGAAGAAATACCTGCGCACTTCACGTGCGGGGCAATACAACACCCCAATAACAACACTATGTAGCAAGCCACTTCTGACATCAACCCATAGTAGGTGTCCATAAACTGAAATTATCAAGTTCATTTAGCTAAGCATAGAACAGGACATCATTCAGCCCTCCTCGGCCACCAGCTTAGATTTGGGTTGGGTGGCATCATGGATGACGTGCCCAGCTTGCAGAATAAGCCACACAACTTAACGCCCATAATGGAGCGCTGCACAGCGTACGCCACGTCAAGGCGCAGACACAACTTCAACGGTAAAAGGGACCTGTGGAACAACCTCAAAGGGGCAGTTGCTTACTTGCGATCGACGGTTCTGCTCGAACAGACGGACCGGGGTTGAGCAACAACAACAACTAACGTGGCCAATATATTTTGACTGAATGTAAAAGACAAAAACAAATCTTTTACAGTGCCGTTTGATCTGGCATGGATTTGCTATAACTCTCAGCCCCACACACATGCCGTCCTTCTACACACCACCAGTATGTCAACAGTGCTCTGTATTTGTGTCCATTATGCGTCAAGTAGGTAATGTGTCGATTATATAAATAAGACTGTTACGAACACAAGTGTTATGGAGTGATGCATTAACATCTTTAACTTACTTTTTCTTAGATGATCCTAATATTTTCTCTACACTGTGCCGTTATTCTTATGAGCGTAGGTTATTCATTTGAAATATGCACCGCATTATGAGCTGAAACTTTCCTTTATATGCGTTATACTACAGTACGTTGTTGTGAGGAAGTGTGTGGGAGTATAAACACTCCCACATATAGTTCATACAGCCACCTCTCTCCATATTTCGTTTGCTACTCGTACTCTCTTGACCCGGCTCTATTAACAGGTATTTTGACAATTGCCTTTGGTGTTTATATCAATTAGAGATTTTCGTGACTGGAACGAACAGTCTTGTGATCTGGCCAGTGTGTGTGTGTGTGTGTGTGTGTGTGTGTGTGTGTGTGTGTGTGTGTGTGTGTGTGTGTTCTTGTCTAGTTGTTCATACCTAATTGTAATTTTACATGATTTAGTCAAGCTCATTGTATCCCGTCTTCTAATACTATTTTATCATATTTTTTTCTTTAAAACTGTGAATGTTTTTGGCACATACGACTTCTTCTGGTAATTTATTCCAATGACCTATTGCCCTGTCTGGAAAGCTGAACTTTCTCACATTTTTCTTCAATCTTTTCTGATATAATTACTTGTTGTGCTCTCTTGAAGATGACTATCTAGGCACTATACGAGTATATTCATTAATGTCAGTCTTTTCCTTCGACATGTTTATATAGTATGATCATATCAACTCTTTCTTCTCTTTTCTATTTATATATTGCCAGACGCCTTAATCCATTATACGGGGTGGCCACAAACACATCGCCTCCACGTCACCCTGTCCTCCTCCATTTCACTGCCCCGTTCCCAATTCACACACACACCTCTCATATACCTCTCCATCTCATCCTTGGCCTTCCCCTCCTTCTCTCCCCCTCCACCTCACACACTCTCCTCGTCAGTCTCTCACTCTTCATCATCTCCACATGGCTAAACCACCTCAGTGTATTTCTCCTAATGCTTCCTATCACATTCAGATCCACACCACAACGCTCCTTCACATCCTCATTTGTCAGTCTGTCTCTCCATGTGACTCCATAGTCTCCTCTCAAACAACTCATTTCCACTGTTCTCACTTTTGACTTGTCTCTCCAACAACGTCCAAGCTTCACTTCCTTACGTCAGAGTTGGTATCACAATACTGTCATGTAATAACTTTTTCACTTCCATGCTCACTTCCCTGTTTCTAATCACTGCCTTCAAGGAACCAGCAACCTTTCTTCCTTGTTGTACCCTTTCAAGCACTTTACCCTCCAAACTTCCATCCTTACTCATCACACTACACAAGTACTTAAACGTAATCACATTTTCCATTTCCTCATCATCCAACCTCACTGTACATTCACTGACTTCACCTCTCTCTCGACCATAACTTTACTCTTCCCTACATTCACCTTTAAATTCCGTTTCTTACACACTCTCCCAAACTCATCCACCAAGCCTTGCAGCTCCCCTTCGTCTTCACTTAACAACACAGTATCATCTGCAAACATCAGTACAGGGAGTTTCCAAACACTGCCCTCTCTGATTAGGGACACTCCAACATCCATTGCCCTACCTTGTATCTCTTTTATGGCCCCATCCATATATAGATTGAACAACCATGGAGACATGACACATCCCTGTTTCAATCCAACCTTCAAATAGAAAAACTCAGTTCACTGTCCACACGCACTGCAGCCTTAGCACCCTCATACATACTCTTCACAGCATTCAGCAACTTCCCATCTACTCCATATATTCTTTATACTTCCCACAATCCCTTGCTGTCTATCCACCCTGTCATATGCTTTCTCCAAATCCATGAAGGCCGCATACAACTTCATTCCCTTCTTTAGACACTTTTCCACTAAAGATATAAGAATGAATATCTGACCTACACAACCTCTTCTCTTCCTAAAGCCCCCCTGTTCTTCTCCAACTAATTCCTCTGTTATTTCCCTGACTCTGTCAATAAGGTCAATAAGTATCCTACCGTATATTTTTCATATTACACTAAGAAGACATTTGCCCCTATGATTACCACACACTTCTTTTTCCCCTTTCCCTTTGTACAAGTTAATAATTATACCTGACTTCCAATCATCCGGGACTTGACCTTCCTCCCAGGCTAATCTGCACATCTTCCACATCCATTCTAATACTGTATCTCCCTCATGCTTCAGCATTTCGTCACACACTCCATCAATTCCTGGGGCTTTCCCTATTTTGATTTTCTTCAATACTTCCACAACTTCCATCCTACTGATTCCTTACTGTCTTCTCACCTCCCTCCTTCTCCCAGCCATTCCCCAGCCGCTTATACTCGCATTACTTTCATTCTCTATGTTCAACAATTCATTAAAGTGTTCTCTTCGTCTGCTTACTTTTTCTCCTTTCTCAGCTAGTAATCTACCATTTTTATCTTTCACTCCCCTACTAACTTCATTGCCCCCCTGCCTGACTCTCTTTACCTCTCTTTCCAGAACATTTTCTTACATTCCCTCCACTTTACACTCAAATTCCTTCCAAATTCCTCATCCATTCTCTTCTTACTCTCTCTTACTAATCTTTTCACCTCTCTCCTCCTTTCTACATATACATGTACAGTAACTCTCTCTCTCTTCCGTTTCTCAACTTCTTCCACGCCCGTATTTCTCATCCATTCATTATATGCTTTCTTTTTTTGTGCCACAGCCTGTCTCACCTCTTCATTCCACCATGCTGTTCCTTGCACCCCCTTTCGTCTTCTCTTCACGCTACACACCATCTCACATGCTGCACATATTTCCTCTGTGAATATCTTGCACACATCTTCCACGTCCCCTATCTTCCCCAATTCATATTTACCTAATCGTTCCTCCACTTCTCTCTTATATTCTGCCTTCTTCTCATTCTCTTGTAACCTTTCCACTCTCCTTACATCTACTCCTTCCTCCCGTTCTTCCCTTCTTATATTTCTCCATTTTACTTGGACCTTCATACTTGGTGGTCAGAAAGTCCACGCCCCCAACCTCTGTATGCTCTTGCATCCATTACACATTTTCGCATCCTTTCATCCACACACACATACTCAATCATTGCCTTCCTTTCACACAGTTCACCACTCACCCTTCTCATCACTTGCCATGTATACCTGTGGATCATCTTGTGCCTGAAGAGGGTATCGGCTATCACCAACCCCCTCCCGGCACAAATGTCCACTAAAGCACTGCCATTCTCATATATCTCAGTGGGCATACCTCACTCACCAACTACTCCATCCACCTTCACATTCACTACTTTACCATTCTTATCACCAATCAAAAACATTCTCTCATTCGTTTCAAAACTTCCACATTTGTCAGAAATCTTCTCTCACTCTGCTTGCACGATCTTGCGTTGGCGCATACACACAATCGCCCACATTTGTAGTCCAACTTTCAGTCTTACCCACACAATCCTTGAACCAACTGATCCATACTCTGTTATATTCTCCTTCCATCTGTTACTCACAACAATACACACTCCTTCTTTTGCCCTCTTATTCTCACCTACTCCTGCACATATCCCTCATCCATACTCCCATTTTCACAAACTCTTACCTCACTATTTAGTTTCAGTTAATCTACATACATCCACTTTCGCACCCTCAAGCACCCGGACAATCTCTCTCTCTTCACCTCATCATTTGCATCCCTTACATTCCAGGTCGCTATCCGTTTCATGTCCTTTGTACGGTCCTTAGTCGTCATCTTTTTGGTTACTCCTGGTCCGAGGCTTCTTGTTCTTTTTTTTTTTTCCTAATGATTCAGCTTATCAAGTCTCTTCATAGATAAGATTTTCAGGCTTGGCACTCATCTTGTGGCTGCTCTTTGTACCTTCTCAATCTTCTCAACATGCTTTTTCAAGTGTGGGTTCCATACTACTGGTGCATATTCATGTGTAGGTCTTTTGAATCATGTAATTATCTTCTTTACCATTTCCTCATTGATGTATATAAAGGCTACTTTCATATCGTTAACAGGTTATACATGTTCCTTACTTTTTCATTTACATGGTCATCTGGTGATAGTCTCTTACTGATAATTACTCCTAAATCTTTCTCCTTGTCTGATACCGTAGTTTATAGTCCCAGTCAGTCCCTTATAAACTCTTTCCAAATTTTAATACATAGCATTTTTCTGTATTGAATTCCATCTGCCATATATGATTCCATTCACATAATTTTGTTAGATCGTTCTGTAGTTCCTTATATGAGTTTTCGTTTTTTATTTTGACATCATCAGCAAACACATTCATGTAACTGTTCTGATGTTATCATTTATATCATTTATATATACCAGAAACTTGATTGGTGCCAACACTGAACCCTGTGGGACACCATTTGTCACCTTTCTCCAGGACGAGTACTTTCCTCTTAATATTGTTCTCATTTCCTTTTCTCTTAGAAAGTCCTACACCCATTGCAGCATGTTCGCCTGGATATCTCCTTTGTATTTAAGTTTCCATATTAACCTTTCATTGGGAACTGTCAAAAGCTTTTTTGAAATATAAGTATTTACTGTCCACTCAACCTTCTTTTTTTTTTTTTTTCCATTGTGTCTGCCACTCTGCCATAGTAACTTAAGAGATTAGTTACGCATGATTTTCCTTTTCTAAACCCAAACTGCCTTTCTGAAAATATTTCATACTTTTACAAGTGTTCTACCCATCTCTTTCTTATTATCCTATTATTTTGCTTACAACACCAGTAAGTGTGTGTTCTTACCTAATTGTTCTTACCTAATTGTATCTTTACAGGAATGAGTCAAGTCGTATTGTCCCGTGTCTTAGACCATATTTATCGTACATATCCTTAAATTTGTGAATTGTTTTGGCACACACTATTTCATTCGGTAGTGCATTCCATTGATCAATTGCTCTGTTTGGGAAACTGAATTTCCTTACGTCTTTATCACCTCTCTTCTTATGCAGTTTTTTGCAGTGTCCTCTTGCTGATGCTTCTCCATATGTTAAGTAATCATTTATGTCTATTTTCTCCTTTCCTGATATGCACTTATATAGCATTATCATGTCACCTCTTTTCCTTCTCTCCTGTAGTGTTGGTAGATTCAGTTTATTTAGTCTTTCTGCATAGCTTAGGTCCCTTAAGCTTGGTATCCATCTTGTAGCGGCCCTTTGAACTTTTTCAATCTTGTCTATATGCTTTTTGAGATGAGGACTCCAGACTACTGATGCATATTCCAGGGTTGGTCTAATGAATGATGTTATTATCCTTTTTAGCATGTCTTCATTTATGTATGTGAATGCTATTCTCATATTTGCAAGCAGTGTATACATGTTCCGTACCTTCTCGCTGATGTGGTCAGCCGGAGATAGTCTGTTATTGATAATCACACCTAGGTCTTTCTCTCTTTCTGATGTGTATAGGGTTTTATTTCCTAACTTATAATCCCAATCAGGTCTTTTTCCACTTTTACCAAACTTGATTACATGACACTTGTCCACATTGAATTCCATTTGCCATGTACTACTCCATTCATGAAGTTTATTTAATTCTTCTTGTAGCTCCCTACAAGAGTCTGTGCTAGTAATTCTCCTTTGTATTTTTGCATCATCTGCAAACATATTCAGATAGCTCTCATTTCCAGTGTTACTGTTTATATCATTTATGTACACTAAAAACATGATTGGTGCCAGCACCGAACCCTGTGGTACTCCACTAGTCACTTCTTTCCATGATGAGTAGTTTCCTCTTAGTACTGTCCTCATTTCTCTTTTTATGAGAAAGTCTTGCATCCAACAAAACAGTTTGCCTCGAATTCCTCCTTGATGGTACAGCTTCCATAAAAGTCTTTGGTGTGGTACTGTGTCAAAAGCTTTCTTGAAATCTAAATAGATACTGTCCACCCATCCTTCCCTTTCCTGTATTGTGTTTGTTACTTTGTCATAGTAGCTCAACAGATTAGTAACACATGATTTTCCTTTTCTGAAACCAAACTGTCTTTCTGTTATCATACTGTGTTTTTCTAGATGATTTACCCAAGCTTTTCTTATAAGTTTTTCTAACACCTTGCTTACAACACTAGTCAGTGATACTGGTCGGTAGTTGAGAGGATTTTGTCTATTTCCTTTCTTGAATAAGGGGACTATATTTGCTTTTTTCCAAATATCAGGTAGTTTCCCTTGACAAAGATTTCTTGAAAATTAAAAATAATGGTTTACTTAACTCATTTGTGTGTGTGTGTGTGTGTGTGTGTGTGTGTGTGTGTGTGTGTGTTTACCTATTTGTGTTCTACAGGATTTGAGCTCCGCTCGTGTTGTCCAACCTCCAGTGATATAATCATCCACCTTAGCTTTGAAAGCATGGATATTCTTTGCACAAACCACATTTTCATCCAAATTATTCCATTTAGTTATAATTCTGTTTGGAAAGCTATATTTTCTTACATCACGCAATAATGTTGGTATCTTTAATTTATGCCCTCTTGTTCTCTACTCATCCCTTATGATATAATCATCTCTATCAATGTTCTCTATTCCATGGGTACGCTTATAAATCATTAGCATACCTCCTCTTTCTCTTTATTTCTCTAATGTATTCATTTTCCATCTTTCTAATCTTTCTTCATATTGCAAATCCCGTAAGCTTCGTATAATCTTTGTAGCCACTCTTTGCACCTTCTCTATTTTATTTTCATGCTTCTTTAAGTGGGGCGACCACACCACGGCAGCATGTTCCAATCTTATGTTACCATTGTCATTATCAATATACCGAGTATTTCCTTGCTAATATAGTTAAATGCTGTTCTTGAGTTCATCAATAGATTATATGCTCCATTAGTTATTTATATGCTTCTCTAACGATGATCCCTGGTGTATTATTATTATTATACCCAATTTTATCTCTTGAGTACCTTTGTTGATATCTTCGTTTCCCCTTTTTTAATTCCAGTCTGGTCTCCTCTTACTTATGCCTATTTCAGTTACATTCCACTTAGGCTACTAGTGTTAAAATCAATTTTCCGTAACTGACTCCATTTATGTAGTTTAATCTTCCTGCAGCTCTCTACAGCTATTTTCATCCACAGTTTTCTTCATGATTTTTGCACCATCAGCAAACATATTCATATATGATAGTACTTCGTTGGGCAAATCATTTACATACTCGTATATCAGGTACACACAACAAAAAAAACTATCGTTACACCTTCTGCGCGATATAAAATGACACACGAATGAAGGTTTTTGATAACAGCCTCCTCCATTGGTATCCCTGCGTGTGTTTGTTGCATATTTATTATAAGCTATATCCATTGCTTCTCCCATGCATATTTCTACCTCGTCCTATTTGGCAACTCACCCACTGTCAGGCTTACCAACCCTAGCGAGACAGCCAGGTTGTTCAGTATGAAACACATCGGACCCCCCTGTAACGATAGTTTTATTGCTGTGTGTACATAATGGGGACTAAAACTGCTCCTTCGGCACTCAGTGCTTCCTTTGATGCTGAAAAATTGTCTCTGATCATAGTTCTCATCTGTCTTCCAGTGAGATAATTCCTCATCCATGTCAATGAAACACCATCTGTGCCTCCATTATTTTTTAATAATGTGTGTGTGTGTGTGTGTGTGTGTGTGTGTGTGTGTGAATAGAATTATTATCGCCCGCCTTTACAAGGCGGAGCGATAATGTTTTTGCCTGTAATTCACCGGGTCGGTCAGGATCACTTGATGGTCGTGATCGTCAGCTTTTACCCACCCGGAAGGGAGCTGAGAGCTCATAGTGTCCGATCTTAGGGCAAGGCTGTGACCTGCACACACCCACACACCCGTCCCCTTGCTCAATGGGGACAGTAACCACCCACTTCGTCAGTGAAACTTTTCGCAACCTGAGCGAGGCGCGAACTCCCGTCTACCAGATGGCAAGCGAGAACGTTACCACTGCACCAGCGAGCGGTGTGTGTGTGTGTGTGTGTGTGTGTGTGTGTGTGTGTGTGTGTGTGTGTTATATCTCATGAACGGCTTCAGCTATCAACATGAATCTTACAAGGTATCAAGATAAGGCCAAAATCTTGGCTGTGTTCGAAAATGGGCATTCGGCGTCAAGGTCTAGGTCACCAAAATGGCTGCCAAAGGTCAACCAGATTTTACTGCCCGCCTTTAGCACCATTATATTTCTTGAACGGCTTGAGTTATCAACATGAAACCTTTAGGGTAAGAAGATATGGCCAAAATCTTGGACGAGTTCGAAAATGGACACTCGGGATCAGGGTCAAGGTCACCAAGATGGCTGCCAAAGGTCAACTAGTTTTTATTGCCCGCCTTTAGCACCATTATATCTCATGAATGGCTTGAGCTGTCAACATGAAACCTTCAGGGTATCAAGATAAGGCCAAAATCTTGGACTTGACCAACAGCATATTCTTTTGGGCGGTTAGCATTCAGCACACGAATGCTTTCCTTTCATTACTAATGACGTTCAGGTAAAGAATTTTTTCAGTCACAAAGATAAAGTGCCTGCTCCTCTGTGTTCGGATATTGTTTACAGGTTTACATGTTGTCAGGGTAGTTATTTAGGATGCACACGCCGTTCATTCAAAATAAGGGTAACTGAACATAAGGAAGGGAGCTACAGAACAGGACAGTTCTTGCATCATATGGCATTTTCAGCTGTTAGAGATAACTCATTAATTCATGACTACCCTTATTCTTATCATGAGTGGTAGGTGGTGACGACCATCATCCTCTCACTTTATGTAATGCTGCTTTCTCCTTCTCTCACTTTTATCATTCTTTTTCTGTGTCTGCCCTCCTCTCTTCCTGTTTCTTTCATCTTTCCGTCACTTTTTATTCTTCTTCTTTCCTTCTGAGGTGGCTTTGCCTTGAGTGAAAAGCCTAATGGTTTCCTGTACGCCAGGAATCCATTTACAACGCTGGGTGGTAACCATATAACTAGCCCATACGGGTTCCCTACGTGTCAACAAGTGGGTTGGCGGAGGGTTAGTGCCCCTTCTCGTAAGAAGAACTAACTCAAAGACAAACGGGCACAGCATACGGGATTGTGGCGTCTGGCTATAAAAGGATAAATAGACAGACTTTCATTGTAATTGATCTGTGAGGTTTGTGCAGGATGGGGTGTCAACAGTACGAGATGTTAGCCAGAATGGTTGGTGAAAGCTGAAATCCCCTCCAGTTATGTGGTCTGGGAGTTTATTCTTTCTAGTAGTTGTTAAGGTACCCTATAAGAAATGATGTAGCTGGAGGAATGTAATGAAAAACTCCACATTCTGTGGAGTTCTTATTGATATTGTAGGTATTATTTCTTTCTTTATTTCTTTATTTCTTTTTCGGGGGGGGGGGAATCTACAAGGCTGGTATTTCAAGACCGTTCGAGACAGAGACTTGAAATTTTCAGATGTGATGTATCTTGGTTGCAGGCTTCTTTTGGCACAAAATTTTTCTTCCTAGCACTAGCGCTGCAACAGCGCCCTCTCTTATTTTATCAGATTTTGCTCCTGCCCAGCAAAAACTACTGAATTGATTGCTTTGCAAATGTTCCACTATGTAGTCGTCAATATATACAAGTGCACCTGGGTATTGATATTGAGTTCCAACAAATACTTTTTGGGGTATTAAGAAAACTCAAAATGTCCGCCTCATGCCTGAAAATGCTAAGTCGAAAAGTATTTGGCTGATTTTCATCAAACTTGTTGGAAATGTAGTGAGTCATGAGTGAACATGATATGCACAGTATGAATGGCCTTGACCTTGATCTCAATGACACAGATCAAAAGCTGCAAAAAATTTTGAGTCATACCGAAAGTCCCTGATTATTAGGCCTACAGAGATAAAAATATTTTCATCTGGAATGTGGAGTTCTTTGAATACTGCTTCAGCAGTTTCAGAATTCTAGTTATTTTTTATGTTGAAGTTGCTCTTTCACATCATTATCTGAATTGACTGTATCGTCATTCTGTATTGCTTGTTGAACTGTTGCTGTTGTGGATGAGTGTTATTAAAAATTCCCTTTGCACGGAGTTGCCTGCTTGAATCGTTGTTTAATTATTGAGTTCTGCGTGCTTGTGTTTAATGTTGGGCATATTACTTGAGGATGTTATTTTTTTTTTTTATGTGCAACGTTGTGGTGTGTTTTGGCAGGTCTATATATAACCTCCGTCTACTGGTGTACTGGTTTGATTACTGTAAGTTTTAATATTAATGGCAGATTGCACTGTGGTTGTCCATACGTGATTCCCAGGGGCAAAAATATAAGGTACCGTACTTAGCACGGGTACCCGGCGTTGCCGGGGTCAAAAACGCGAACACTCTAATCTTATTTGTTCTAGTTCAATCTTTCTTTCTATTCCAGAAGGACCAAGTACCTCTTATGCTTTTGAAGAGGGATTATAAGAGGTCCAGGAACTTTCTATTTCAGCTTTCGCAGACTAACGCACAGCATTTGTGCGCATTTGTTTACCATTACATGTGACCTCAAATGACTTCCGTCCGGCGACCTCATATGACCTCGGAGGTCAACCACACATAGCCTATGTCCGAACTGGAGGTCATGTGAGTCTTCATACCAAAAATTGGTCTGCTGGCTCCAGTCGTTTGAGCGTGTATTACCGGTGACCTCAAATGACCTCGGACCAGTAACCTTAAATGACCTCGGAGGTCAACCCCATATAGTCTATGTCCGAATTGAAGGTCATGCGAGTCTTCCTGCCAAAAATTAACGGGCCAAAATGGCGAACACTCTACCAGTGACCTCGAATGACCCAGATCTGAATTTTGACCCCCCCTAAAGCTATCCTTGGGTCACCCTGATTCAAAACATATATATGGGTCTGGGGGTCTCTGGACCATGGTTTGAGTGTGATTGAAGGACAAACAATGTGGCTTTTTTATATATATAGAATGGGTTTAGTTCTGTGTGTCCGGCCAAGATAGGAAGGGTTAAATGCCCCGGGAGCTGTGGCCAGACTGATACCCCTTCAAGTGAGATAGCCGAGATATCTCTCGGCGCAGTCCTCAGATCATGTAATAGCGCTTAGGGCTGCATACGCCGAGGAAAGAGGGAAACAGTGGGACTGGCACTCCGTATAGACTACAGACACGTCACGACTGAACTAATTATCCCATGTACAATGTTTGTTTAATATACGAAGTAAATATATATGCAGTGCTTCTAATCATAGCAGCACAAAAATAATTTCTGAGCCACATAAATAAACTAGTATGTCATGTTAACCACTGCATATGGCCACAAAACGTTTGAAATTATTCAAAGGTATGAAATCTCCCTAGGGGCTTACAGAGACATCCCACCCCCCAACATCTTAGCCATAAGAATCCTTCCTGTATCACCCCCCCCCCCCACACGCACATATAATGGCAATCGACGGCCATGACTATGACCATACAAATACATAGACACATGCCTTTTCTTCTTCTTTTTTTCGACTTAATAGTATTTCTCAAGGCCTGCATTTAGTACAAGGCAAACAGAATTAAGATGTCTGCTCATAATTAAAGCGGTCATATTACTCATGAATACATGTTCTGCAAAACTCTGTCAAGATAGTGCGATACAGTATTGAAAAATCAATTCTACAGCATTCAAATAACATACTAACATACCCTACTCGAGCTTTGACTTATTTTCTTTTTATTTCTTTCAGATATTGACAACCGTGGTAACGTATCTGATTGTGGCCTGCCAATTCTAAGTACGTCCATTGGAACAAAGCATCCATGCATTCAACTTCAACGAAAGAAGAAAACAGTATCTGCAAACACGAGCACTGAAATGGCAGAATAAATTTATAAATAGATGTGCAGTATCTTGCTGTGCATTCAGAGAAAACATAGAAACTTCATACCCAATTCTGTGATATGTATGCAAGTTTCGTTGAGATCCATGTGCTCACTTTCCTCTGTTTCTGATAGTTCTTATTTTTGGGAGGGGGGCGTCTCCTCTAACAATCACTGGGGGTTCACGCTCCCCAAATTCCACATTACGAATGAAAGTCCTTTGTACAACATGCACTAAGATATCAAAGCCATATCTGCCCTCCTTTCACTGCTTGAGAATTTTTTATTTGGTGAGAGGGAACTGACCCCCCCTCCCCTAAATTCGTTATTAGAAAATTGTATATGGTAGAAATCCGTCAGAGTAACCAGACAAACTAAACTGGGAAGTGTCATTCAAATCTTTTCCATATTCTGATAATTTCTCCTTTGGGGAGGGGGGGGGCTGCCATCCCAAAAATCACTAGGGGTCATGCTTTGCAAATATTGCTTTATGGATGAGAACCCATCATACAACATGTTATAAGATATCAAAGCCATATCTGCCCTCCTTCCCCTATTTTGTATCCTTTATAAGTTTTGGAGGGGCCTGACCCCCCTAAAAATAATGGTGGAAAATTTTATATAGTGGGAGACATTATCAACGAGCCAGATTAAATGGCATGAGATGTTCTGTTGAATTCCATGAGGTTACTTTCCCCTATTTCTGATTGTTTTTATTTTTGGAAGGTGAGGCTGACCCCCCCAAGAGTCATTGGAGGGACACTTTCCCCAAATATCGCATTATGGATGAGAGTCCATCGTACAACATGTACTGTACATTAAAAAGATATCAAAGTCATATCTGGCCTCCTTTTACTGTTTCTGAGAATTTTTAATATGGTGAGGGGCAGACGTCCCTAAAAATCATGAGTGGAAAATTGTATCAAATGAATAATTCTCCCAGTAACCAGACGAATTCACCTGGAAAGTTTCATGCAAATCCATCAAATAGCCTAGAAGTCAAAGCGCGCGCGCGCGCGCACACACGCACACGCACACGCGCGCACACACGCACACGCGCACACACACACACACACACACACACACACACACACACACACACAGTTGGTCAGTTTATTGACAAAAATCACTTAAATGGTTGCATTTCACAAATAATGATCATTAGAAATACACTTTTCGTCCACACAAAGATAATATACTGTATACGGTACAGTACATTATAAGTAAATGGCTACAATTTATATATTTGTCTTGTAGTCCATTCCTTTGAACTTCAGAGTTTCCGGCTGATACTCTAAGTTGTATCTTTTTTTTTTTTTTTCCTATCGACCATTGAGGCCGGAGCCCCTGGTCATTAAGGCAAAAATATATATATGTATATACATTGACACACACACAAACACACACACACACACACACACACACACACACACACACACACACACATATATATATATATATATATATATATATATATATATATATATATACTGTATATATACATACATACACACATCCATGCATATGAACATAGACTTTCATGCACACGTACATATATATATATAATTTTTTTTTTAACCTTATAGTCTATTACTTATAAACAAAAATATCTACTCTAAAGAACCTAAAACTAACCACCTAACAGACAAATCGCTAACCTATACTAAATCCTAAGAGACAAATAACTAGACCTACACTAATGGTAAAAGAACCTCGACCAAGAGAACACCATCGACTGCAGATATGTAATTCCTTTCTACATTACATACCTGCGCTCATCACCTGGTGACTGTCAGTCGAGGCACAACCTAATATAGGGGACATCAATATATGAAAGGGAACCAGGCGAGTCAGGAGCATTTCCATATACGTCAGCTGTCGTCCCTAATTAGAATAACTTAAGCAAGATGGTATAATGTATTTACATAATTTGTACAAAAAGTGAAGACCCTCGCCCAGCAGACCACCATCGACTGGAAGTCCCCAATGCCTTCCTATATTGCACACTTGCACTCATCAGCTGGTGACTGTCAGGCGAGGGACTTGGCTTAATGTAGGGGACATCTATATTAGAATTAGATCAGTGGGAGGAGGAACTATTTCATATATGTCAACTGTCAATCCTAATTAATATTACAATATATACATATTTACCGTTGGTAAAAACCATAACCACACAGTAAAAAAGTCACATCACTCTGACCAGTCCGGTCTCTCTCAAGAAAGCTATCAATTCATCAGTCATAACAATGTCCCCATCACCCAGGATGGTGGAAAGGGTGAAGGGGACGTCTGCTGCGCCCCAGTAATTTACAAGTGAAACACGTTCACGAATAAATCGCCGACAGCGCAGGATGATATGACTGATAGATAACACCGCATCACAGATGTCACAGTGCGGCTGGAATCGTTTTTCCATATAAGATTTCATATGTGTTAATATGGTGGCATTAAGCCGTAAGCGAGCCAACACTTTTTCTTCCAGGTGACTGGGACGGTTGGCAGTGTCCCAGTCGCCCAGGTATGGCTTACAGGTTGGAATATTAAGTCTGGTCCACTGACTGCCACAGAAGATATATTGATTTCTTTCCGAGAGAGAGACTCGACCGTAGATCACGAGGAACGTCCCAAGTCTCCTCGAGCTCTACAGCCGACTTTGCAAGTAAGTCAGTCTGCTCATTGCCGTAGATACGACAATGACCAGGCACCCAGATCAGCGTGAATGACTTGTTGCACGAATGCAACTTATTAACGATGAGGCCCTGGATCTCGTGAGAGTCCGTAGTGCAAGATGCAATTGCCTGAAGGGCTGATTTTGAATCCGAAAAGATGACAAATGAGTCATGCCTAGAATTGAGAGCATAGTCTATGGCTTTGTCAATAGCAAAAAGTTTTGAGGTAAACACAGATGTATGAGCTGGCAACCGATACCTGAGGGCACATTCAGTCAACCACACACTTGCACCCACACATACACTCAACTTGGAGCCGTCGGTGTACAAGTGGTGGGACCCCAAGTGACGAATGATGATGTTACGAAACAAGTGGTGGACCTCTGCCTCCGGCACCTTGGCCTTTGGTGCTGGGAGCCATGTAACATCAACTGTAAAGCCAGGTGGCTCCCAAGGCGCTATATTTTTTAACACCAACTTGTCACAGTCACTGGGGTCCACACCAAGCTCCTGAGTCAGTAAATGGAGGCGAACGGCAAGTGGCCGACGCACCCCCCGCAGAAGGTGGTGGTATTGACGCGGGGGGATACAGGCCACATTGCCGATATCACTTTTACCAAAATGTCCTTATGCCGTAGGACAAGGCCAGATGTTTGCGGCAAATACAGAGGGGAGGCACGTTCGCCTCCACTTCCATACGAGCTACACGAGTACACCAGACGGCTCCAAGACACATTCGCAAACATTTATTCTGTAGCACATCCAATCCTTTCAGCGTGGCATCGGATGCCGAGCCATACACCTGTGCGCCATAGACTAGCTTCGATCGAATAAGGGACTTATACACCATTAATAAAGATTTTCTGTCGGCACCCCATGTAGTACCTGCTAGGTACTTGAAGACATTTAACGGTTTATCACAATAAGCAAGCAAAGTATTAATGTGAAGTTTAAAATTCATTCTACGATCAAAATGTATTCCCAAAAACTTTACAGAATTTTGAAAAGGTACCGCCTGATTATCCAAAGTTAAGCTCAAATTAGGTACGTTACGAGTCGTAAAAACTATAGCGGCACACTTACGGACGGAAAACTCAAATTCCCACTGCAAGGCCCTTAGGTGGACGGAGTCAAGGGCTGCTTGAATCCGCCCAGCCGAAAATTGTGCATTACGGGAAGAGTGCCATATTGCACAATAGTCAGCGTAGAGCGAGTATTTAAGATTCCTCGGGATGGGAGCTGATGACAGAATATCATTGATCATAATACTTAATAAAGTAGGACTAAGCACACTTCCCTGCGGCACCCCGTTTTCCTGGATAAATATATCCGATGTTACGTTACGGGGCAGTTTGACAGAGAAAGTCCTGTCCCTTAAGAAATTTGAAATAAAAATAGGCAAATTTCCTCTTAAACCATAAGCATAGAGTTTCATTAGTATACCGTGTCGCCATGTTATGTCATAGGCTTTATGGATGTCCAAGAACACCCCTATCATAAATTCTTTATTGGCAAATGCCTCTGCAATACAATGCTCCAAATTCACTAAATGATCTAGTGAACTTCTGTATTTATGGAAGCCACATTGTTGATCGTTTAACAAATTCTTCGACTCTAAAACAAAAAGAAGCCTATTGTTTACCATTCGTTCCATGACCTTTCATAGACAAGAAGTCAACACAATAGGGCGAAATGAAGTGGGATTCATAAGACGACCAGCCTCTTTGGGTATCGGTATGACGTGCGCAAAGTGCCATGAGTTTGGGAACGTTCGAGATGCCCAAATCTCATTGTACAATGCTAACATCATAATCAGGTTGTCCTGATTAAGATGCTGGATCATACTGTACGTGATGGTATCTGGTCCAGGGCTGGTGTCTTTACAGGATTTAAGGGCAAGGAGCAGTTCATCTAGCGTAAACTCTTGGTTGTACTGGGAGTCTACGTCTTCTGTGGCAAAGTCTATGATCTGTAGCTCACCCGTGCGTTTATGATGTTGAAAACGCGTGTTGTAATTGGCTGAGCTACTTGCATGAGAAAAACTCCTGGCGAGGATGTTAGCAACGTCCACGGGCTCGTCATAGATGTTATTATTAACTTGCAGAGTGGTAATTGGTATGTATGGGCCTGGGTGACTGGGGGCTGCAGTCTCCACCAGGTCGGACCGCCATCAGGAGCTGCCTGTGGCTTCCCTTCCTAGTGGCGTCCGTCAACGGCAGGCATCACCCAGAGGCGGCTTGTAGGGCATGGATGCCCAGGTCCGGGAGAGGCACTCGCCACAACTCCATGTGCTGCAATTCCTCTGGGGGGCTGCACCTGTGAGGAGAGAGACATCCCACTCGGCCTCCAGATGGGTGGTGGGCCAAGCCAGGGACTTCCTCTGAAGGGATAGTCTCAGGGACTGTGAATGAAGGGCATACAGTAGCCGTCCCTTCCCCGGTGCATACAGTGGCAGTCACCGTGGTTCCACAAACCTTAGAAACAACAGCTGAAGGGCGTACAGTGGCCGTCCCTTCCCCAGTGCATACAGTGGCCATCACCACAGTGCTGCTCCCTAAGGAGTAGACAGACAAAGGGCGTACAGTGGCCGTAACTTCCCCGGTGCGTACAGTGGCCGTCACCGTGGTTCTGCCTCCACCTGGCTTACCAGCCGATGTGCATAGTGGCTGTCACATCCTGCCCAGTGCGTACAGTGGCCGTCACTGCAGGGCTGGTTCCAAGGGTGGCTGCAGCTGATGTGCGTACAGTGGCTGTCACATCTTGCCTGGTGCGTACAGTGGCCGTCACCGCAGGGCTGTAGGGAGCAACAGCTGAAGGGCGTATAGTGGCCATCCCTTCCCTGGTGCGTACAGTGGCCATCACTGCGGTGCTGCTTGGGACTGTCTGGAGACAAGTCCCATCCCAATCCTGGCGAGGGCTGGCCCGGCTGAGATGTAGTTGGCCAGAACTGTTCTCCTGCTGGTGGATGTGTTGAGGGGAAGAGGGACACTGGGTCGTGGGACACCTAGGCCCCTCTCGCTCGGACCTGGCACTCTCCTTACACGTTTCCCTGTGGCGTCCTCCTGGGGTGGGTGTGGGGCCGTGGGGCCTTTCGGGAGTGGATGTTGTGACACCTCTCCCTGGGTGTCTCGGGGGGGAGTGCATTTCACCACCGTTGATGGGGAGAAAGTCACGTCCCTGTGGCTGGAGGTGGAAAATGTTTGATGTGGAGGTCTGATATGGAGGTGTGAGGTGGCAGAGGAGAGCTGTTCAGTGGTGGGTGAGCTGACAAGGCTCCTGGTGAGGGGCATACATGATGTGGAGGGTGGAGGCGTGAGGTGTCTGCAGAAGGAGGCGGAGTAGCTGCGGTGTCCCCCAGATTCAGTGGCTGCGTCCTTGTGCGAGGGACCAGATGGCGCGTCGTATCTTCGTCTCCGGTGGTGGTGAGTGGTTGAGCTCTCCCAGCTGAATACTGGCGACAGGTGAGGTGGCCGGGGTTTTAAAGGAGCTCCTAGGGTAGGTGTGCATCCTCTCCCTGGAGGATTGGGCAGATGGAAACTTTCACTGTGCCTGATGCAGTCGCAGTGAGATGGGGGCTGTGTTGGGTGTGGTGGGGCTTGTTGGGGGTGGTTGTGGTGATGTTAGGGGTGTGGGTGAGGGTGTGACAGTATATCTGGCTGGTGGGCGGGATAGGCAGCCGGATCTGGTCCTGGTGGTGGTGAGAACTCGTGTTGGTGGTGAGGTAACGGGGCCACGTGGTGCTTTTGTTGTTCATGGGTGGGTGGTTGGGGGAGCGTGTGGGGTAAATGTGGGTGTGGGGTTGGTGCGTGGGGTATGGATATGGGGAGAATGTGGGGGCATAGTGGTGGTGGTGGGTGTTGTGTGTGATGTATCAGTAGGGCGTGGGTGATGGGTTGATAGTGTAGGAGGTGGAGTGTGAGAAGTGGCGGCGGTGGTGGTGGGTCGTGGGCTGATGCATGGCTTGGCAATGTCTGTGAGTGGGGAGTGGATATGGGCTGGGGACACATTGGTGGGCGCAGGAGTGGTGGTGGGCATTGTGCAGTGTGGTTGTTGTGGTGGGGTGACGGGTGGTGGGCGGGGGTGTGTCCCAGGGAATCATCCTGCATGTCGGGTGGTTGTGGCGTGGCGGCGGGAGATGAGGTGTCAGGTGAGGTCGCCGGTGAAGCGTTAGGGGCCTGTGCGGGTGGTGAGGAGTCAGGGGAAGGTGAGGTGGGGAAGATGTTGGTGGATGGGGAGGTGAGTGACAGTGAGGAGGAGGAGGAGGGTGTAAAGTAGTACTTGTATAAGTCAGAGACGTGTTCTGGGATGGCGAAAGGTGGCGGGGTGGCATGGTGGGGGTGGAGGGGGTGCGGCCTGAGTGAGCATTGTCTTGTGGAGCATGAAATAGCCTCACGTGGCGGTTGTGGTACGTGCACGTGGTGCCGTGGTGTTGACCAGTGACTTGATAGGGGTTGGGGATGTTGACAACAGTGTAGGGTCCCATGAATCATGGTGAGATTTTGCTCGGGAACAGTAGGCATGCTACCACTACTGAGTCTCCGGTTTTGTAGGGGTTGGATGACATGATGTCCAGCTGGAGATCTTGATGTTTTTGTAGGTGGTGCAATCACCTTTTGAGGTGGTGAAGGAGGTTGGAGGTGGGGGGTGGGGAGGGTGGCTGGAGGTGGTATCTGAGGGACAAGAGGAGGGGGGTTTCTCCAAACACCCATACGTGGGGGGTGATCCCGTCATCTCTTGGGCAGGTGTTCATGTCCCATTGTGTTAATTTAACGTGCACCAGCCAATCTTCATTGCCAGTTTCTTGTATTCGAGCCTGTACTTGGTTAAGGAGGGTGTGGTGGCTCCTTTCAGACACTCCGTTCCTTTGGGGCCAGTAGGGGGAGGAGTGGGAGATCTGGTAACCGAACAAGGTGGCTAGTTCTTTCCAGATTTTGCCGGTAAATTCTGGGGCGTTGTCCAAGTGAAGGGCCTGTGGGATTCCAAAGTATGGGAAGATACGGCGGACAAGTGCTTCAGCTATGGCCACGGTGTTGTGTTCCTTGGCTGGGCAGGCAATGATGAATTTTGAGTAGACATACAAATGTTATGGTGTATTTGTATCCAGCTTTGGGTGCTAGAGGCCTGACTACATCTATGGATATTAGTTGCCAAGGTTTGTGAGCGGTGATTTTTCCCAGGTGTGCGGGTGAAGTCTTTACCCAGTGAGCAGGTTCGGCAAGCTTGGATGATTTGTTTGGCAAAGTTGGAGGGGCCGGGTGTCCAATAGGTGTCATTGAACACTTGCAAGAATTTTTTTGGGCCAAGATGGATGCCATTGTTGGAGTGTAGGTAGGTCATGGCATTGAGGGCACTGTTGGGGTCAAGGACTATGTGGCCGGCCAGAGTAAACAGGTGGTCACCGTGCCTGTGGAGCTTGGAAAATACCTGGGGTGTACCCAGGGTGGGTGCTCCTTATCTTGCCATTGCTGTATAAGGTCAGGGGTGGCATTGATGGAATTGATTGGTAGGCAGGACAAGGCATCAGCATTGGTGTGTACAGTAGTTTTCCCAGTCTGTAGGCAATTTCGAAGCCAAACTCCTCTAGGGTTTCTCTCCACCTGATCAGTTGGGCGTTGTTGGTGTTGGATTGCCGTAGCCACTGGAGGGATTGGTAGTCTGTAATGACTGTGACGTGAGTACCAGAGAGGTATCCCCTGAAGTAGCCCATTATGCCTAGGCATTCATGCTTCATGACGGCATAATTTTTCTCAGCTTGGTTGAAGGTGCGGCTGGCACAGGCGATGATGTGTTCTCGCCCCTCTTATACTTGTGCCAGGACAACGCCAATCGCCACTAAAGACATGTCTGTGTATAGGCGAAAAGGTAGGCTGTAGTCAGGGAAGGCAACAATTGGGGCGGTGATAAGTTTTGAGTGTGTGGAAAGCGTTGATTCGGGCTTCGGCCCAGATGAATGGTTCGTCTTTCTTAGGTTGTGGTGGGGTTGGCGATGTTGGCAAAACCCTTAACGAAACGCCGGTAGTAGGTGGCGAGCCCGAGAAAGGCGTGCACATCATGGACATCTTTTGGTAGGGGGAGGTCTGCAATGGCTCACAGTTTGTTGGGTCGGGAGAGATGAAATTCTGCTGAGATTGCATGGCCGAGGAAGAAGACGGATCATTCGGCCAGGATGCATTTAGATAGTTTGAGTCCCGCCTGGCAGATATGCAGGAAGACTTGCTTGAGGCAGTGGAGGTTGTCGGCCCATGTCCAGCTGAAAATAATCACATCATCCAGGTACGCCAAGCAGATTTCCCAGGTGAACTGCTGAGGACCGACTTCATCAGTCGAGAGAATGTAGCTGGGGCATTGCAGAGTCCAAATGGGAGGACACTAAATTCATAATGCTTGCCAATACTGGTGGAGAATGCTGTTTTTTTCGGTCCTCGGGGAGGACGGGGACTTGCCAATATCCTGAGTGCAGATCTAGGGCGGGAACCATGACGATCCCTATAGGGAGTCAAGGGAGTTGTCTATCCTGGGTAAGGGGCTGGCGTCCTTGGTGGTCACATCTTTAAGTTTCCTATAATCCACACAGAAACGCATGGTGCCATCTTTTTTTTTTTTTTTTTTTTTTTCAGGGACGACTGACGAGGACCACGGGTTGGTGGAGGGGGAGATGATGCCGGCATCGAGCACATCCTGGACCTGCCGGTCTTCTTCCACTCATTGTTTGAGGTTCTTTCGTCTTGATCGTTGATGAATAGGTGGTCCTGTGGTGTGGATTTCATGGTTCAGGTATGTGGTGTGGCTGATGTCTGCTGGCCCTGATGAAAATAGGTCTTGGAAGTCCGGGAGGAGTTGCCAGAGGCTGTTAGCTTTGTGGGGCGAGAGGTGGGTAGGGTGGTGGGGGAAGGGGGGGGTTTGCACAAGGCTTGGCTTCCTCCATTTCTCCCACCACTAATGCTCTAGAGAGGGTGAGGGGTGTGGTGGAGAGATTTGCGACGTGTACTGCTCCGAGGTGGGAGGGGAGGAAGGTGGGTGACAGTAGACAGGAGGAAAAACCTCCCGGTGGTAGGCTGGGGGAGAACAGGACGGAGGTGTCCATAGGTCTGTTCAGCCGTATCCAGGCCTCGTGCTGGCGGGGGGTATGGTCAGGGCAGAAGCAATGGTTGCGGGGAAGAGAGGGGTGGGCAGGGGGGGGGTTAGGGTGGAGGACATGGCGGGGGGAGGGGCAGGGTGAGGGGGGAGATGTGCCGTGCCGAGTGGCTGTGCAGGGGGGTCTGGAGGTTTTTTAAATTGGAGGCGCCGTTTGTGGTAGTCGATGCTGGTGTGTAGTTTCTGTAGGAGGTCCAGTCCCAGGTAGCCAACATAGGCACAGCAGGTTGAATCAAATACGATGAACCTATGTTTATTGGAAGCTTGTTGATGGGTGTCATCTCTTAGGGCCCTGGTCTCCCCATGTATTGGCAGAGGGGCCATCCCCCGCATCTGCAAGGTGAACTAAGGTGGGGAAAAGCGGGCCGAAGGCGGATGTGTGACGGAAGTAGAAGTGCGTGTAGAGGCAAGATCTGGCCGCTCCCATGTCGATCAGCAGCCTAGCTTTAACGCTGTTCAGTCTCATCTTGTTGTAGACTGGGAAGCGGTATTTCTGCGAAATGGCCCGTCACCACAGGGAGGTGCAGGGATGGTCCTAAAAATCCAGCTGTTGTGGGGGATCTTCTTCTTCTGGCTCCATATCCCCGGGGTCGGCATAGTCAGTGGGCGCCATGTCATCCCTCGCCTTCGTCATCTAGCAATGAGACCTTGTGGCACCCCTGAGTGGACGTCCTGCATCAGGCAGCCTTTAATTGTTCACGGATGTCATGGAGGGGGCAGGTGCTGCTGCAGGTGGTGAATTCCCAAGGGTTAATGGATAATAGGTTTGGGTTTTTCTTGGGATTGGGGTGTCTCTTGGTAGGGTATGCCCTAGGTATGGAAGGTGTTGGTGAAAGGCTTGGTTGGTGGAGGGCGTGCGTTGTTTCTAATGTTGCATTGTCCTCTGGGTGGGGAACTTGCTTACTGCACCAATGTGTTGAGGGGTGGAGTGGGCGGCTAGGAGGCGCCACACAAGCTGTACGTCCCTGTCGAGGTCTCCCGAAGGGTCGTATACAGTAAAGTGCTCCCTAATGGTACTGGGGAGGATCCTCAACACAATGTTAAATATGTGTTGTTCCTGGGCGGTCGCATAGGTCCCCGGGTAGGTGGTGGTGTCGAGTCGCCTGGCCTGGCTGAGTGTGTCGCCCAGGTTTCCGTCATAGATGAGGACATCGCGAGCTGTGACAGAGCTACGACTCTTCCCAAAGATGGCACGATTGCCTGCATCACAATTTGTGAAAACTGCTCCCATGTTAACCCTGGGACGATTTTGAGGGCAATGTTTGATGCTGCCTTGCCCAGGAATGGCAGGGTGACAGCTATTTTCTCCCTGTCATTTTTTAAGCCTATGTCCAGTAATGGTTTCCCCATGGACAGGTATACATTGATGTCATATTGTTAAGGATCGAATTTTGGCAGTTAGATGTGGGGTTTGGCCACTATCATGCTAAATTTCCCTGTTTTGGTCCTCTCTGTATTCTGATCGGGTCAAGAACCATCGCTGGCCACCAGTGTTATGCTAGGTGTTTTTAGATCGACTTCTTGTCCTAAGAACACTAGCTACAGAACAGGGTTCTCTCTTGAGACCTGAACTAGAGTACACTACAAGAGGAACAGGGCATAAAAACTCAGCAGACCAACCTTGCACATATACTGCCTTAATTCTTATCCTTCACAATATACAGCAAATATATACAGTCAGGTACGTATGGACACAGTCAGGCTCCAATATACACAATAATATATGGTCAGGTAGATATGGACACTGTCAGGCCTTGATATACACAGCAATATATGGCCAGGCGGATATAGACACTATCAGGCCTTGATGTACACACAGCAAAAAAACTATCGTTACAGGGGGGTCCGATGTGTTTCATACTGAACAACCTGGCTGTCTCGCTAGGGTTGGTAAGCCTGACAGTGGGTGAGTTGCCAAATAGTACGAGGTAGAAAAATGCATGGGAGAGGCAATGGATATAGCTTATAATAAATATGCAACAAACACACGCAGGGATACCAATGGAGGAGGCTGTTATCAAAAACCTTCATTCGTGTGTCATTTTTTATCGCGCAGAAGGTGTAATGATAATTTTTTTGTTGTGTGTACACAATAATATATAACCAGGTGGATATAGACACTGTCAGGCCTTGATATACACAATAATATATGGTGCGGTAGGTATGGACACTGTCAGGCCTCAACATACACAGTAATATATGGTTAGATGGATATAGACACTGTCAGGCCTTGATGCACTAAATAATATATGGCCAGGTGGATGTAGACACTGTCAGGCCTTGATATACACAATAATATATGGCCAGGTAACTATGGGCACTGTCAGGTTTCACCCTACAACGTAACATACAATACAGGGAAATACACTGTCAGGTCCTTCTTGGGTTGCTGCACCTGGGCAGATTACAGGTGGCACCCGGGTGTGGGATGCAGGTCATCAGGCATGCCCTCCCTCAGGGGACACGGAACTATTGCCAGGGGTGAGGTCGTCTGGGTGGGGCTGTGGGTTGGAGAGCAGGAAGGCCCTTTCCTGATGGGACCTCGACCTGTGGTGTGGCCCTTGGGACTGGGGCCAACCAGAGCCAACAGGCACACCTATCTTCACCTGCTCCTGGTGGAGGGTCGTCTGCAGGTTGGGCTTGGGAGGTCCCACCCCGGGGTCCTGGGAATGTTCCTGGGTGGCTGGGGGCTGCAGTCACCACTGGGTTGGACTGCCATCAGAAGCCGCCTGTGGTGTCCCTTCCTAGTGGCGTCCATCAGCGGCGGGCGTCGCCCAGGTCCAGGAGATGCCCTCAGCACAACTCTTTAAGCTGCAGCTCACCTGGGGGGCTGCACCTGTGAGGAGAGAGACGTCCCACTCAGCCTCTGGATGGGTGGTGGGCCGAGCCAGGGACTTCCTCCAAAGGGGTAGTCTCAGGGGCTGTGAATGAAGGACGTACAGTGGCTGTCCCTTCCCCGTTGCGTACAGTGGCCGTCACCGCGGTTCTGCAAACCCTAGGAACAACAGCTGAAGAGCGTACAGTGGCCGTCCCTTCCCCGGTGCATACAGTGGCCGTCACCACGGTGTTGCTCCCTAAGGAGTAGGCAGACAAAGGGCGTACAGTGGCCATCCCTTCCCTGGTACGTACAGTGGCCATCACCGTGGTTCTGCCTCTGCCTGGCTTACCAGCCAACATGCGTACAGTGGCTGTCACATCTTGCCTGGTGTGTACAGTGGCCATCACCGTGGGGCTGGTTCCAGGGGTGGCTGCAGCCAATGTGCGTACAGTGGCCGTCACATTCTGCCCAGTGCATACAGTGGCCATCACCACAGGGCTGCAGGGGGCAACAGCTGAAGGGCATACAGTGGCCATCACCACAGGGCTGCAGGGGGCAACAGCTGAAGGGCATACAGTGGCCATCACCACAGGGCTGCAGGGGGCAACAGCTGAAGGGCATACAGTGGCCATCACCACAGGGCTGCAGGGGGCAACAGCTGAAGGGCATACAGTGGCCGTCACCACAGGGCTGCAGGGGGCAACAGCTGAAGGGCATACAGTGGCCGTCACCGCAGTGTTGCCTGGGACTGTCTGGAGACAAGTCCCACCCCGATCCTGGCGAGGGCTGGCCCGGCTGAGACGTAGGTGGCCGAGACTGTTCTCCTGCTGGTGGATGTGTTGAGGGGAAGAGGGGCGCAGGGGCGTGGGACACTTAGGCCCCTCTCACTCGAACTCGGCAATCTCCCTACGCGTCTCCCTGTGGTCTTCTCCTGGGGTGGGTGTGGGGCCGTGGGTCCTTCCGGGGGTGGGTGTTGCAACACCTCTCCTTGGGTGTCTCAAGGGGAGGGGCATTTCAGGTTTCAAACTTGAAAAATTATTTTTTAGTAAGAAAATAGATAGAAATTGGTTTGGCAGTAGAGTAGTGGACAAATGGAATTTAAAAAAAAAAAAATCTTATAACCAGCACTACATCATTCTTGTTCCTTTTCAGGTTACACAGTGATAGTCTCTTTTTCTCCTTTCACACCTTCCTATAACATGTCCACACCAGTTCTTCTATACTGCGTGGTGTTCTTTTAGACTTTTTCCTGCAAGCTTCAGCTGGAGGGTTTGGAGGATGGGGGAGAGCCTTCTTCTTTGCTATCCGTATCACATTCTAGGAGTTCAGTCACCATTTTAGTAGCTGCCTAGCATAGGCCAACCAGCCTACTGCAGCTATCCTCTCTTCTTATGTTCATAGGTAGAAGGAAGTGGAAAGAATGAAGGCAGAAGAGGAAGGAAGGAAGGAAAGAATGAAGGAAGAAAGGAAAAGGCAGACACCCAAGAGCAGCACAGTAAATTTATTAGTGCCTTGGCTAAACAAATATATTGTCCGACTGTTTATTGGCCTTGGAGCAGGCTGTGAAGCCTATGCCCAGGGTCGGACACACACACAAAAAAAAATAGATTTGACACATGAATATAAATAGCTTTCTGTCACAAAAGAAAATGGATATGAACTAATACATGTAGACCAAATGGAAACACTGTCTACTGTCAACTCATACCACCTGTAGTCGCCTGCCAGCAACCCATACCACCTTCAGTCACAAACCAATAGCCCATACCACCTCCAGTCACTTACCAGCAGCCCATACTGCCTCCAGCCACCTTCCAGCAACCCATACTGTCTCCAGTCACCTACCAGCAGCCCATACTACCTCTAGTCACTTTCCAACAACCCATACTGCCTCTAGTCACCTACCAGCAATCCATATTGCCTCCAGTCACCAACAAGCAAACCATACCACCTCTAGTCACCTACCGGCAATTCATACCACCTCCAATCACCTACCAGCAACCTATACTGCCTCCAGTCACCTGCTAGTAACCGATACTGCCTCCAGTTACCTACCAGCAAGCCATACCACCTCCAGTCTCCTACCAGCAATTCATACCACCTCAGTCACCTACTAGCAACCCATACTGCCTCCAGTTACTTACCAGCAAGCCATACCACCTCCAATCACCTACCAGCAACCCATACTGCCTCCAATCACCTACCAGCAACCCTACCCCTTTTATTCACCTACTGGCAATACATATTGCCTCCAGTTGCCTATCAGAAAACTACATAATCTGGTCAGCTACCAGCAAGGTCTGCTACTTCCAAACGTCTCATGGCTATACAAAATCCTCCAAACATCACTCAACTCCACAACCTATCTTCAAGATATTCACCTAATTTTTAGGCTACAGTCTGATCCATCCGCAGTTTAGACTACACTAAGATTTTTTTTTTCTATAATTTCTCTAACTTTTACTTGCAATTAAATTGTTATACTGCTTCGGCCAGTCTTAGTGAACCTCCAGAACTTGGTATCTTAAATATAGGTATTGTTGGCTGACAGTCGGAGATATATATATATATATATATATATATATATATAGTATACAGTATACATACAGTAACCTCTCAAATAACGCGAGGGTTAGGTTCCTGGAGAGGTCGTGTTAGTTAAAAATGCGTTATTTAAACAATTTTCCCATAAGAAACAATGGTAATACTGGGGGTAACGTTCCTGGACTTTGGGCAAGTCTACCCATTTGGGGAGTTCTGTTACTCTAAACTTAAAAACAACAATATTAATTTGAAAGAAAATCCACGTAAAAAACAAGAACAGTATATCTGGGGAGAAATAATCAACATTTGAGCCCTAGTTGGGCCGAAGCGTTGTTTACTTCTCCCCAAATACATATAGTACTGTTTTCGTTTTTTAAGTGGATTTTCTTTCAATTCTGCTTCATTCATGGCATTGTGAAAGTTCAACATTATTTATGCATTAGTAGGTCATAAAAACACTACAGTAAAAGCAACATTTTCATTACGGTAAGTAGGTCACAAACAATAACAACACAGCCTCACTTCATCTATGCATCACTCGTCATCTGCTGCTGTTCCTCCTCACCCCGCTCCCCCACCTCCCCCCGCTCTCCACCCTAAATTTGTTGTCCTTCCTCGCTCTGCTGTCCTTCCTCTTCCTCTGACTCCCGTGCTACTAGTGATGAAGATAACTCCCTAAAATTTTCTGTCTTCTTCATAAAGAACTGCTCTGTCTTGGTCTGAGTGGTTTTCTTCTTTCTGTTCTGCATCATCAAGTTGTAACAGTTTAGATCTGCCATCACTTTCCTGGCCAAATTTTGTCCAAAAATGAGCCAAATTGCTCAGAATGGGGCCAAACTTCATTTTCGAATACCATAGTTCGAATAAAACCAGTTTAAGCAACAGGCAAAAAAAAGAAAAAATGTATTTATGCATAAACTGCCACACACGGTCTATCAGCTTGGGACTGTCCAAGGCGCGCGCGGCTAATTTGAAACCATTACGTACGTGTAAAGTCGCGTTAAATCGAGAAACCCTTGTTAGTTAAACATATCTCCTTAAATATTTGTTCGTGTTAAAACGAAAACGTGTTTTTTTAAACTCGCGTTAGTTGAGAGGTTACTGTATATATATATATATATATATATATATATATATATATATATATATATATATAGTAAAAGTCCTCCAATCCTACCACCAATAATACGAAAATCCCAATACTCTGAAATTGCCAAGGCAAAATTTTTCAAGATTTTCTGGGCTTTATCTAAGGATTTGTCTGGGTTGGACTTGAACTTGGACTTACAGTAGATGTACCTGCTTGCAACTATTCATCTAAACTTTTATCCATTTCCAGTGAGTAAACCAATAACCCATATCAATTTAGCGTTTATTTAATGATCATGTACACACACTCAAAAAAATATCGTTACACCTTCTGCACGATACAAACTGACACCATGAATGAAACGTCTGATAACAGCCTTCCTCCAGCCCTACTGAGACAGCTGGATTGTTTAGTACGAAACTCATCGGACCCCCCCTCCCCCCGTGTAATGATACTTTTTTGAGTGTGTGTACATATTTCTAAAGTTTTCAAAGGGCCCTGCCAACAGTCCGAAAAAACCAATACTGTAGTTCAAAAGACCCTCGGTCCCCTGCGATTCGGATTACAAGACTTTTACCGTGTGTGTGTGTGTGTGTGTGTGTGTGTGTGTGTGTGTGTGTGTGTGTGTGTGTGTGTGTGTGTGTGTGTGTGTTTCAGTGTCCACTGCAGGACCGGCCTATCCCTACCGAAGTGGGGACGATACAGCCAATGTATCCCTACCAAGTGGCTTAGGCTGTCTAGTAGAGATTGTATGTTGTGTGAGAAGTGCTTGTAAGTGTAATTGCAGTGTTGAAGTGGCTTTGGATGTGTGTGTAGTCTGTGAACCAAGTGTAATTGGCCCGCGCAAGCTGACTGGGTGCAAGCATAGTTTATAGTATGCGACACTGGTTCAACCACAGCACCCCTTATGTCCTCCAATGCAGTACATGGCCTGAAGAACGCTCCCAAAGTTTATTATCCTGGTGGGGCGCAAACCCTCGTTCTTCAGTGTATGAAAACACACACTTTACCACTGTACCACAGAGGCTTTATATATATATATATATATATATATATATATACCATATAACCAAATTTTGGCGCCTGGCGGTTTAGTGGGTAATTATTGTGCTCCAGTCGGATTGAGCCGGTGAAGGTTTATGTCCAAAGGATGGTTGGGGTTGATTGCTCATGTAATGGCACTCAGGGATGAGTGAGGCTGGTCACTCTCATCTAAATGTCGGGACCAACTGCCTAGCCCCGCTCCTCATGGGGCAATGTAGGATTGGATGATGGATGGATGGATGGATATATATATATACAGTACTGTATATTAATGTCAGAGCAGAAAAGGCTGGGATATCTGAAGAGTTGATGGCATGGGCTAAGACAGCAATGGGTGGTGAGGGATGATGGGACAAGAACAGTTTGTCCTATGAAGACAGGCACAGTCTGTGGAGTAGTAATGGTAGTGGGCAGGCATGTGTCATAGATTTCTCTAAAAGAGTTCAATGCACAGTGCAGAAAAAGAGTGGAGTGGGTGAAATGCTTGGACAGATGGGGCTGGGGTGGTGGTGAGTGGTGGGTTTGCACAGGGATAATAATTATGCCCTGTGATGATGAGCATGCTAGGTTTGTTAGTACTGACATGGCAATGGTTTATTTCAAGCATTTTTCCAAGCAAAACATAGTAAAAATGTGCCATTCTCATATTTAACACCTAGCATTTCATATCAAGTAAAAAATATGTACTGTAATAGGTTTTGCAATAGTTATATACATAATGTAAAATATATTTATTTATTTGTTACAAATTTATGTAAATTTCTTCATGTTGGAGACCTTGCTACTGCAAAACTTATGGACATAAACTGTAACCAAAATAAATATTTTTTAAAATCTAAAGGCAGAAACTTGTTTAAGTTTTAAACCAATACTGTATCAAAGAACCAAAATTAACCTGTGGATTGCGAGCCACAGCTCAGGCTGGGAGGTGTCCCATTGTGTGCCACAGCTCAGGCTGTGCTGGCCGTGCATCACCGCTAACTACTCCACCCCTACACAAACTTAATCATGGCACTAAAAAAAGACAGAGAGAGATTTTTTTCTTTCCACCAGATGATGCCCTGGATGTTTATCATCAAGTTTACAATAAACAAAAACAAAACAAAAGAAACTTTTTTTTTTTCGTTTTTTCAACACTCCCCTACGTAAACTTTATGCATGCCCTACGCAAAGACGGAGAGAGAAAGATTACTATCTTTTTCACCAGATGATGCCCTGGATGTTTATCTTCAAGTGTATAATAAGCAAAAACTAAAAAAAAAAAAATTTCTTCATTTTCTGTGCACCACAAGGTGGGATAAAAGAAGGTAATTGTGCAATCCATGGGTTAAATGATGCTTAAAAGGCCACTAAAAACAGTTTACAGTATTATAATATCCACCCCTACTCATATACAGAGTATCTGAAGGATGAACAGGACATAGCTATTATTATTTTATTAACATTCTCTCTCTCCACACACACACACACACACACACACACACACACACACACACACACACACACACTGCTCGCCGGCTCAGTGGTAATACTCTCACTTAGCATCTGCTAAGACGGTGGTTTGCACGTTGCTCGGGATGCAAAAAATTTCACTGACAAAGTGGATGGTCACTGTCCTCCTTTGAGGAAGTGTGTGTGTGTGTGTGTGTGTGTGTGTGTGTGTGTGTGTGTGTGTGTGTGTGTGTGTGTGGTGTGTGTGTGTGTGTGTGTGGGTTGTGTGTGTGTGTGTGTGTGTGTGTGTGTGTGTGTGTGTGTGTGTGTGTGTGTGTGTGTGTGTGTGTGTGTGTGTGTGTGTGTGTGTGTGTGTGTGTGTGTGTGTGTGTGTGTGTGTGTGTGTGTGTGTGTGTGTGTGTGTGTGTGTGTGTGTGTGTGTGAAGGTCAAGGCTTTGCCCTTAGATCGGACTATATGAGCTCTCAGCTCTCTTCCAGAAGGGTAAAATGCTGATGATTACAAACATCACCTGATCCTGACCAACCAGGTGAATTACACAAACACACACACACACACACAAAGATATTAACAAGACCTCTGTCACGTTAAGATGTTGAGGTTTCCACATTATGTTCTTTGCTTCTTGACTGGACTCTGGTCAAGTGTATCTTCATCATCTTGTATATCTCGGAGGTACTGCAATATGCTCTCCTTCTGACTGTTCTGTGGAAATAAGGTCATAAATTTTTTGTTAAATTTTTGTTCAACTAAATAATGTACAAACAGTAAAAGCAACAAACCTGCACGAAAAAGAAAAAAGAATTCAAAGAATTATTGCTACGACAAAAAAACACAAAAAGGTAATCAGGCAATAGTACTTGTATATACAATAAGCCACATTAATACATCCTACAAGACACTGTATAGATCACTCACAACCAGAAAGGGCAAAGTGCCAGTACGGCCAGAAGACAGAGTTATTCTGGAAAAAGTACTGGAGCTATCATTTCTGTATTCAGGGAGATGTCAAGTATCTACCAAGCAAAAGGTTAAGTGTTTCTTGGTAAACAAAATATGATCTGCATTTTGAGGTTAATGGTACATCTCAAACTATTCATATGTATTCCCAACATTTTCCATAACATTTCTTGTTGGTAAATTCATGGCATTTTAGTTTATTTCTGCCGTGCTCAGACTCAAGTCGTGTTGTAACTGAAACAATTCGCCAAACTGATATACCACCTGTTTCCGTCATTTTTGCTAATATTGAACCAGTTCTGAAGAGCAAATCAGATATGACAATGTGCTAAAATACATGGATTTCCCCCCCCCCCCTCAGGATTTTGATCACTGTTTAAAGTAACCTGTTTGCATTAACTAATGTTAATTATTTGCACATGTGTCACCTACTGAATGAATAGTTTTACTGCATGCCACTCTCTGTAACAGTGCACAGTGACATCATCTTCCCACTAAAGCAAAAGACAATGCTCAGGTGGTTGTTGCTGTTGTTGTTACTAACCACAGTTTGAGTGGGCAAGCAGACCCATCAACCACAGCCAAGCAACTGCCCCTGCAGGGTTGTCCCATGCAGTGAACTGATATTCTCTTGCAGCTAACAGTGCCACACCACAGCAAAAATCAGGGAATAGATTGGAGGTTTGGTTCTTGAATGGATACCAAATTTGCATCTCTCCAGCCAGTTAATGGGGACACCACAGCACGTTCCACTTCATCCCATAATTTGGTCATATTGTTACCTCCAGCATTATGTATGGTTTCCTGAGATACAGGGAACCATTAAGCTTGTCATTCAATGTAAAGCCACGTGAAGTGGAAAGAAGAGTAACAAAAAGTAACAGAACAGAAGTTGGAAGAGAGGAGGGCACAAACAGAGATATAATGAGAAGGGAAGGAAGAAGTAGGAAGCACTGCATCAAGTGAGTGGATGGTGGCTGCTACAACCTACCACTAATGACAGGTGTTATGTGTTAGTGCAGCCTGCCGCACAGAACTGTGTGCCTCTCATGACAAGGTATACTCTAATGGGAAGGACTGTTTTTAAATTTCATCCCCCCCCCCCCCACAGACACACAATCACTGCCTTATGTTTAATCACCATTCCTTCCTTCCTCCATACGACTCTCCAGTATATACTGTATACCTATGGACCATTTAGTAGCAGAAGAAGGTATTAGTTATCACTATGTTCCCAGTACAAATGTCCAATAGGGCACTACCGCTTTCATCAGCTTATGCCAGTAAAACCGTATGTCCAGCCACTCCTACTTTACCATTTCCTACTTTCCCATTCATACCTCCAGTTAGAAAGTCTCTCATTTCTATCAAACTTTTCCATGTATGCATGCTTCAGTATTATGCAACAATGTATCAATGAACTTACTTTCTGATATTTTGAAACTGTTTCTGAAAAGTTATCTTTACTGAGGCCTGCCTTGCTCAAAACACACAGCTTCTCCTGTATAAGTGGCCAGATGTAGTCATCCGCAGTCCCCCGAGCAACCAGGTACTGCACCACCACACAGTCCTGCTGGCCAATCCTATGGGCTCGGTCCTCTGCCTGCGTCAGTGCCTGAACCACCAGAACCAAAGTTATCATACAGAAACAAATATATAAAGGACAATGAGAAGGAAAGATGTGATACAAGTAATGGATCCATGTAGTGTCCATGTAAATTTAACAAGCTTTAACAGTTATCAGTGGTATGTGTACTGTACTGGCCACTGGAACTCTACCATTAATCTTTTTAACATATCATACCGCATCATTTATAAAGGCTCCAACATGCTTCAGTGTGTTGGCCTTAGTCATCTAATGGGAGCTCTCCATGCAGCTCAATTTCTGGCAGCCTCTCTACCCCTTAACCCCAAGATCACACTCTATGACCTTGTCCCAGGCTTTATTTTTGGCCAGCCTCATGCAACCCAACTTCTGGCATTCACGATTTTCACTTTCCGCACCCAATTGTCATCCTCCATCTTCTCGGAATGCCCAGACCAATTCAATGTACCCCTCCTTGTCATTACACCAATACACTCCAGTCCCATCCTTCCTCTTAACTCTTCAATCACAAACCAAGCCCCCAAAAGCCTCACATTCAAGGAAGTATGACACATCCAGCTAATAACTGTCACATCTGTACAACTAAGCCTACATATATCCTTTTCCTATACAGCCCTGGTTTCACTATCATACAACACTAAACTCCAAAAACATACCACATACAAAGATCCCTTAGCACGGAGGGAGAGCCTCTCAATGTTAGGAGAGACAATCGCTCCTTGAACTTCCTCCAATAACTCATTACCCAAGCCAAAGAGCTAGCTCCAACTCCACCTCCAGTATGTAACATGTACCCCAAATAATAAAACTCTTCCACACACTCAAGAGACTCACCAACAAGATCAACCCTTTCATGCCTGATAATCTACATAAGCTCTCCCCGAAACACTGCACATACAAAATCAGCATTATCTTGCAGTCTACCTCAGATACCACTACATTTCTTATGCACCCACTTATCACAAATATGGTACAAGATGGAGTTACAGTGAACTCTCAATTTTCTGGTGTAATTCAGCTAACCCCCATGTAAGATAATGCACTGTACCCCCACATCAGCTCAGCATTCGGGGTCGAGCCACACAATGTGTTACTATCCAACTAGACTCTCTCTTATAAGTATGAGATGAAAATTAACCATAAAATAAAATACAGTACTGATACAGTACAGTAATACAGTACATAGTATTCTGCTGTATGTACTCCCCTAGCATTGACATCAAAGGAGAGTTGAGTTTTACACCATGCAGTACAGTGGTTGCACTTAATCCTGTGTGGTCTAGTGGGGAATGGCTCCCACAAAGATTATTCCAGCTCCACCATCTCAGGCTCTATCTCCGCCAAGGGAGCTGGAGTGGCAGAGGGTGTCTGGTTCAGCTCCAATGAGCCTCTGATTGAGGTGAGACCCATGTGGAGACACCACTCTCGATGAGGCGGAGGTGGTGTTGTGGTCAAGATGAAGATGAGGCTGTGGTGGTGCCGGTGCCTGACTGGGATAAACAAAGCCAGCATGAGCAAGTAGAGGGCTGGGGTGACAGAGGCCAGTATGAGGAGGTCAAAGGCTGGGGCGACAGAGGACAATGCAAGGAGGTTGAGAGCTGTGGCAACGGAGTGGCAGATGTCACCATACGGAAAAGGGATGTGACAAAGGACTGCCTGGCAATCCTCCTAGACTGCAGCTTTATCACATTCTTATAGCCCTCCCACAGGTATATGGCCATGGCATCAGTAAAGACGGGCTGGTTAAGATGCTCACAGTAGTCAAGAAGCATTACAGACCTGCTGAAGCCTCGGGATATCTGCTACTTCATCATCATCATGCTCCTCCCCTTCATCCTTAGTGCCCCCTGCAGTCAAGGACTCCACGATTTCCCGGTCAGACATAGTCTGATACCCGGGGTCTCCTTTGTCCACTTCCAGCCAATCGTGGATGGTGTCCTCAGTCACCTATTCCCCTGCTGCTTCCATACGCCGGACAAAGTCCTGAGCTTCGAAGCCAGTAAAGTCAACCATGGCCTCTTCTTCCCTGAGGAGCTTGTTCTAACCATGCTAAGGCATGAGTGCTGAGAGTTCCCTCCATGCCTGAGCCCAGTTATAGATAGCAGACTTGAGGGAATACCGCTTGAGGTTGTCCAAGTTCCTCTCCCCCAAAACTCTCCTCACCTTGGGCTGCCACCTCCTCATTCTTGAGCACAACCATCACATCTTCCTTAATCCTCATCCAATACAGCCACTTCGTTGCTGCGATAATACCCTGGTTTATTGGTTGCAAGACCGAGGTCAAATTAGTGGGCAAGAACATGACCCTAATATGACCTCCATCTCCAACCAACTCCTTCTCAAAAGGACAAACAGGTGCTCTGACAAGGAGCAGCAGAGCCTTCACTTGGTCACGGACAAGGCCAAGGCCCTCCATTTGATAATGGATAATCTCCTTCACAGCATAATTGTAGAACCACTCTTTGAAGATCTTGGCTGCAAATCAAGCTTTCAATGAATGTAAATAAATCACTGAGAGACTATCCATTTACTCCCGGAGACAATGTGGCTGTTTTGCATGACCCACTACAACAGGTCTCAGACAATGGGACTGGTACAACACAAAACAGATACGCGCAGTTTGCTTGCCTTATGACTAGGATATGACATCTTCTCATCAGCCAAGGTATTAGTCTGGACAACCTGAAGAATAGACCAGTTTCATTAGCATTATGAACCTGACAGAGACAGACCTTCTTTGTCAATCAGATTTTTAAGCTTGGTGTGAAACTCATCGATTCCTTCGGTGTCCACATCCAACACTTCACCATAAGTAATCTTGTTAGACAGCCCACGTCGAAGTTTGAACGGAGTCAGCAAACCTTCAGATGCCTTGAAATCTGTGATCCCCAGTTGCTCAGCAAACTTGGTGGCTGCAGCCTTTAGCTTGCCGGGATGCACAGTCACACCACTGGTGCACTGTTGTTGGAACCACTTCAGGCAGGTCTGGTCGAGTTTGCCAAAGCGTGGCTTCGCCATCATTTTGCGCTCATTCTGTTGCACAGTTATGCCATGTTCACACTGAAGAACATTTTGATGGAGTGCTTGTTCTTCTGCAAATCCTGCAATGTGGTCCAGGCCATGTCATACTCCTTGATCAGCCTTGCAATGGTCCAGCATGGTTCCATCTTCTTACGGAGAGAACAATATGACGCCTCATAGCAGGTGGTGGAGGAGCCATGGAGGCAACAACCCGGACTATACACAAGGCCAGCAAGACCTGCAGCAGCCAGGGCACCGCCACAAAAGCCACAAACTCAGCCATCACACAGAGCTAGGGTTGACTACAGTAGTGACAGCACTAGAGCATGGAGCACTTAGGGGGCCATACATGAGGCACGTGGGACCACAAGCAAAGACACAGCACTGGGGGCTGCTACCACGTGCACAGCCATAATTTCAGAATCACAATACAGCACTAGGACACAAAGCACTGAGAGGGCATAAGCTTTGCAACAACAACAAGCGAGGCACAGGAGGCCACAGAGTAAAGTCACAACACCAGGGATTTGTCACCGATTGGTCACATGAGCAGAATCCACAAGATAAGCCTTAACTATACAAGACTCACTGGCGAGAATGAAAGAGCGACAGTAGGTTCAGCATGTCAAGTTAGCTGCTCCCATAACACATTCTAACTGGGTGGCATGTTGTGGGCATTCTGACTGGCTGGCGCACTACAGAGTTTTCCCAGGTGCTGGTTGGCTACCGTGTCTGAGCCGGATGATAAACCTTGCCGCTAGATATTGCAAAGAACTGCCAGTTGTTTCCCATTTTGGCAATGAATATTGCTTTAATAGGGCTGAGCAAAATGCACCAGATATTGTACTGGGCCAGACACTGCGATGACGGATAATTGAGAGTTTACTGAACAGTTGATTCATGATCTTGCGGACCTTCAAACAACGGATTTTGGATTTAACGATCATCATCCATATGTCCATTACCCCTACGGACCAACAGATGACGTGGCAACGGTGTACGCTGCTGTGTACAGCATCTGTTAGTGATCATTAGCATGTTGTCAGTCACTTTGTCTAGCTTATCAATACCAGTGTGACAGTAATCATGTCACCATGCCTCCCAAACCTGAAAGACAAAAAGGGTGAACCTAAATGTAACTCACAAGTAAGAGCTACTTTGCAAGCTCGAAAATGGTTCATCAGTGGCGTGTATATGTGAGGAGTATGGAGGGTAAATAAAAATGACAGTGATGCAGGGATTCGAGCTGTTTTCTTGTAAACCTATGTTCTCAACGAAAATAATTTTCAAACTAAGTATATTGCAGGTGATTAACACTTGATTTTCAATTTTAAAAAAATATTGGAGAACAAACAAAATGTACATACTTAGTGGCATTTAAGAAAGCCACCTGAATGCCCTTGATTGTGTGTTTACTGCCGATCCCACCGATTGGACATTACATCAGCACACCACATAGAACACTCCTAGTCACACTAGACATTAGCAAAGCTTTTGATGCCATCCCCCACCACAACTTCACAAACAAAATACTCAACACAAACATGCACAATAACAAAAAAATGGTTGGCAAACTACTTAGCAGGCAGATGTGCACACGTAACATTTGCCGGTCAGTCTTCTAACATCAGAAACTTCACAAATGGCATCCCCCAAGGATCTGTTTTGTCCCCTACACTCTTTAACCTATACATGCACGACATACCCACACCCCACACACCACAGATACACGTATCTTCCTATGCAGATGATATAACACTTACATATATGCACCAAAACACAAATGCAGCTGCACACATCCTCCAACCTTACCTCAACACACTACACGAATGGTTCACCACAAACAGGCTCAAAATAGCCCCAGCCAAATCTACGGTGACCCTTCTCACAAACTGGACAGCAGAAAACACACACACACACACACACACACACACACACACACACACACACACACACACACACACACACACACACACACACACACACACACACACACACACACACAAAATCCTTGGTGTAACATACATCAATGTCATTTAAACAACACATCACAAACATTAAAAATAAAATAACACCAAGACTCAATGCCTTGAAGTCACTTGCCCATGCAACATTCAGACACAACAAAGAAACCACCACTACAGGTGAGGTTAGGAGCCCTGCCTGGGCTCCTAACCTCACCAAAACACACTACAACACTCTACAGACCATACAGAACAAAGCCCTAAAAATAATCACAGGCTGCACAGCTACTACACCCACAGACCACCTACATCAAGAAATCAAAGTCCTCAAAGTCGAGGATCACCTAAACATGAGAGGCACCCAGATTCTTGCTGCAGCCTCCACAAACCCACAATATCCACTACATCACATGGTAGCACATCCACCCACAACAAGAAACATCAAAACAACACCCAGCACACAATATCATACACAAATACTGTCATCTCTCCCCCTTCGCCCACCTCAGACCAACTTCCAGAAGCATATCCACACTCAGATCACTCGCCGCTCCATTCAGTCACTTAAAGACAACACACAGCTGCATGCACAGCCTCCTGACATCCACCCTTCTGAATCCTATCTCCCTCATGAGGACAGGGTCCACCTGGACAGGCTGAGATATGGGCACCATCCAGCCCTCTTAAGCTACCAGAAGAGGCCGGACGACTCCGTCGCTGATGCCTGTCCAGGATGCAACACAGCATCCCATACTATTAAACAACACATTACTGCACACAATCACCTACACCAACAACACAACATACACTCTTTGAGAGCTCTGTGGGAAAGCCCGGTCTTGGCCATGGCCCATGTAAGGGACTCGGGGCTGTTTGGCCAGACTGCCTAAGGAACAACTTCTACTACTAATACTACTACCACCACAACAAACTCAAACGTATACAATTTAAAACCAAAAAGAGCAGTGGAAGCCTAACTGGAAGCACTGAAACCTAACTGGGGGCTTCATCCCCAACACTCCCCGATGAATACAACTCACCTAACAGTGTACAAATTAAAATGTGCATTAAGTAACACTTGCGCCAAAACAGTATTGTGCATTAAGAGTGTTCATTAATTATGGTGCAACAGTCCCATGACCATGCGATGGCAAAGATGGCGAGATCAAAAGGAAAATCTTCATACAGTATACATCATACAGGAGACATCCACTGAATTATGATACAGGTTAGTAAAATAGCACTTGGCAAGTAAATTAAATTATTTCATATTCTGTAAAATATATGTGCAATATTACATACATTATTGGAACCTCCTATTTACAAACATTTTTAAAAACATAAAAAAAAAACTATATATATGCTAATCTATAAAAAAAAACAAGGGGTCCTGTCAACACTTCATTCCAATGGTAAATCTTAATACTGCACCACTAATGTACACAGTTAGTCAACTTTCATGGTGAATGGGTGCTATTTCTGTTAAAGCACATACAATATTTATTTTCCAGGAATGGACTGGTCTCCCCCCCTCCTATTATTCTGAAAAACTGAGGGTCAACTGTACTTCCCACACCCTTATGGCAAAACTGCACATGGCCCCTCTCCCACTGCTACTGCCACCAGCCCTAGATATCATCACTTTTGTTTTATCCACATTTACTCTAAAACCCTTGTGCCCCATTCCATCTCTCCACTACATTTACTGTCAAACTCTTGTGCCCCATTCCATCTCTCCACTTCCATAATCTCTCCTCCACCTCCCTGTCATTCTCTGCAATCAACACCAAGTCATCACAATACATCTCCCATGGGAGTCCATTTCTGAAGTCATATGAGAGTTTCAAGGACCATGATAAACAATATGGGGCTCAAAGTGTCTATACCTCTATGAATGTAAAAACAGAATCCTTTTAATTTCATAACTGAAGTTGCTTAAACTACATCTTCAAAAATTGTTCTGTATTAAACTCACTCCAGGATTCCAAAATAACTCGGCAAAGATGACAAGCTGAGCAGCGGTGAGAGTAAGGCCGGTGTTGGCGGCTGTGATGGAGAGCACTGCAACCTTCACATCATCATCTGTCTGGAATTTGGTGGTTAAATTCTGCCTCAGCTCTCCACTAGTTTTCCCCTCAATTCTTATATACCTTGGGGAAAAAAAAAAAAAAAATGTTCACTAACGTTGTACACAGACTCTGTATATCAGTAATATTATCACAAAACAACCAGAAAGAAAATCACCAACATCTACTACCACAACAGTACAAATTATAAAAGAAGGATTTTATCAAGGAAGAGCTGAGCCAAGACTGAAAAACTGTGTTGCAAAGGAACCTCCTATACTTCTATTAACATGCAAAAACTCATCACCAATAGTTACTAAAAGTGCTAACAGTATAAATACCTGGAAAGAAACTAAATAGCCTTCCATTCTCAGTAACCAATTATAGGTACTCTACCTCTTATCCAGCTACCCAGAATTCTGGCTTTCCCAATGTACAGTAATTTTTTACGGCCTACCTATGCACGTTCTTTCACTTGTTAGAGTAAAAAATATACTGTATTTATACTGAGGAAAAAAAAAGAAAAAAAAAAGAGTCTTGCTGTTATTAGTTTTCAAAATCACCTTTATTTTCATCAGGGTGCTGGCTAAGTTTATAGCTCACAATCTTGTCACAACATGGTGTGGTGGCATTAGGAAAAGCATCATCTCAATGTACAGCTGATGCCATACAAGAACTTGCTCTGTCAATACAGTCACTGAGAGTTCTTATTAAGTCTTTTTACACCAAATGAAAAAGAAACTGAAACCCTCATTGGCTGTGAAACTGCCAACAGAAATGTCCATTCATAAGAATAATATGGAACAGTTAAATTATTAACAAAATCAAAGAGGTGCTACAATGGAGTCCAGGAGTGGCCAGTATAGTGTTGGTAGCTCCACCATTCATAACGTGCAATAAAAAATCAGTTCTTTAAAATGGTATGTAAATATAGAACCGCTGTGTTATCTGTTCTCATGGTTGAAACAGAAACTTACATTTTCCTTTAACCCTTAAACCCCAGGCATATTTTTGCCCGCCTTCCCGCTCACCCAGGCATAATCGCCAAAATTTTCCTACTTTTAAAAAATTCACCAAAAAAAAAAAAAAAAAAAAAAAAACTACTTAACCTAGAATAAAAAACTAGGCGTCAAATGGTAAAAAACTAGGTGTCAAATGAAAGTACTAACCTCCGGCATTTTATAAGGGGTCGAAGTTGAGGGGCAAAGGTTCGTCAGTTGAAAGTGGCGTGGTGGGAGTGGCAGGCTGGGAGAGCGACAGCGCGATATGTTCACTTATCTATGGTCAAAGGGTGACTGTGGCAAACATGGCTGCGTGGGTGGTGGTATATGGAAACAGTGAGGGTGGCAACATCGTGTGACAACGTGATCCCGCCACTCCAATGCCTGGGTATTTTGAAATTTGTTTGGACGACATATGTCGTCACCCGGGGTGAGGGACTTTTTACGTAATGACGACATATGTCGTCACCCGGGGTTAAGGGGTTAAATGTAAAACTTATACAGTGATCCCCCATTTATCCAGGGTAATGGAGCCAAAGACATGTCCAGTAAATGGATTTGTCCAGATAATGGACTTCTCCCCTGGTTCCCCTTCATACATAACAAGGAAGTGAAGTGAGACACCTGGAGCTTGGTTTAAGCTATGCTCGCCTATCTCATTCCTGTGTTTATTATCTCTCTCTCTCTCTCTCTCTCTCTCTCTCTCTCTCTCTCTCTCTCTGGAGAGGGAGGAGAAGGGAGGGAGGGAATTTCCCACACACCTGCTCAGTCACTAAGCTCTTTCCCCAGTGGTAAGAGCAGAACTTTCCCTGGGATCGATGATGTAATTGGCCCTGCGCGTGGGGGAGCGGAATCAGACGAGAAGGACGAGGAAGACATCACTCTGCTTTCTACAAGTGCCGAGTACAGACTGAACCACACGTCAGTGAGGTACCTTGAACACCTACCCACTCTATGGTTGTCATAGAAAATGGTTGCAGGTTCGATGGGTAGCAGGACGATGCTTGCGGCTATCCATGTCAACCGGCGTTGCTCCATCCCCAAAATTGTGACGGCCATACACGTCAACTGGCATGTAGGGGTTAATTAGATGATGCCTCCCGACCTTTTTACTAATGCAAAGGTTATGCAGAAAATCCACTGATATTATAAGCAAATGATAAGAAAATTATGTGACAATATATTATACCAAAAATAAGAGTACAATATACTAGTTAACAGGGAGAATATCTAACTAAATCAATGTACACTCAAGCCCCTGCTATTGCGCCTAATTGGTTACAGCAAACGCGCATGATAGCTGAATTTGCGATAGCTGAACTGAGCAATCAATGGGAAAATTTCTAATTGTTTTTTCGGTGGCACATTTTTCTAACTTTTAATCACTTTATGCTTTCGATTTCCTGCTAATCTCTCCTCCAACATGAAATGAATCATTATTATATTAATAATAACATTACAATGAATAAATAAACAACATAATAGGCCACCAAACTTTTATAAGGATTAAGGAAGGCTTGGGCGGTTTGAAGGGTTCTGAGGCTTGGAAGTGGCTTAGTTGCCGCCAGATTTCTTTGGCTGTCTCCATGATTTCTTTAGTGTCCACAGCTAAAGGGAGTACCAAATGGTACCTCGTATCAGGAACAGCCAAGGAAGATTTAAGTGGAACAAAACTTGGACGCTATCACACACAATCCTCACCTCACATTGTTGCCAGAGCCCCGTCTCAGTTATAAACACGTGACTACTTTATCAACATCACAGTTTTCTTGGCACAGGAAATATTAACTCTTTATAAGGATTTCAAAACAATTGATATTTATTCTAAAATACAGTATTAACAAGAATTCCGTGTTGGGCTAAATTTCAATGCTGAAGAACGATATATTCTGTCGAGTCGCCTGGGTTTTGGTCACACTGTTTTGTCCATTGTATCCTCGCCAGGAATCCATTCAGATGCATTCCAAATGCCCGTGATACTGTTGGCAATTTTACTACGTTACCGTTCTGATTAACCCCTAAACCGCGGGGTTGTTTTGGCTCGACTTGCATGTCCCCCTAGGATATTCGTGCTCCGACAGACTTTGTAAAAATATTTGCCAAAAATCAGTTATTAGTCCTAGAATATTATAATTAAATATGCAAATGGCACATACCTTTAGCTTTCTCCTGGGATGTTTGTTGAGCCTTTGTCGAGTACCGTAGGACTTGTGGAGACTTCTGAAGTTGGGTAACGAAGTCTCCATTTTACACTTCACAACACCCCGTAATATGATTACCACAGCCTGATAATATCACTAGAAACACTATTCTATGATTTTCAAATAGTTTGGAATCCATACTCAAAAAAAAAAAAAAAAAAAAAAAAAAAAAAAAAAAAAAATGTGAAAGCAATGAAAATTACGAGCGCGTATGACCTTCCCACTTGCGCTCGTTCGCCGCTGGTATTCTGTCATTTATTATTCATAAAAACACTCAAACTTTATATTTCTATTACTATATAACACTTATATATACAGTATCTGCAGTCTTTATCCATAAGTTTCCTTCAGTAATAGTAGTTTATTGTCACTGTAAGCATTCAATTTCTCTTTCAGTAAAATACGTAGCATTCACTTTTTCGTCCTGTATACTAGCGTTGAGAGCGAATCTGTCACTTTCACTTCCACTTTCATAACTCATAGTATTCATACACACTAGAGTGAAACTTTCACTTTCATTACTCCTAGTATATATACTCGTATTATTATATTACTACTCATTTACATATCTATTTACATTCTCTATTTTATTTACATTATTTACATTTCTATTTTATTTACACTGTGTTGTGCACTGTCACTTGCAGTAACTTAAAAAACTATTTTCCACTGTTCACTTATATTTACATTCATTGCTTTCACTTGCTGTTTACACATTATTTACATTTCCACTTGCACAGTTTTACTCACCAGAAAGATCGTAGTCACTGTCCATCATTTTCATTGATAAATTAACCAGTTCACGTTCCACAGCAGTCACTTAGCCCTTTACCCCTTTCCACACGAGGTTTAGTAGGGGTAGAGGTCACAGGGCCCTTTGCATGGGGCTAAAAAACAGCAGAATTGGACAGGCATCAATCCGATGTGGTTTCACCTTGAAAGACGACAGTAAACTGAATGCTGTGGTGGCCTAGGGGGAGTGCAACACTGCCAATGTCAGCGTGGTGACAGCTGCTAATATATACACTATGAAATGATTGGCAGGAAATCTAGACAATACATAATAAATTAAGTAGTTCCAGGTGAATGTAAATATCACTTAGGCTTCTCCCTTCCTTTCTTATACAGTACATTTTTATTACGAGAACAGATTATACGGCATATTTCAAGGGGAAATAAACAGGGAAAATTAGCGAATGAGTGCACGTGAGGTGTTGTCAGGCGATAATTAGCCAATTCCAGGTGTATGGCACTATCACTTACCTTATTTCTTTTTTGTATATTTTATTTGGTATAAGAATAGGACATAGGGCTTATTTCAATGGATGAAATCAGTGGATAATTCCGGGGAAGATTTACTTAGCGCAGCATGGCCGGGCAGGTGAGAGGAGAGGGTAATGGAGGGGAGGTAGGGAGGGGAGTCAAGAACGGGGAGAAATGGCTAAATTGTCAACAATGGATGGGAGTACAGATGAGATTAGGAGTGCTGACTAGTGTTGGACATTGGCAGTACTGATAGATGATACAAGCCACCACTTGAAAGCCCGGGCGAATTCAAAATAACACAGAATCACAAAAGTGACACCCCGTGGTATGATCCCTTGTTCCCAAGCTTCACGAAAGTGACGCCCCGTGGTTAAGGGGTTAACCATCGTATCCTCGGCAAACCTCGTATGAAGTGCTGTGTGAATAAGTTTCGCTTAGCCTGTCTTCAAACTTGATGCGTGATAGCGGTCTTGGGGTGCGTGATAGCATGTATGGTTGTGCATTTGATGTATACCGGATAGCAGATAACCACGATAGCTGAACGCGCGATAACAGGGGGTTAGTGTACATACACAAGAGAATGATGCAATGTTGATACAGTACATCCTTCAACTTTATGAATTTTAACTTTGCGATTCACCAACTTTGCAAGGTAGTTTCAAAAGTCATGTATTTTTTAACATTTATGAACTTTGCAAGTGATCACACACTTTGCGAGGTCGAGTGGTGGGAGAGTCGTCTTCCTGCACTACTTTGCCACGCAGAGTAGTGACATCATGGTTCGCTGGGCGTACTGCGCCTCCTAGTTCAGTGGTCTGCCGCCCCGCCATGTTTGTTTGCACCCATTCCCAACCAAGGTCACTGACCCTCACAATTTTGTGGTGCTCCTCGCATTATCCCAGCAGTCTAACCTTGCATGAGTGTTATCATGGCGCCAACGAGTAAGAAGAACAAGAAAATAAGTTTGGAGACCAAATTGAAAATGATTGAAAGGAATAAGCGGGTAAGGGTAACTCTGCTATTGGTTGGGAGTTTGGTGTTGGTGAATCGACAGTGTGAATGATTTTAAAGAACAGTGAACAAATCAAGCAAGCAGCAAAGAACTATGGAGGTGCTCAATTTGATGGTAAAATAGTGATGGTATGATAGTAATGATGTAGGCCCCGTGGGGCCACAGTAGCCATACCCAAGCCTTGCCCCGCCACCAGTCCCGTACACCATGCCATTCTTCACATCAGTGTAAATGCATTTTATTTCTTTTATGTTTCTTACCTATGATGTTTTCTAATTAATATTACCGTACAGTACATCAGTTCATGTTTGTTTCATTTATCACTGTAAAATTAAGAGGCAGAGTCGCAAGAAAGAGTGGGAAAAAGTGCTTACTTTGGGGTGATGTCGACCAATTTGCCTATAATTCATATATTTAATTATTTCAATTCTGCGAAATTTGATTTTGCGAGGGTTTTTGTCTACCATATTCTCGCAAAATTGGAGGAAGGACTGTATAAATGTTACAGTGATGAATATTACACTTACATAACAGCTGGCTATACAGGAATCACAATGGTATCATGATAGAATAAGGTCTCGTAATAATAATGATCACATAATAACAAATCAACATCGTATAACAGAGTGCCAGGTTGCAATTTCTTCCCATCACTTTTACATTTAACTGTTTCACCGTTTTCCTTATTCCATGTTGTATCCTAATCTCATGGGTCTTTTCTCCATTTAACACAGTAATGGATAAAAAAATCACTATGAATACAAACAAAAATCCTGCTATGGTGAAGGCAGTAAGGGCATACACATATGAGGGGCTATTTAAAAAAAAAAAAAAAAAAAAAAAAAAAAAAAAATGATAAAAGGAGTGAGATATCTGGACTACAGTATTCTTACAAGGAACAGCTGTGATGGGAAAGCTATTAAAGGAAAACACAGAATAAGGATGAAGAGTTTGAACTGCAGACGAATGTGAATGTAATCAAACGAGACATATGGTCGTGTGACAGAAGATAAAATTCTGAGTACACAATACAGTAAAAGGAGAGTCACTGTAAGGTAGGGGGAAGTGAATTAGTTGGAGGATATCAAAGATGACTGCAGAATGAACAAGAATATGGAAGAAGTAGAAAGGGGGAGTAGCTTCAAGCACAAGATACAGTAGTACAATTCTAGATTTGAGAAAGAAAAAAATAGAATTACGATTTAAAGTTAGTGTGAGCCCATGTATAATTAAGTAAAGCTTTGACACTGGAGCAAGGTCTATGGTAACATAACGACTGATACATTCTCTACCTGCAACATAAATTACTGGGAGGTGATATACAGTATTTATGTAATAATATTAATCTTATCACTTCACTAAAACATTCAAAATTTTGTACAACAGCATACCTATTTCATTCATATATGTAACAATATTACCTAGTAACAGAGATGTACCAATATATGTAATAATACTACCTAGTAACATAGATGTAACAATATATGTAATAATAATACTCATTACCCAGAGATGAACCAAGGACAGCTAGTGCTAGCATGGCTGTCTACTGTCTCTACAGTACAGTAATCCCTCACTTATCCAGACATAATAGAGCCAAAGGCATGTCCAGATAGTGGCACCATCTGGATAATGAACACTATTCTCCTACCACACCCAGACCCTACCTATACCCACCTCCAACCTATACCTACTTTATTTGTATAGTACCAGTGCTTATTTTGGAAGGTGTTTTCCAGTCATTCAGGCATATTTAGACATCAAAACACACATAAGAATATCCAAAGTACAGCAGGTGTGCACAGTACGTGAGAACTGTACACAGTACACAAGGACCTATATTTCATCATATTTTAGTGTATTTTTTAATAGTAGGCAAACTGAACTCGTATTAGGCAAGACGGCAGCGAAGAGTGGCCCAAATCCGTGGTTACCCTGTGCATGCGACACTGCCACCCAAGACGCGCCAACGGTTGTCTAAGCTCCACCCACCTTGTGATGTCGATGATGCGCACTCATGACGTGATACCCAAAGCATCAAGAGGATGATGTGATGTCTGATGTGTCAGAAATAGACTCTGAAGGATTTATGAACGAACTGAGTGCATTAGCTAGTGAAAGTGTTGAAAGTGCTGGTGACGAGAGTGGTAAGCAAGGTAGTGTGTTGGGTGGTGTGGCGGGTGGTGCAGGAGGTGCATGCTAGGTGCCTCACCTTGCCTTGGATCCCCTTCTACATCCACCAAACCTGTTATCCTCTTGGGTTAAGGTAAGCAGTCATATTCTTGTTGGTTTAGTTAAGCCATATCCTTGCTGATTTGGTAAAGTCATAATCTTGTTGGTTTACTTTATCTTAGGTAATATGTCTTACACAGTTTCCCTGTACAGTACAATACTTTGGTCTGAAAGGAGTTACAAGGGTTACCGATGAAGGGGAGTGCCCCCCACATGTAATTTTTCCCATAAGTTTATGTATTCACTGTACGCAAAATCCTAGTATCTGACCTCCTCTGCTGCCCATAAACTCATGTACTATGCATACCTACTGTAATGCTAAACACCAAGAATACCATGCAGAAAATCCACTGAAAACCAAAAAGCACCCTACCTAAACACTGCTGTATGTACAGTAACCTTCCTCATTTGGGAAGCGTTTTCTAATCATTCAACCATACTTGACATCAAAACATACATGAGATAATCCAAAACAATTTTCAACACCAAGAAAACCATGCAAAAAAAAAAAAAAAAAAAAAAAAAAAAAAAAACACCCTACCTAACACTACCGTAAAACAAAGTAACTTCGGACAGCGCCCAAACTTAGGACATTTTGCGAAAAAATTTAATAATTGAAGTTTATCAGAAGAGAGTGCGATATTTGCAAAAAGTAATGATATGGGTAAGAAGGGTAATCTTCAAAGATTATTATGTATAAGTCCTATTAAACTAGCTTGACTATGTGTGGGTGAAAAAAATTTATGAATCAAATGGAAAAAAAACAACAATTTTTAACCCTGCAAAACTTTGTTCACACAGAACAAATAGTATGAATTGTAAGAACGTGATTAGTAAGATTATATGTGGAAAAGTGTTGTAAGTACTGGGCAGTAAACTATTTTAAAATATATACATGCATAATCTTGCTAGGACTGTTTTAATGAATATCTCTGTATTTTTCAGAAAAAATCCTAAATTCGGACAGAGAAATTACTGGAAAAATACAGACTATAGGTGTATTTACCTATTTGTAGTATACAGGAACTGAGCAATGCTCATGTTGTCCTGTCTCCATATCCACATTTATCAAGTCTACCTTTACACACATGAATGTTTTTCTCATGCACCACCTTTTCGTCTAAGTCGTTCCAAATACTTAAGTATTTACATAATATACCTAATTGTGATATACTGTACACAGAATGTGCTATGCTCGTGGGTTTCCGTCGCTGTTTCTCAATAAGTCAAATTTAGCTTTAAACTCGTTTAAGTTTTTAGACTGGACGATCTCTTTGTCCAGGCTATTCCATAAGTCTATACTTCTGTAAGGAAAGCTATATTTCTTGATATCCTTCAAGCAGCTTGACTTTTTCAATTTCATTCCGTGTCCTCTTGTTGCTCTCTTATCCCATAAAAACAGATCTTCTTTGTCAATTTTATCTACTCCCACCATGGTCCTGAACACTGCAATCATGTCTCCCCTCTTTCTCCTTTCCTCTAAGGAAGGCAAATCCAGCTTTTCCAGCCTCTCTCTGTATGACAGGTCTGCCAGACTGGGGACTATCTTGGTTGCTGTTCTTTGTATTCTCTCAAATTTGTTTATATCTTTCTTTTTGTGTGGGGACCACACTACCGTTGTGTGTGTGTGTGTGTGTGTGTCTGTGTGTGTGTGTGTGTGTGTGTGTGTGTGTTTACAGTCATCTGTGATGGGTGTAGACTGTAAAATGAAGGACCAAATTTGGCTCAGATTGTCCCTATTGAGCACTATGCTCTTGGGGTTTGTGTATGTACCCCCTACAGATTCGCAGTACCTAACAGTTTCAGTTATATACAAGAGAAAATCATATGAGGAAAAAAGGAAAATTGGAATGTTCTACTAACGGGAGACCTGAACACACGTTTTGGTACTGGTGTTCAAAGTATTTTAGTGAATTTACTTGTCTCTGGATCTGATTATTTCACCTACCCTGAGATTCCTGATCAAATTAATATGCCTAATGAGAATGCAAATACTATGACTACAGTATGTGTAGAACAAAATTTAGTGGTGGTAAATAACTTGATATATGGTGAAAAACATTATAAGAGCAATCTGACATATAGGAAACGTAATGAATGGATTTCTGAAGTAGATGTGTGTATTGCTTCTACTAAAATTTTAAATTGCATTCAAAGTTTCACTGTGAATAATGATCTTGATCTTCCATCAGATCACGCCCCAATAGCAGTTGCTCTGTCCCCCCCTGTGGTGGATAGGGTGTGTCTTGGTGTGAGGGCAGGTTCGCTTGGTGATCATGCAGTTTTGTATTCAGGAGGTAAGAAGAAGAAATCTCGGTTAAAACGTCCTATAAAGTTTTGTGATGTTCACATCGAAAACTTTATTGGGGAACTTTCTCGATTTGATATTCCCCAGTTTGATCCTGACATTGATACTAATGTGAGCCAAATGGCAGACATTTTGTACAGGTGTGCTAGTGCCAGTCGGTGTGCTCAGGTGAGTGTGCCAGAGGATGTCACAGTGAGCAGGTGGGAGAGACTCTTAAATGATATGGATGACAGGCATATGTGCAAAGCTATAGACTGGCGTGGGGAGTACAGAGATGATAGTGATGATTCTGATGGTAATAAAAAACCCACAGATGAGGATTTCAAAGCCTTTTTTGAGGAGGTATATAACCCACATGATGCTGAACCTAAAGTACCTACTAAGTTTGATACAAATGTAACCATACCAGATCTTGATGATGACATAGAATTTGATGCGGTTGTGCGAGAAATACATAGATTAAAGCAAGATAAAGCATGTGGGCCCGATGGGATAAGCCCAGGAATTATTAAGTTTTTACCAAACCGGTGGATACATTTAATATTAGCGTTGTTTAACCGTTTAACGGCGGGCTTCATTTGCTTTTTCTTGCGGCACCCATGGGCATATTCACGCTCCGACAGACTCTCTAAAAATATTTGCCAAAAATCAGTTATTAGTCCTAGAATATTAAAATCACACGCTTATGGCACATACCTTCAGCTTTCTCCTGGGGTGCTTGTTGAGCCTTCGTCGAGTATCGTAGGACTTGTGGAGACCTCTGAAGTTGGGTAACAAAGTCTCCACTTTACACTTCCCGACAACCCGTAATATGATTACCACAGCCTGATATTATCACTAGAAACACTATTCTATGATTCTCAAATAGTTTGGAATCCATATTCCAAAAAAAAAAAACACTGTGAAAGCAATGAAAATTACGAGGGCGTATGACCTTCCCACTTGCGCTAGTTCGCCGCTGCTGTTGTCATTTATTATTCATAAAAACACTCACAGTTTATATTTCTATTACTATAAAACACTTATATATATCTACAGTCTTTATCCATAAGTTTCCTTCAGTAATAGTAGTTTATTGTCACTGTAGGCATTCAATTTCTTTCAGTTAAATACGTAGCATTCACTTTCTCGTCCTGTATACTAGCATTGAGAGTGAATGTCACTTTCACCTTCATTCTCATAACTCATAGTATTCATACATGCTAGAGTGAAACTTTCACTTTCATTACCCCTAGTATATATACTCGTATTCTTATAATACTACTCATTTACATTTCTATTTACGTTCTTTATTTTATTTACATTATTTACATTTCTATTTTATTTACACTGTGTTATGCACTGTCACTTGAAGTAACTTATAAAACTATTTTCCACTGTTCACTTATATTTACATTCATTGCTTTACTTGCTGTTTACACATTATTTACAATTCCACTTGCACTGTTTTACTCAACAGAAAGATCATAGTCACTCTCTTTCACTTGTCAGTCCTTTACCTCTTTCCACACGAGGTTTAGTAGGGGGTAAAGGTCACAGGGCCCTTTGCATGGGGCTAAAAAGTGGCTGAAGTTAGCAGGAGCAAACAGACGTACCTTCACTTTGGAAGATGACAGTGAACTGATAGGGGTGGGCTGGGGTGGCCTACCTAGGGAAATGCATTACTGCCAACGTCAGCCTCTTGACAGTTGCTAATATATAGCAGTGAAATGATTGGCAGGAAATCTAGACAATACATTATAAATTAGGTAGTTCCAGGTGAATGTAAATATCACTTAGGCTTCTCCCTTCCCTCCTTATATATATTTTTAGTACGAGAATAGATTATACGGCATATTTCAAATGGAAATAAACAACGAAAATTAGTGAATAAGTACACGTGAGGTGTTGTCAGGTGATAATTAGCCAATTCCAGGTGTATGGCACTCTCACTTACCTTATTTCTTTGGTATATATTATTTGGTATAAGAATAGGGCATAGAGCTTATTTCAATGGATGAAATCAGTGGAAAATTCCAGGGAAGTTTTACTTAGCGTAGCACGGCCAGGCAGGCGAGAGGACAGGGTAATGGAGGGGAGTCAAGAACAGGGAGAAATGGCTAAATTGTCAACAATAGATGGGAGTACAGATGAGATTAGGAGTGCTGACTAGTGTTGGACATTGGCAGTACTGATAGATGATACAAGCTACCACTTGAAAGCCCGGGGGAATTCAAAATAACACAGAATCGCAAAAGTGACGCCTCGCGGTATGATCCCTTGCTCCCAAGCGTCACGAAAGTGACGCCCCGCGGTTAAGGGGTTAATGTAGTCTTTTCCTCTGGCTCTTATCCCACATCCTGGCAGTCGGCCCATATGGTCACGATATTTAAGAAAGGTAACAGATCATTACCCAAGAATTACCGTGGTATAAATATAATAAATTGTTTGGCAAAGCTGTATGACATGGTGCTATCAACTTGGTTAATTATGTGGTTTGTTCCATATCGGGAGCAGGCAGGGAGTCAGGAGGGCCGGGGCTGCATTGAACATGTTGTGACATTTAGACTGTTAATTGATTTGGCCCACAGGAGAATGCATTAGTTATTTGTTTGCTTTGTCGATTTTTCAGTGGCATACGACCGGGTCCCTCGCGCCAAATTGTTTCGCATGTTACGTGAGTTGGAGTGTGGGTCGCGAATGTTAGCGGCGCTGGTGGCGATATACGGGGTTACTTTGAGCATTACTGGGACAGCCATTGTAACATCCAGGATCGGCGTCAGACAGGGGTCCCCAACATCTTGTTTATTATTTATCATTTTTGTAAACAGCATGATTAAGTTGATAAAGTCCAATTGTGGGCCAGATGGTTTTTTACAGTGGCTTCATCTCCTTGTCCTTATGGACGATACTGTTCTCTCGACAACGCAACGCAGGATAGAACATAAACTTACATTTCTGAATCAGTTCTGTGTAAATAATGGCATGGTTGTGAATAATATTAAGACCAAGTTCTTTGCAATCCATGCGTCAGTGGGCGATCGTGAGCCACTCTGCGTTGGTGATATGGTCGTGCAGTGGTGTGACAGGTATGTGTATCTGGGCAGCCTGTTCACAAGTGACGGGACCCTGTCGTCCGCCATTACCAGCCATGCACAAGCAAAAATGTGCCACATTCTGAAATTTGTGTCATTTTGGAAAAGAATACAGACATACCATTTTATGTTAAAAAGAAAATGTTTGAAGCAGCCTTAATGTCAACCATCCTATATGGCTGTGAGTCCTGGTTCAATGGGAACTTGAGGCCATTGGAAAAATTGTATAACTGGGGTATTAAACAGCTGCTGGGAGCTCGTATGACGACGTGCACGGAAGTTTGTTACATGGAACTTGGGTGCCCGCCACTGAAATCTTTAGTACTAGCAAGGCAGAGGAAGCTTTTGCAGCGACTGTGGGGGGAGAGGCGTGGTATGCCCGATGACCCGTGGGTGCATGCCGTCAGGCTGACCATGGCGGCTAACACACCAACAAGTAAACACATTAAGAGTTTACTTAATAATTCTGTTGATGATGTTAAAGTCGGCCTTGAATCTTTAAAGCAATCAATTTCTAACTCTACATCTTCTAGAAGGCTAATTTATAATGTGTTGAACCCTACCTTAACAGTTCACGAGATCTATAAATGTCGTGGTAAAACTAGTGAGGTACACAGAATGGCATTTAGTCGGCTGCGGGTAATCAGTCATAATCTGGCGATTGAGACGGGCCGTTGGAATCGGCGTGGACGGGGACGTCTCCCGGTAGCAGAGTGGCTCTGTCCATGTGGTGTGTGCAAACAGAGTTGCATGTACTGGAGGTGTGTCCACTGGCTCAGCACATACGTACAAGATATAACTTTACTTCCTGGAGTCAAATCATTGGTGACGATGCTCAGTTTCCCATTGAGGAGATAGTGTATAAGGTCCTTCCCTGTTTTGGCTAGTGTGTACTATAATGTTTATCATAACCTATGTTATTTAAAGTGTATTTAATTAATTTTGTATGCTCCTATTCTGACCATGATATATCATTGGGATTTTTTTTTTTTTCGTAAAAAAAAGGTGATTGGTCAAATTGTAGTTAAGTTACTAATCAGAAGTGTACTGATTTCCATCTTTCATTAAGGCTATATAGATGCACTGATAAACCCTATAATACTTCGCTTGTTTTGTGGACCATAATTGTTTGCTAATATCTGATGTACTGTTTATCATGCTAAGGTTTATTACTGCTTGAAATCCTCTATGTGTAACTGGATATTGTGGTCAATAAATACTTACTTACTTACTTACTGCATGTGTGTGCGTGTGTGTGTGTGTGTGTGTGTGTGTGTGTGGTGTATTTACCTATTTGTAGTATACAGGAATTGAGCAATGCTCGTGTTGTCATGTCTCAATATCCACATTTATCAAGTCTACCTTTACACACATGAATGTTATTCTCATGCACCACCTCTTTCTCTAAGTCGTTCCAAATATTTAAGTATTTACCTAATATACCTAATTGTGATATACACGGAATAAACTATGTTCGTGGATTTCCATCGCTGTTTCTCAGTAAGTCGAGTTTAGCTTTAAACTCCTTTAAGTTTTTAGACTGGACGATCTCTTTGTCCAGGCTATTCCATAAGTCTATACTTCTGTAAGGAAAGCTATATTTCTTGATATCCTTCAAGCAGCTTGACTTTTTCAATTTCATTCCATGTCCTCTTGTTGCTCTCTTATCCCATACAAACAGATCTTCTTTGTCAATTTTATCTACTCCCACCATGGTCCTGAACACCGCAATCATGTCTCCTGTCCTTCTCCTATCCTCTAAGGAAAGCAAATCCAGCTTTTCCAGCCTCTCTCTGTATGACAGGTCTGTCAGACTGGGGACCATCTTGGTTGCTGCTCTTTTTATTCTCTCAATCTTGTTTATATCTTTCTTTTTGTGTGGGCACCACACTACCGCTGCATATTCTAACCTGGGGCGGATCATGGCCACTATCAATTTTTTCATCATCTCCTCATCCATATAATGAAATGCTATTCTTATGTTAGTTAAGAGTTTATAAGTCTCTCCAACTATCTTGTTAATGTGCTTTTCTTGTGACAAACTCTCTTGAACCAGCACTCCCAAATCTTTCTCTTCTCTCCTTTTTGTGATTAATTCATTACCCAACCAATAATTCAGTGATGGCCTCCTGGTACTTTTACCCATTTCCAATATTTTACATTTCTTTACATTAAATTTCATTTCCCACGTCCGGCTCCAATTGTGTATCCTATCCAAATCCTCCTGCAGTATTTTACAATCCTCCTCAACCTCTACCTTCCTCAAGATCTTTCCATCATCAGCAAACAGACTTGCATAACTGTTCACTCCATCTACCATATCATTTACGTAAATCAGGAACATTACTGGTGCCAACACTGAGCCTTGAGGGACTCCACTTGTTACTTCTCTCCATCCAGACATCTTATCCTTTATTACTGTCCTCATTTGTCTGTCTCAAAAAGTCTCTCATCCATTCCAGAAGTTTCCCCTTTAGTCCTCCTACATATTCTAGTTTCCACAATAGTCTCTTATGAGGTACCTTATCAAAGGCCTTCTCTAAGTCTAAGTACACACAATCCACCCAACCATCTCTCTCCTGTACCACATCAATCGCTCTTGAGTAAAAGCTCAACAAGTTAGAAACACATGACCTTCCGCTTCTGAATCCAAACTGACATTCAGCCAAAATATTCATCTCTTCCAGGTATTTTATCCATCTGTCTTTCAGGATTCTCTCACATAATTTTGCGACCATGCTGGTTAGAGACACTGGTCTATAATTCAGGGGTTCTTCCCTGTTTCCTCCCTTGTAAATTGGTACCACATTTGCCCTCTTCCATTCTTGTGGCACTTTCCCCTCTTCCAGTGAGCATACGATTAAACTGTGAATTTTATCCGCCAGTTGTTCTCTGCATTCCTTCAGTACCCAATTAGAAATTCCATCAGGTCCTGGGGCTTTCCTTACATCTTGAGTTTCCAGTAATTTATACACTTCCTGTACCTCCACTTTTATATCTTTCATCACCGGAACATTTCTAATCACTCCCTCCCCCTCCACAAGCTCCTTTTCTTTAGTGAAAACTGACTGGAAACGTTTGTTCATTATTTCTGCTTGCATTGCCGCATCCTTAAAGACCTCTCCTTCTACTTTCAGTTTGGTGATTCCTTCCTTTTGTTTCAGTTTGCCATTAACAAATCTATAAAACAGTTTGGGTTCATCCTTGCATTTGTCTATTATACCTTTTTCAAAATTCCTTTCTTCTTCTCTATGTATTCTTGTGTATTCATTTCTTGTTCTTTTATATTCTTCCTTTGTTCTGTTGTTACCTCTCTTTCTCCAATTGTTCCACGCCTTATCTCTCTCTTTTTTTGCTATCATGCACCTTCTATTAAACCACTCCTTTTTCCTGTTTTCTTTCCCTCTTACTCTTGGTACAAATTTTTCCACTCCCAAATTGTAGAGGTCTAGAAAGATATCCCACTTCCTCTGTATCTCTCTTGTTTCTCTGAATTTTCTCCAATCCGCATTTTCAAAAAAGTTTCTCAATCCTGTAAAATTTGCTTTCCCAAAGTTGTATCTTCCCTGTCTATGAAGCTCATCTCTTGGCTCGACGTTCCCTATTAACACCTGGAACTCAATGACCACGTGATCACTTTTTCCTAAAGTACGGAGATATTTCAATAATTCTATTACATCGGGTTCTTTGGTGAACAGTAAATCTAACCTTGCAGGTGTGTCCTCACCTCGAAACCGTGTCTCTTCTTTGACCCATTGCATCATCACATTATTCATTATTATATATAACATAGTACTCCACGAATCCTCGCCGCCTCCCGAGTACCATTCCTCCCAGTTCACCTCTTTACAGTTAAAGTCACCCACCAAAATTATATTATTGCTTTTCTCAATTATTTTTTGCAAATAGCTAGCCATATCTGACAACATCTCATGGTATTCGCCCTCCTTCCATGCTCTCGTCTTTGGGGGAACATACACTACCGCCATATCTCTCTTAACATTCTCTCCAGTTTCTAATTTCATATATATCACTTCAGCCCTGCCTTCTCCCATTTCCACAGTATCTACATTTATGTTGTTCTTCACTGCTATCATCACTCCTCCTCCCTTTTTTTCTTTTCTGTCTTTTCTCCACAGTTTGTATTTACCATCTCCAAAATGAACATCAATATCTTCTCTTAATTTGGTCTCTACAAAGCACATGACATCAGGTTCATGTTCTCTCAAGAAATCGTTAATTTCGATCCTTGTCGATATGAAACCATCAACATTAGTATATATCACCTTCAAATAATTTTTGACGTTTTTAATACCCTCTTCTCTCCTACTCTCTGTCCGTACCACTTCCTCAACTTCTGATCTTTCACAACCATCCCCCCTAGTTTCCTTCACTTCTATTTCCTTAAATACCATTTCCTTACTTTCATATCCAATACTCTCCAAAAAAAAGTATTACATTCTTCCTCTGTCCTCCTATCATTTTTTTTCCTTTACTTCTTCCTTTAATGACTTTAAAACTTCTCTTTCTTCTTCATTCAGATCTTATTATAATATTTTCCATCCCCGCCTCTTTACTTAATTTCCAGGTCACTTTAAGTATCTCATTTATTACACTTTCTGATGTAAACTTGACTCTCATTGGTCTTGTTTCCCCTTTCTTATAAGGCCCTATCCTCCTTACTTCCTCAATTTCTTTTACCCACTTGTCTCCTTCGCAGTCAATTATGCCTAATATTCTCTCACCAAGTTCGTGTCTCTCTTGAGTCACGAACCTAACCTTTTCTTCCTCTTCCCTGTTTCCAAATACTACCACACATCTGCTCCTTTCTACAGCTTCTCTCACTATTTTCTCTTTTTTCTTCAGTATTTTCACTACATTTTCTTCCATTTTTTTCTTGTTCATTTCCCTTTCTTCCTGGATGATCTCTCTTAAGCTGACCACTTCTTTCTGTTCTTCTTCTACGTGTGCCCACTTTGCCTTATGTTCTTCTAATACATTACTCACCTTCTCTGTTTTATTAGTACTCTCTTCTAGTTTCCTCCTCAATTCAACATTTTCCCGCTTCAAATTTCTAATCTCTTCATTCGCTGTTTCATTGGATTGGATCAGACTCTGTATGGTAGTTTCCGTATTTTCAGACACATCGTTTATCACTAGATTCTCTACTTTCTTTTCAAGTTCACTAATCCTCATAATTAATGTTTTAACCAGGTCCATGACATTGGTATTTGTATCAAATCCTTGAAATTCTAGTCCCTCATTGTTTACATTTTCGGCCATGTTTGATGTTGGTTAAATACCAAAACAGCTGTTACCGAAAAAAAACTACAAACATTCATGTATAGTCTAGCCAATAAATCTTTACATTTTTGGTAGTCTATTAACTTTCATTATTTTAAATTTAAAAACAGACCTTAGGAGACAGGATAGACAAAATTCCTGAAACTACTTAACCCCTAAAACGCGGCTGTGTACAGGCGATCCCCCCCGCTGTGGCGGGGTTGTAGCGGGGTCTGAGTACCTGTGGGAAAATATTTGCCAAAAATCATAGATTAATCCTAGAGCATTAAAATTTTTATGGCATATAGTACTTACATTCAGCTTTCTCCTGAGCCACATGTTGAGCCTTCGTTGACTACCAAAGGACTTGTGAAGACTTGCAAAGTTGGGTAACAAAGTCTTCACTCTCACACCTCCAGAAACCCGTTTTTCTTTCTACCACAGCCTCAATCTGTCACAGTACACTTTATACAACAACGTACAGGTTGTTTGGAATCCGTATTTGTAAATAAGCACTGAAAATAAGGCTAAAATGAACGGAGCGCACGGCCGACATGCAGTGCGGTGGCGATCTTCCCGTCAATATTGTCACATTTGCCTTTTCCCGGCAAAAAACACGTATACTACATTTTTTTTCATCATAGGACTTCGCAAACGTTTGCCTGTCACTATTACGGCCATAAAAATCACTGTCACTGCCAGTATTGTGGATTGGGACTGAGGAAGACCACCGCGGCGCGAGTTTATTCAGCCTTACGGCAGGCACTTTATTCTCGCTCCTGTCGGCCACTCGCACTTCATTTCTATCGCTCACTTTCACTGTATCTGTTCTTTTTTTTGCCTTATTCATCAGTGTCACTGTCCAGTGTTATAAAAATAATATTTTCTACACAACAAACTGTCACTGTCAGAACATAGAATAGGAAAATATGCTTTCATCTTCTTACACTGGAGTGACTGTCACTCGCAATACTTATATTATTACTATGTACAATTATTTACACCAAAAAACACTGTCACTGTCAGTGCTTTTACAAGTACATACACTAATTTACACTCATCAGGCTGTCACTGTCAGCACGTAAAAGAAAACTAAACAATATTATCACTGTCACTCTCAGTATTATTTCAAAGAATCTTACCCTTATTTTCAAAATCTACTTAGGCTGTGGTAGTCAAAGAAACACGGGTAAGCACAGAGGGGAACTTTGCACTCTTTGCACTGCAAGGAGGTGCGCCTAAAGGTTCTTTCCTGCCTGGTAGTGTGGCTGCACACATGACACCTCCTCAGTGCTTTCCCCTCTTTGCAGTGGCTGGCAGTGGCTCCAGGCGGTGTCGCTGAAGGTAGGCCATACACTGTAGGCGGTCTGGAGGTGTGTGAGGGTGGCGTTTGGGACCTGTAGAAAGAACCTGGCCGTAACGCTGAAGCAGCTGGTAGACACAAGTCTTGGAAAATCGTCTGAGAGAGTAGTTGGCTGGCTTCCTGTTCTTGATTTTATACAGGATGAAGGCGTTCAACATGCACATATCAATCAAGTGCAAGAACACCTTCCTGTACCAACGACGATTTTTCCTCAGGCAGTCAATCTCTCCAATCATCATATCAGACTTGTCCACCAGCCGCATATTGACATTATAGTCAATGACAGCATCAGGCTTCATCACAGGCTCGCCAGTCCTTCTGTCGACCTTCCCTGTTGCCAGCATTTCACCCTTGTCTACTGTGGTGAGCATGTTCATGACTCTCTTATCATGCCACCTGATCGCAAGCATCTTGTCAGATTTCTTCAGGTGAACGTCTCCCCGCTTTGACTTTTCAGCCTCGGGGAAGGCAGGGTAATGTGCCCTTTTGCTTCTGACAGTGCCACAGGAGCCGACGCCGTGTTCAGAAAGGTACTTGGCGAGTTTAGGAGCGGTATAGTAATTGTCCGTATACAGGACATGATTCTCGCCAAAGTACTTTTCCAAAAGCACTTTCACCACAGAACCAGAGAATCCAAGGGGGTCAGTCTTATCCAAATCGACATTGCTGGCGGTGTAAATGACGAAGTCAAGGATGAACCCCGTCTTGCAGTCGCACAGCACGAAAAACTTGACTCCAAAGCAGTGGCGTTTGCTTGGAATGTACTGGACGAACCGAAGACGGCCCCTGAACAATACCAAGGACTTGTCAATCACGACTTTCTTGAACGGGCACAAGAACCTCGTAAACTTATCCTTGATCAGGTTCAGGATTCCCCTCACTTTCCATAATGGGTCAGTTTGGGAAGGCTCATCATTGTTCGCGAAGTGAAGATAAGTCATCAGCTGCCTAAAACGATCGCGGCTCATGTATTTATTGAAAATGGGTGTTGGGCACAGCTCGTCGGAAGTCCAGTATTCTTCTAACTTGTGTTTCCAGTTGTGCGGCATTAGCAACATCAATCCAATAAATACAAAAAGCTCGCGGATCGTAAGAGGCACCCATGCTGCCATCCGCGATGTGGATGGCGTGGCCGCCTCACCTTCTCCTTCGCGAACTGGAGCACATTGCCCCTCGTACCTGTTTGTCTCGGTACAGATGTGCTCCATAACCTCGTCGTCAAGGAAGGCCAACAGGTAGTCAAGGCATTCACCATCCTCGTCCACAGGGAAGTCAGCCTGAAGTCCACACCCACTGTCGTCAAAGGGCAGATCCTCCGGCACAAAATCTGATCCCTCTGACCACACGAAGGCATCCAGCGTTCCCTGCCTAGGCTGGGAGGTGCTTGGGGCGGCAGGGGGTGAGGCAGGTCGTGTGGGAGTGGGTGAGGCAGGCGGGGCAACAGTAGGTGAGGCAGAGGCTATCCCAGGTCGTGTTGGTGTTGTGGTGGTGGTGGTGGTGGTGGTGGGGGGGACATTATCACTAGGCTCAAGGTCACTCGCGGTGGCGTGACTGCTGAGTTGCCTAGTGCGAGTTCCCTCCCTACGAGTTAGCCTTATACTAGGGGACTTAACTCTACCAACACGAACACTAGGCCTACGAAAACCTCTCAAACGTAATGTTGCACGTTTACTTCCCTTTCTCGGTGGTGAAGGAGACTCCGACGACTCAGGAGACAGGGCAGCAGAGGAGGAGGATGAGAGAACAGGGCTGGGAGTACGTGGCGGGCTTGCGATGGCGTGACGTGGCGTAGGGGACAATGGCGGTGAGCTGGGGTCACCGCTCCTTTTCCGTTTTTCCCCCTTCCCATACTCGAGGCCCCTTCTCACCGGAGCCTTCCCTGCTGAGGTGCTGGGCACTGACACACTCTCCTCCGGCACAGAAACAATCACTTCTGGCCCGGACTCTGCACTGGATTGTGTGTCAGACTCAGCCAGGCTCGACCACACACCGACGTCACTGCCATAGTCCATTGAGGCTTTCAAAAGTTCTGAGGCTATTGCAGAGTCACTTAGCCCCTTAGTAGTTCCTGGTAAGGTTTTGAAGGGGGTTGAGGTCACAAAACCTTTTTTCGGAGGGCTAGAAGGCACAGACTCGGAAGAGCTCGAGTTAGACATGGTGTCACCGTGGCAGATTTGCGTGGACTGACGCTATTCTGGGGCAAACCGCGCGAAAAAATGACAGTGTGACAACTGGGGAAACAAGCATTTCCCAGTAGCAAAAAGTGCTTGCGAGATGACGGCGCAGATTGACATGTATCAGCCGTCCGCGCGTTGCCATGTCGCACGACGAGGGAGGGCCGCGCATCGGTGCGTCGGTGGGTAAAAAAAATGAGACTGGGCAACAACCGAGGTCAGTAGTACAAAGGTCAAGTGTGCTAAACATAGCTCACGGGTGGCGGGAGTGATAGACAATACCAGCTGGAGCATGCTTGCCCGCGGTTATTCAAAATTAACTCAAATCGCAAACGCGACGACCCGCCGTTCTGCCCTTTGGGCCGACCGTCGCAAATGCGACGATCTGCGTTTTAGGGGTTAAGGTTAGCAGCGATGGCTGGGATGTCTGCTCTCTTCGGCTGTTTCTCCATCCATTCCAGAAGTTTCCCCTTTAGTCCTCCTATATACTGTATTCTAGTTTCCACATTAGTCTCTTATGAGGTACCTTGTCAAATGCCTTCTCTAAGTCTAAGTACACACAATCCACCCAACCATCTCTCTCCTGTACCACATCAATCGCTCTTGAGTGTGTGTGTGTGTGTGTGTGTGTGTGTGTGTGTGTGTGTGTGTGTGTGTGTGTGTGTGTGTATTTACCTATTTGTATTTACCTATTTGTAGTATACAGGAATTGAGCAATGCTCGTGTTGTCCTGTCTCCATATCCACATTTATCAAGTCTACCTTTACACACATGAATGTTTTTCTCATGCACCACCTCTTTCTCTAAGTCGTTCCAAATATTTAAGAATATACCTAATTGTGATATACACGGAATGTACTATGCTCGTGGGTTTCCGTCGCTGTTTCTCAATAAGTCGAATTTAACTTTAAACTCATTTAAGTTTTTAGACTGAACGATCTCTTTGTCCAGGCTATTCCATAAGTCTATACTTCCGTAAGGAAAGCAATATTTCTTGATATCCTTCAAGCAGCTTGACTTTTTCAATTTCATTCCATGTCCTCTTGTTGCTCTCTTATGCCATACAAACAGATCTTCTTTGTCAATTTTATCTACTCCCACCATGGTCCTGAACACCGCAATCATGTCTCCCCTCTTTCTCCTTTCCTCTAATGAAGGCAAATCCAGTTTTTCCAGCCTCTCTCTGTATGACAGGTCTGTCAGACTAGGGACCATCTTGGTTGCTGTTCTTTGTATTCTCTCAATCTTGTTTATATTTTTCTTTTTGTGTGGGGACCACACTACCGCTGCATATTCTAACCTGGGGCGGATCATGGCCACTATCAATTTTTTCATCATTTCCTCATCCATATAATGAAATGCTACTCTTATGTTAGTCAAGAGCTTATAAGTCTCTCCAACTATCTTGTTAATGTGCTTTTCTGGTGACAAACTATCTTGGACCAGCACTCCCAAATCTTTCTCTTCTTTCTTTTTTGTGATTAATTCATTACCCAAAAAATAATTCAGTGATGGTCTCCTGGTACTTTTACCCATTTCCAATATTTTACATTTCTTTACATTAAATTTCATTTCCCACGTCCGGCTCCAATTGTGTATCCTATCCAAATCCTCCTGCAGTATTTTACAATCCTCCTCAACCTCTATCTTCCTCAAGATCTTTACATCATCAGCAAACAGACTCGCATAACTGTTCACTCCATCTACCATATCATTTACGTAAATCAGGAACATTACTGGCGCCAACACTGAGCCTTGAGGGACTCCACTTGTTACTTCCCTCCATCCAGACATCTTCTCCTTTATTACTGTCCTCATTTGTCTGTCTCTCAAAAAGTCTCTCATCCATTCCAGAAGTTCCCCCTTTAGTCCTCCTATATATTCTAGTTTCCGCATTAGTCTCTTATGAGGTACCTTGTCAGAGGCCTTCTCTAAGTCTAAGTACACACAATCCACCCAACCATCTCTCTCCTGTACCACATCAATCGCTCTTGAGTAAAAGCTCAACAAGTTTGAAACACATGACCTTCCACTTCTGAATCCAAACTGACATTCAGCCAAAATATTCATCTCTTCCAGATATTTTATCCATCTGTCTTTCAGGATTCTCTCACACAATTTTGCGACCATGCTGGTTAGAGACACTGGTCTATAATTCAGGGGTTCTTCCCTGTTTCCTCCCTTGTAAATTGGTACCACATTTGCCCTCTTCCATTCTTTTGGCACTTTCCCCTCTTCCAGTGAGCATACAATTAAGCTGTGAATTTTATCCGCCAGTTGTTCTCAGCATTCCTTCAGTACCCAATTAGAAATTCCATCAGGTCCTGGGGCTTTCCTTACATCTTGAGTTTCCAGTAATTTATACACTTCCTGCACCTCTACTTTTATATCTTTCATCACCGGAACATTTCTAATCACTCCCTCCCCTTCCACAAGCTCCTTTTCTTTAGTGAAAACTGACTGGAAACGTTTGTTCATTATTTCTGCTTGCATTGCCGCATCCTTAAAGACCTCTCCATCTACTTTCAGCTTGGTGATTCCTTCCTTTTGTTTCAGTTTGCCATTAACAAATCTATAAAACAGTTTGGGTTCATCCTTGCATTTGTCAATTATACCTTTTTCAAAATTCCTTTCTTCTTCCCTACGTATTCTTGTGTATTCGTTTCTTGTTCTTTTATATTCTTCCTTTGTTCTGTCGTTACCTCTCTTTCTCCAATTGTTCCACGCCTTATCTCTCTCTTTTTTTGCTATCAAACACCTTCTATTAAACCACTCCTTTTTCCTGTTTTCTTTCCCTCTTACTCTTGGTACAAATTTTTCTACTCCCAAATTATAGAGGTCTAGAAAGATATCCCACTTCCTCTGTATCTCTCTTGTTTCTCTGAATTTTCTCCAATCCGCATTTTCAAAAAAGTTTCTCAATCCTGTAAAATTTGCTTTGCCAAAGTTGTATCTTCCCTGTCTATGAAGCTCGTCTCTTGGCTCGACGTTTCCTATTAACATCTGGAACTCAATGACCACGTGATCACTTTTTCCCAAAGGACAGAGATATTCCAATGATTCTATTACATCGGGTTCTTCAGTAAATCTAACCTTGCTGGTGTGTCCTCACCTCGAAACCGTGTCTCTTCTTTGACCCACTGCGTCATCACATTATTCATTATTATATTTAATAACATAGTACCCCACGAATCCTCGCCGCCTCCCGAGTACCATTCCTCCCAGTTCACCTTTTTACAATTAAAGTCACCCACCAAAATTATATTATTCCTTTTCTCAATTATTTTTTGCAAGTAGCTAGCCATATCTGACAACATCTCATGATATTCGTCATCCTTCCATGCTCTCGTCTTTGGGGGAATATACACTACCGCCATATCTCTCTTAACATTCTCTCCAGTTTCTAATTTCATATATATCACTTCAGCCCTGCCTTCTCCCATTTCCACAGTATCTACATTTATGTTGTTCTTCACTGCTATCATCACTCCTCCTCCCTTTTTTTCTTTTCTGTCTTTTCTCCACAGTTTGTATTTACCATCTCCCAAATGAACATCAATATCTTCTCTTAACTTGGTCTCTACAAAGCACATGACATCAGGTTCATGTTCTCTCAAGAAATCATTAATTTCGATCCTTGTCGATATGAAACCATCAACATTAGTATATATCACCTTCAAATTATTTTTGACATTATTAATACCCTCTTCTCTCCTACTCTCTGTCCGTACCACTTCCTCAACTTCTGATCTTTCACAACCATCCCCCCTAGTTTCCTTCACTTCTATTTCCTTAAATACCATTTCCTTACTTTCATATCCAATACTCTCCAAAAAAAGTATTACGTTCTTCCTCTGTCCTCTTATCATTTTTTTCCTTTACTTCTTCCTTTAATGATTTTAAAACTTCTCTTTCTTCTTCATTCAGATCTTTTCTTATTATAATATTTTCCATCCCTGCCTCTTTGCTTAATTTCCAGGTCACTTTAAGTATCTCATTTATTACACTTTCTGATGTAAACTTGACTCTCATTGGTCTTGTTTCCCCTTTCTTATAAGGCCCTATCCTCCTTACTTCCTCAATTTCTTTTACCCACTTGTCTCCTTCGGGGTCAATCTTGCCTAATATTCCTCTCACCATGTTCGTGTCTCTCTCGAGTCTTGCGAACCTAACCTTTTCTTCCTCTTCCCTGTTTCCAAATACTACCACACATCTGTTCCTTTCTACAGTTTCTCTCACTATTTTCTCTTTTTTCTTCAGTATTTTCACTACATTTTCTTCCATTTCTTTCTTGTTCATTTCCCTTTCTTCCTGGATGATCTCTCTTAAGCTGACCACTTCTTTCTGTTCTTCTTCTACGTGTGTCCACTTTGCCTTGTGTTCTTCTAATACATTACTCACCTTCTCCGTTATATTAGTACTCTCTTCAAGTTTCCTGCTCAGTTCAACATTTTCCCTCTTCAAATTCCTAATCTCTTCATTGGCTGTTTCGTTGGACTGGATTAGACTCTGTATGGTGGTTTCCGTATTTCCTGACACATCCTTTATCACTAGATTCTCTACTTTTTTTTCGAGTTCACTAATCCTCATAATTAATGTTTTCACCAGGTCCATGACATTAGTATTAGCATCAAATCCTTGAAATTCCATTCCCTCATTATTTACATTTTCAGCCATGTTTAACGTACCGGTAAAGTACCTAAACAGCTGTTACTGAATAAGCCACAAACATTCATGTATACTATTGCCAACAAATCTTTACATTTTTGGTAGTCTACTAACTTTCATTATTTTAAATTTAAAGAAAGACCCTAGGAGACAGGACAGACAAAATTCCTGAAACTACTCAAGGTTAGGAGCGATGCCTGGGACGTCCTCTCTCTCCGGCTGTTCGTGTGTGTATTTACCTATTTGTATTTACCTATTTGTAGTATACAGGAATTGAGCAATGCTCGTGTTGTCCTGTCTCCATATCCACATTTATCAAGTCTACCTTTACACACATGAATGTTTTTCTCATGCACCACCTCTTTCTCTAAGTCGTTCCAAATATTTAAGAATATACCTAATTGTGATATACACGGAATGTACTATGCTCGTGGGTTTCCGTCGCTGTTTCTCAATAAGTCGAATTTAACTTTAAACTCTTTTAAGTTTTTAGACTGGATAATCTCTTTGTCCAGGCTATTCCATAAGTCTATACTTCTGTAAGGAAAGCTATATTTCTTGATATCCTTCAAGCAGCTTGACTTTTTCAATTTCATTCCATGTCCTCTTGTTGCTCTCTTATCCCACACAAACAGATCTTCTTTGTCAATTTTATCTACTCCCACCATGGTCCTGAACACCGCAATCATGTCTCCCCTCTTTCTCCTTTCCTCTAACGAAGGCAAATCCAGTTTTTCCAGCCTCTCTCTGTATGACAGGTCTGTCAAACTGGGGACCATCTTGGTTGCTGTTTTTTGTATTCTTTCAATCTTGTTTATATCTTTCTTTTTGTGTGGGGACCACACTACCGCTGCATATTCTAACCTGTGGGGGAAGATGGCCACTATCAATTTTTTCATCATTTCCTCATCCATATAATGAAATGCTACTCTTATGTTAGTCAAGAGCTTATAAGTCTCTCCAACTATCTTGTTAATGTGCTTTTCTGGTGACAAACTATCTTGGACCAGCACTCCCAAATCTTTCTCTTCTCTCCTTTTTGTGATTAATTCATTACCCAAAAAATAATTCAGTGATGGTCTCCTGGTACTTTTACCCATTTCCAATATTTTACATTTCTTTACATTAAATTTCATTTCCCACGTCCGGCTCCAATTGTGTATCCTATCCAAATCCTCCTGCAGTATTTTACAATCCTCCTCAACCTCTATCTTCCTCAAGATCTTTACATCATCAGCAAACAGACTTGCATAACTGTTCACTCCATCTACCATATCATTTACGTAAATCAGGAACATTACTGGCGCCGACACTGAGCCTTGAGGGACTCCACTTGTTACTTCCCCCCATCCAGACATCTTTTCCTTTATTACTGTCCTCATTTGTCTGTCTCTCAAAAAGTCTCTCATCCATCCCAGAAGTTTCCCCTTTAGTCCTCCTATATATTCTAGTTTCCACATTAGTCTCTTATGAGGTACCTTGTCAAAGGCCTTCTCTAAGTCTAAGTACACACAATCCACCCAACCATCTCTCTCCTGTACCACATCAATCGCTCTTGAGTAAAAGCTCAACAAGTTAGAAACACATGACCTTCCACTTCTGAATCCAAACTGACATTCAGCCAAAATATTCATCTCTTCCAGATATTTTATCCATCTGTCTTTCAGGATTCTCTCACACAATTTTGCGACCACGCTGGTTAGAGACACTGGTCTATAATTCAGGGGTTCTTCCCTGTTTCCTCCCTTGTAAATTGGTACCACATTTGCCCTCTTCCATTCTTTTGGCACTTTCCCCTCTTCCAGTGAGCATACAATTAAGCTGTGAATTTTATCCGCCAGTTGTTCTCTGCATTCCTTCAGTACCCAATTAGAAATTCCATCAGGTCCTGGGGCTTTCCTTACATCTTGAGTTTCCAGTAATTTATACACTTCCTGCACCTCTACTTTTATATCTTTCATCACCGGAACATTTCTAATCACTCCCTCCCCTTCCACAAGCTCCTTTTCTTTAGTGAAAACTGACTGGAAACGTTTGTTCATTATTTCTGCTTGCATTGCCGCATCCTTAAAGACCTCTCCATCTACTTTCAGCTTGGTGATTCCTTCCTTTTGTTTCAGTTTGCCATTAACAAATCTATAAAACAGTTTGGGTTCATCCTTGCATTTGTCAATTATACCTTTTTCAAAATTCCTTTCTTCTTCCCTACGTATTCTTGTGTATTCGTTTCTTGTTCTTTTATATTCTTCCTTTGTTCTGTCGTTACCTCTCTTTCTCCAATTGTTCCACGCCTTATCTCTCTCTTTTTTTGCCATCATACACCTTCTATTAAACCACTCCTTTTTCCTATTTTCTTTCCCTCTTACTCTTGGTACAAATTTTTCCACTCCCAAATCATAGAGGTCTAGAAAGATATCCCACTTCCTCTGTATCTCTCTTGTTTCTCTGAATTTTCTCCAATCCGCATTTTCAAAAAAGTTTCTCAAGCCTGTAAAATTTGCTTTGCCAAAGTTGTATCTTCCCTGTCTATGAAGGTCGTCTCTTGACTCGACGTTTCCTATTAACATCTGGAACTCAATGACCACATGATCACTTTTTCCCAAAGGACAGAGATATTCCAATGATTCTATTACATCGGGTTCTTTGGTGAACAGTAAATCTAACCTTGCTGGTGTGTCCTCACCTCGAAACCGTGTCTCTTCTTTGACCCACTGCGTCATCACATTATTCATTATTATATTTAATAACATAGTACCCCACGAATCCTCGCCGCCTCCCGAGTACCATTCCTCCCAGTTCACCTCTTTACAATTAAAGTCACCCACCAAAATTATATTATTGCTTTTCTCAATTATTTTTTGCAAGTAGCTAGCCATATCTGACAACATCTCATGGTATTCGTCATCCTTCCATGCTCTCGTCTTTGGGGGAACACACACTACCGCCATATCTCTCTTAACATTCTCTCCAGTTTCTAATTTCATATATATCACTTCAGCCCTGCCTTCTCCCATTTCCACAGTATCTACATTTATGTTGTTCTTCACTGCTATCATCACTCCTCCTCCCTTTTTTTCTTTTCTGTCTTTTCTCCACAGTTTGTATTTACCATCTCCCAAATGAACATCAATATCTTCTCTTAACTTGGTCTCTACAAAGCACATGACATCAGGTTCATGTTCTCTCAAGAAATCATTAATTTCGATCCTTGTCGATATGAAACCATCAACATTAGTATATATCACCTTCAAATTATTTTTGACATTATTAATACCCTCTTCTCTCCTACTCTCTGTCTGTACCACTTCCTCAACTTCTGATCTTTCACAACCATCCCCCCTAGTTTCCTTCACTTCTATTTCCTTAAATACCATTTCCTTACTTTCATATCCAATACTCTCCAAAAAAAAGTATTACGTTCTTCCTCTGTCCTCTTATCATTTTTTTCCTTTACTTCTTCCTTTAATGATTTTAAAACTTCTCTTTCTTCTTCATTCAGATCTTTTCTTATTATAATATTTTCCATCCCCGCCTCTTTGCTTAATTTCCAGGTCACTTTAAGTATCTCATTTATTACACCTTCTGATGTAAACTTGACTCTCATTGGTCTTGTTTCCCCTTTCTTATAAGGCCCTATCCTCCTTACTTCCTCAATTTCTTTTACCCACTTGTCTCCTTCAGGGTCAATCTTGCCTAATATTCCTCTCACCATGTTCATGTCTCTCTCGAGTCTTGCGAACCTAACCTTTTCTTCCTCTTCCCTGTTTCCAAATACTACCACACATCTGTTCCTTTCTACAGTTTCTCTCACTATTTTCTCTTTTTTCTTCAGTATTTTCACTACATTTTCTTCCATTTCTTTCTTGTTCATTTCCCTTTCTTCCTGGATGATCTCTCTTAAGCTGACCACTTCTTTCTGTTCTTCTTCTAAGTGTGCCCACTTTGCCTTGTGTTCTTCTAGTACATTACTCACCTTCTCCGTTTTATTAGTACTCTCTTCAAGTTTCCTCCTCAGTTCAACATTTTCCCTCTTCAAATTCTTAATCTCTTCATTGGCTGTTTCGTTGGACTGGATTAGACTCTGTATGGTGGTTTCCGTATTTCCTGACACATCCTTTATCACTAGATTCTCTACTTTTTTTTCGAGTCCACTAATCCTCATAATTAATGTTTTCACCAGGTCCATGACATTAGTATTAGCATCAAATCCTTGAAATTCCATTCCCTCATTGTTTACATTTTCGGCCATCTTTAACGTACCGGTAAAGTACCTAAACAGCTGTTACCGAATAAGCCACAAACATTCATGTATACTATTGCCAACAAATCTTTACATTTTTGGTAGTCTACCGACTTTCATTATTATAAATTTAAAGAAAGACCCTAGGTGTGTGTGTGTGTGTGTGTGTGTGTGTGTGTGTGTGTGTGTGTGTGTGTGTGTATTTACCTATTTGTAGTATACAGGACTTGAGCAATGCTTGTGTTGTCCTGTCTCGATATTCTCATTTATCTAGTCTACTTTTACACACATGAACGTTTTTCGCCTGCACCACCTCTTCGTCTAGTCATTCCAAATATTTATGTATTTACCTAATATACCTAATTGTGAAATACATGAAATGTGCTATGCTCGTGGGTTCCCATCGCTGTTTCTCAGTAAGTCAAATTTAGTTTTAAACTCGTTTAAGCTTTTAGACTGGACGATCTCTTTGTCCAGGCTATTCCACAGGTCTAAACTTCTATACGAAAAGCTATATTTCTTGATATCCTTCAAGCAGCTTGACTTCTTCAATTTCATTCCGTGTCCTCTTGTTGCTCTGTTATCCCATATAAACAGATCTTCTCGGTCAATTTTATCTACTCCTATCATGGTCCTTAACACTACTGTACAATCATGTCTCCCCTCTTTCTCCTTTCCTCTAAGGCAAATCCAGCTTTTCCAGCCTCTCTCTGTATGACAGATCTGCCAGACTTGGGGCCATCTTGGTTGCTGTTCTTTGTATTCTCTCAATCTTGTTTATATCGTTCTTTTTAAGTGGAGACCACACTACCGCTGTATATTCTAACCTGGGGCGGATCATGGCCATTATCAATTTTTTCATCATCTCCTCATCCATATAATGAAATGCTACTCTTATGTTAGTCAAGAGTTTATACGTCTCTCTAACTATCTTGTTAATAGTTTTTCAGGTTACAAACTATCTTCGACCAGCACTCCCAAATCTTTCTCTTCTCTCGTTTTTGTGATTAATTCATTACCCAACAAATAATTCAGTGATGGCACCCTAGTACTTTTACCCATTTCCAATATTTTACTTTTCTTTATGTTAAAATTCATTTCCCACATCCGCCTCCAATCATGTATCCTATCCAGATCCTCCTGCAGCATTTTACAATCCTCCTCAGCCTCTACCTTCCTCAAGATCTTTCCATCATCAGCAAACAGACTTGCATAACTGTTCAATCCATCTACCATATCATTTATGTACATCAGGAACATTACTGGCACCAACACCGAGCCTTGAGGGACTCCACTTGTTACTTCCCTCCATCCAGACATCCTATCCTTTATTACTGTTCTCATTCGTCTGTCTCTCAAAAAGTCTCTCATCCATTCCAGGAGTTTCCCCTTCAGTTCTCCTATATATATTCTAGTTTCCACATTAGTCTCTTATGAGGTTCCTTGTCAAAGGTCTTTTCTAAGTGCACACAATCCACCCAACCATCTCTCTCCTGTACCACATCAATCGCTCTTGAGTAAAAGCTCAACAAGTTGGAAACACATGACCTTCCACTTCTGAATCCAAACTGACAATTAGCCAAAATCTACATCTCTTCTAGATATTTTATCCATCCGTTTTTCAGAATTCTCTCACACAATTTTGCGACCATGCTGGTTAGACACTGGTCTCTAATTCAGGGGTTTTTCCCCTGTTTCCTCCCTTACAAATTGGTACCACATTTGCCCTCTTCCATTCTTGTGGCACTTTCCCCTCTTCCAGAGAACACATAATTAAACTGTGAATTTTATCCGCCAGTTCTCTGCATTCCTTCAGTACCCAATTAGAAATTCCATTAGATCCTTGGGCTTTTCTTACATCTTGAGTTTCCAGTAATTTATACACTTCCTGTACCTCCACTTTTATATCTTTTATCACCGGTACATTTCTAATCACTCCCTCCCCTTCCACAAACTCCTTTTCATTAGTGAAAACTGATTGGAAACATTTGTTCATTATTTCAGCTTGCACTACTGCATCTTTATAGACCTCTCCTTCTACTTGCAGTTTGGTGATTCCTTCCTTTTGTTTCAGTTTGCCATTAACAAATCAATGAAACAGTTTGGATTCATCCTTGCATTTGTCTATTATACCTTTTTCAAAATTCCTTTCTTCTTCTCTACATATTCTTGTGTATTCATTTCTAGTTCTGTTATATTCTTCCTTTGTTCTGTTGTTACCTATCTTCCTGCAGTTGCTCCACACCTTATCTCTCTCCTTTTTTGCTATCATACACCTTTTATTAAACCACTCCTTTTTCCTGTTTTCTTTCCCCCTTACTCTTGGTACAAATTTTTTTTTACTCCCAAATTATAGAGGTCTAGAAAGATATCGCACTTCCTCTGTATCTCTCATGTTTCTCTGAATTTTCTCCAATTTATTCTCGAAAAATTTTCTAAATCCTGTAAAATTTGCTTTTCCAAAGGTGTATCTTCCCTGCCTGTAAAGCTCGTCTCTTGGCTCGACGTTCCCTATTATCATCTGGAACTCAGTGACCACATGATCACTTTTTCCTATAGGACAGAAATATTTCAATGATTCTATTACATCGGGTTCTTTGGTAAACGGTAAGTCTAACCTTGGTGGTGTGTCTTCACCTTGGAACCGTGTCTCTTCTCTGACCCACTGCGTCATTACATTATTCATTAAGCAACGTTGGGTCTGGTTAGTACTTGGATGGGTGACCGCCTGGGAACACCAGATGCTGTTGGCATCCCTACGTCAAGTGGGGTTGGTGGAGGATTAGTGCCCCTCCCTGTAAAACAATTAACTCTAAGCCCTTGGCCACCCTGTCTGGGATACATGGCGTCTGGCAATGAATGAATGAATGAATGAATATTTAATAATATAGTGCCCCGCGAATCTTCACTGCCTCCTGAGTCCCATTCCTCCCAGTTCACCTCTTTACAGTTAAAGTCACCCACCAAAATTATATTGTTGCTTTTCTCAATTATTTTTTGTAAATAACTAGTCATATCTGACACCTCCTGGTATTCGTCATCCTTCCATGCTCTCGTCTTAGGAGGAACATACACTACCGCCGTATCTCTCTTACCATTCTCTCCAGTTTCTAATTTCATATATATCACTTCAGCCCTGTCTTCTCCCATTTCCACGGTATCTACATTTATGTTGTTCTTCACCGCTATCATCACTCCTCCTTCTGTTTTTTCTTTTCTGTCTCTTCTCCACAGATTGTATTTACCATCTCCCAAATAAACATCAATATCTTCTCTTAACTTGGTCTCTACAAAGCACATGACATCAGGTTCATGTTCCCTCAAGAAATTGTTAATTTCAAGCCTTGCCGATATTAAACCATCAACATTAGTATATATCACCCTCAAATTATTTTTGATGTTTTTTATGCCCTCTTCTCTCCGTCGGTACCACATCCTCAATTTCTGATCTTTCATAGCCATCCCCCTTAGTTTCCTTCACTTCTATTTCCTCACATACCACTTCCTTACTTTCATATCCATCACCCTCCAAAAAAAAGTTTTACATTCTTCCTCTGTCCTCTTATCATTTTTTTCCTTTAGCTGTTCCTTCAATGATTTTAAAACTTCTCTTTCTTCTTCATTCAAAACTTTTCTTATTATAATATTTTCCAACCTTGCCTCTTTGCTTTGTTTCCAGGTCACTTTAAGTATATCATTTACTGCACTTTCTGATGACAACTTGACTCTCATTGGTCTTGTTTCCCCTTTCTTATGAGGCCCTATCCTCCTTACTTCCTCATTTTCTTTTTCCCACTTGTCTCCTTCGGGATCAATCTTACCTAATATTCTTCTAACCAGGTTTCTGTCTCTCTTGAGTCTCACGGATATAACCTTTTCTTCCTCCTCCCTGTTTCCAAATATTACCACGGATCTGTTCCTTTCTACAGTTTCTCTCACTATTTTCTCTTTTTTCTTCAGTATTTTCACAACATTTTCTTCCATTATTTTCTTGTTCATTTCCCTTTCTTCCTGAATGATTTCCCTTAAGCTGACCACTTCTTTCTGCTCTTCTTCTACATGTGCCTATGCCTTATGCTCTTCTAATACACTACTCACCTTCTCCGTTTTATTACTACTCTCTTCTAGTTTTCTCCTCAATTTGATATTTTCACGCTTCAAATTCCTGATCTCCTCGTTTGCCGTCACATTGGACTGGATCAGACTCTGTATCGTAATCTCAGTATTTTCAGACATGTCCTTTAACACTAAATTTTCCACTTTCTCTTCAAGTTCACTAATCCTCATAATCAATGTTTTAACCAAATCCATGACATTAGTCTATCTATCTATCTATCTATTGCCAGATGCCTCAATCCCGTTCGGGGTGGCCACAAACAAATCGCCTCCACGTCGCCCCATCCCCTGCCATTTCATTGCCCTGCTCCCAACTCACACTCCCCTCTCTCATATACCTCTCCACCCCATCCTTTCATCTCATCCTCGGCCTCCCCCTCCCTCTCCCCCCCACCACCTCACTCACATACACTCTCTTCGTCAGTCTTTCACCCTCCATCCTCTCCACATGGCCAAACCACCTCAGAGTATTCCTCATAATGCTTCCTATCACATCCACATCCACACCACAACCCTCCTTTATATCTTCATTTGTCAGCCTATCTCTCCATGTGACTCCACAGGCTCCTCTTAAATAACTCATTTTCACTGCTCTCACTCTTGACTTGTGTCCTTCCAACAACGTCCAAGCTTCACTTCCATACATTAGAGTTGGTATCACAATACTGTCATGTAGTAACTTTTTCACTTCCATGCTCACTTCCCTGTTTCTTATCACTGCTTTCAAGGAACCAGCAACCTTTCTTCTCTGTTGTACCCTTTCAAGCACGTCACCCTCCAAACCTCCATCCTTACTCATCACACTACCCAAGTACTTAACCATACTGTACTCACATTTTCCAATTCCTCACCATCCAACCTCGCTGTACATTCACTGACTTCACCTCTCTCAAAGACCATCACTTTACTCTTCCCTACATTCACCTTCAGATTCCATTTCTTACACACTCTCCCAAACTCATCCATCAAGCTTTGCAGCTCCCCTTCGTCTTCATTCAACAACACAGTATAATCTGCAAACAACAGTACAGGGAATTTCCAAACACTACCCTCTCTCACCAGGGCACTCCAACATCCACTACCCTACCTTGTACCTCTTTTATTACCCCATCCATGTACAGATTGAATAACCATGAAGACATGATGCATCCCTGTTTCAATCCAAGCTTCAAAGAGAAAAATTCACTCAGTTCACCATCTACACACACTGCAGCCTTAGCATCATCATACATACTATTCACAGCATTCAAAAACTTCCATCTACTCCATATATTCTTAATACTTTCCACAATTCTTGTCTATCCACCCTGTCATATGCTTTCTCCAAATCCATGAAAGCCACATACAACTCCTTTCCCTTCTCTAGAAGCTTTTCCACTAAAGATCTAAGAATGAATATCTGATCTACACAACCTCTTCCCTTCCTAAAGCCTCCCTGTTCTTCTCCAACTAATTCCTCTGTTCTTTCTCTAACTCTGTCAACAAGTATCCTACCATACACTTTTCCTATTATACTAAGAAGACAAATGCCCCTATGATTACCACACACTTCTTTTTCCCCTTTTCCTTTGTACAAGGGAATAATTATACTTGACTTCCAATCCTCCGGGACTCTACCTTCCTCCCAGGCCAATCTGCACATCTTCCACATCCATTCTACTACTATCTCTCCCCCATGCTTCAGCATTTCACCACACACTCCATCAATTCCTGGGGCTTTCCCCAATTTAACTTTCTTCATTGCTTCCACAACTTCTATCCTACTGATTTCTTCCTGTCTTCTCACCTCCCTTCTCCCAAGCATTCCGCAGCCACTTATACTTGCATTACTTCCATCCCCTGTGTTCAACAATTCCTTAAAATGTTCTCTCCATCTGCTCACTTCTTCTCCCTTCTCCACTAGTAATCTACCGTTTTTATCTTTCATTCCCCTGCTAACTTCACTTCCACCCTGTCTTACTCTCTTCATCTCTTTCCAGAACATTTTCTTACAGTCCCTCCACTTTACACTCAAATTCCTTCCAAATTCTTCATCCACTCTCTTCTTACTCTCTCTTACTAATCTTTTCACCTCTCTCTTTCTTTCTACATGTAACTCTCTCTTCCGCCTCTCAACTTCTTCCACGCCCCTATTTCTCATCCATTCATTGTATGCTTTCTTCTTTTGTGCCACAACCTGTCTCACCTCTTCACTCCACCGTGCTGTTCCTTGCACACCCCTCTGTCTTCTCTTCATCCCACACACCACATCACATGCTGCACATATTTATTCTGTAAATATCCTGCACACACCTTCCATGTCCCCCATCTGCTCCAATTCATATTTGCCCAATCGTTCCTCCACTTCTCTCTTATATTCTGTCTTTTTCTCATCCTCTTGTAACCTTTCCACTCTCCTTGCAAATACTCCCTCTTCCCATCCTTCCCTTCTTCTATTTCTCCATCTTATTTGGATCTTTATTCTGGTCACCACCAAGTACTGGTCAGAAAGTCCACTCCCCCAGTCTCTATAAGCTCTTGCATCCATTACATATCTTCGCATCCTTTCATCCACACACACATAATCAATCATTTCCTTCCTTTCATTCAGTTCACCACTCACCCTTCTCATCACTCGCCATGTATATCTGTGGATCGTTTTGTGCCTGAAGAGGGTATTGGCTATTACCAACCCCCTCCCAGCACAATGTTCACTAATGCACTGCCATTCTCATCTATCTCAGCAGGCACATCCCACCCACCAACTATTCCATCCACCTTCACATTCCCTACTTTCCCATTCATATCACCGATCAAAAACACTCTCTCATTCCTTCCAAACTTTTCCATGCACACTTTCACATTTGTCCAGAACTCTTCTCTCACTCTGCTTGCACGATCTTGCGTTGGCACATACACGCACACAATCGCCCACATTTGTATTCCAACATTAGTATTACTATCAAATCCTGGAAATTCGAGTCCCTCAATGTTTACATTATTGGCCATATTTGAGATTGGTTACAGTACCAAAAACAGCTGTTACTGAAAATACTACAAACATTCATGTATACTCTCTGCCAATAAATCTTTTACCTTTTTGGTAGTCTATACAGTAATCCCTGTACTTTCCGGACGCCCACTTTCCGGACACCCCACTTACCGGACATTATGGGCCTGGACCTTCGGAACCCAAAAATGGCCAAAAAAAGAAAAAAATCCTCCCCAAAATCCGAATTTTTTCCCACCCGTAATTTGAAATTGCCGTGCGGCACCGAACAGCTGTTACACCACGGACCCTTCACCCCTTCCTTCCTCCCCCCTCCCCCCTCCCTTGACAGGGTTGCCATTTGGTATTTTTCATTACCAAATGTGGGCCAGTTTGGTAATGAAAAATTCGTTTGGTAATGAATCTGAATAATACATTACCAAAAGGATTTTTCACATGTATGAGGATACACAGGATGGAGATGGTGGATTGTTTGCTCTCTCTGATTAATCTGCTAGCCTACATAGCATGAAAATAATCAACATGCTGTTAATTATAAGGAGGGTGATTACATTTATTTACACTTGTATATATAATTAGTGAAGAATAAATGCTAGCTTTATGAATTAGGTAATGAAAAGTTAAATTTGGCAATGAAAATTGAGAAGTTTGGTAATGTGGCCGTTGCGATCTGGCAACTCTGTTTCCCTGTCACCACCAAGGCACAAACAGTTACTGCCTAACTTTGATCGTGAGCAGGTGCTTATCGCAGTGGAAGCCACATGTGCTCTTTTTTTGTGAATAAACTGCAATACCTCGCCACTAGACCACACAGGAATTTACAAGTTGTGCAGTGTCAATAAATTTGAATTTAGAATGCAAAGGATTAACTGTGGAGTGCAAACTGGTGGTTGAAACTGGCCTAGTGCAATAAACAATGTGCATTGTTAAACAATTATAACTCAAAGTGCAAAGAATTACTGTAAGTGCAGCACAACACTAGATTACTGTACATGCTTCAAGAGCATTTTCACCACTGCCAAAGCCTTTAGAGAAGGCAGCCACAGACATGCTGTAAGTGCCCTGGCTGTGGTAGTCAATTCTAATTTCTCATTCTTTGGTCCTTTTCATTTATTTCATGCTTTATGTCCATTATTGGTGTGAACAGGGTCTTATATAGGTTTAAATAGGTGCTATGCATGTCCGGTAGGGACTTATTTAGGTGGCTTTCAAAGTTAGGCTGGGTTAGGGTCCTTATGTACCAGTCCAGGAGCCAGGGGCCCACTTTCCAGACAGGACCACTTTCCAGACATGCCTTTGGCTCTATTACATCGGATAGTAGAGGGATTATTGTATTAACTTACAGTATTTTAAATTTAAAACAAGACCATAGGAGACAGGACAAATATAATTCCCGAAAACTACTTAAGGTTTGCGGCGGTGGCTGGGAGCAATCGAGATATGTCTGTTCGCTCTGGCTAACTGTGTGTGTGTGTGTGTGTGTTCTTACCTTACCTAATTGTTCTTACCTAATTGTATCTTTACAGGAATCAGTCAAGCTCATACTGTCCCGTGTCTTAAACCATATTTATTGTACATATCCTTAAATTTCTGAACTGTTTTGGCATACACTATTTCATTCGGTAGTGCATTCCACTGATCAATTGCTCTGTTTGGAAAACTGAATTTCCTTACGTCTTTATCACCTCTCTTCTTATGCAGTTTTTTGCAGTGTCCTCTTGCTGATGCTTCTCCATATGTTAAGTAATCATTTATATCTATTTTCTCCTTCCCTGATATGCACTTATATAGCATAATCATGTCACCTCTTTTCCTTCTCTCCTGTAGTGTTGGTAGATTCAGTTTATTTAGTCTTTCTTCGTAGCTTAGGTCCCTTAAGCTTGGTATCCATCTTATAGCGGCCCTTTGAACTTTTTCAATCTTGTCTATGTGCTTTTTGAGATGAGGACTCCAGACTACTGATGCATATTCCAGGTTGGTCTAATGAATGATGTTATTATCCTTCTTAGCATGTCTTCATTTATGTATGTGAATGTTATTCTAATATTTGCAAGCAGTGTATACATGTTCCGTACCTTCTCGCTGATGTGGTCAGCCGGAGATAGTCTGTTATTGATAATCACACCTAGGTCTTTCTCTCTTTCTGATGAGTATAGGGTTTTATTTCCTAACTTATAATCCCAATCAGGTCTTTTTCCACTTTTACCAAACTTGATTACATGACACTTGTCCACATTGAATTTCATTTGCCATGTACTACTCCATTCATGAAGTTTATTTAATTCTTCTTGTAGCTCTTTACAAGAGTCTGTGTTAGTAATTCTCCTTTGTATTTTTGCATCATCTACAAACATATTCAGATAGCTTTCATTTCCAGTGTTACTGTTTATATCATTTATATACACTAAAAACATGACTGGTGCCAGCACTGAGCCCTGTGGTACTCCACTAGTCACTTCTTTCCATGATGAGTAGTTTCCTCTTAGTACTGTTCTCATTTCACTTTTATGAGAAAGTCTTCCATCCAACAAAACAGTTTGCCTCGAATTCCTCCTTGATGGTACAGTTTCCATAAAAGTCTTTGGTGTGGTACTGTGTCAAAAGCTTTCTTGAAATCTAAATAGATACTGTCCACCCATCCTTCCCTTTCCTGTATTGTGTTTGTTACTCTGTCATTGTAGCTCAACAGATTAGTAACACATGATTTTCCTTTTCTGAAACCAAACTGTCTTTCTGTTATCATACTGTGTTCTTCTAGATGATTTACCCAAGTTTTTCTTATAAGCTTTTCTAATACCTTGTTTACAACACTGGTCAGTGATACTGGTCGGTAGTTGAGTGGATTTTGTCTATTTCCTTTCTTGAATAAGGGGACAATATTTGCTTTTTTCCAAATATCAGGTAGTTTACCTTGACTCAAGGATTTCTTGAAAATTAAAAATAATGGTTTACTTAACTCCTTTGCACATTCTCGTAGTACCCAACATGAAATTTCATCAGGACCACTTGCTTTTCCTCTGTCTAATTTACTTAACTCCTCCTATATTACTTTATCTGCTATTTGTATATCTGGTAGTATGTGTGGACATGCATGTTCCACATAGTCCCTCTCAAAATTTTTTTCTTCTGTAAAAACTAATTGGAAATTCTTATTTAGTGCTTCACAAATATCTATCTCTTGTGTATAAGCGATTCCGGACTGATTTCCTCGTCCGTAATTGATTGTATTATATCTTTTACTTTGCTTTTGCATCTGATATTGCTGTAAAACACCTTTGGTTGATCATTACTTTTATTTATTATATCCTCCTCAAACTGTTTTTGGGCTTCCCTCCTTATTCTTGTATAATCGTTTCTTGCCTGTCTGTAATTATTATACGCCCTTTCACTATTATGTCTTCTGTATCTATTCCACAACAAATCTCTTCTTTCTTTTGATTTTTTACATTCTGTATTGAACCATTTCTGTATTTTCTTATCTGCTTCTTTGTGCTGTGGGATGTACTTCTAGACTCCTATTTCATAAAATTCACAAAATTTTTTATATAAAGCATTTAAATCTTGTCCTCTAAGCTCATTTTCCCAATCAACTTCTAAGAAATACTTCTTTAGGTCTTGATAATTTCCCTTTGTATAGTTTAGGCTCATTTTTTAACTGTCTTTGCTGTTTACTAAGTCATATGCTATCCTGAAGTTATAATTTAGTACTGCATGATCGCTTTTGCCGAGTGGAGGGTGATATATTAAACTGTCAATATCATTTTCTTGCCTAGTAAATATTAGATCTAGCACTGAAGGTACATCAAGTCCTCTTTTTCTGGTGGTTTCCCTCACATGTTGCGTTAGGAAGAGCTGTTGTTACGAGATCCAGGAGCTTTTGGTCCCATCAGCTTTCTTGGCTAATTATATCGAGAGTATTCCAATTTATATTTGTATTGAAATCCCCAGTTAGTAAAATTCTTTTTGATTTCTCTTCCATTTTATGTAGTAATGATCTTAAACTCTGAATTGTACTCTCTGCCAGGTCCTCATATTCATCTCTTTCCCATGTGTTTGATTTGGGTGGCATGTACAAATTGGCTAAAATTACTTTACCTTCAGATGTGTTGATCTCTACTGCAATCAGTTCTACTTGTGATGGTATATCTAGTTCTATTTCATTGACTTTTAGATTTTTCTTAGTTAATATTATAATTCCTCCTCCTTTTTTAAAATTTCCGTCTCTTCTCCATATATTGTATTCCTCTAAGTTTAGTATGTCACTGGATATCCTTGGTGTTAATTTTGTTTCAGTTAAGCATATTATTTGTGGTTCATTTTCAATGACATAATCATTCATCTCTAGTAATTTAGATACCATTCCATCCACATTTGAGTACATCAACTTTATCATCTTGTTTATATACTTGTCATGACATGGTTCTACCACCTTCCTCCTTTTTATTCCATCCTGTTTGTGTACCACTTTCGTACCTGCAATCCTATTACTTTGTAAAAAAATTTCCTCTTCTCCTCTTCTGATCTTCCCTCATTTTTTGTTTTTGCTTCCATCCTTTTCTCTTTCAGTAATTCCAGTTCCTCTTGTGTTAGGCATCTTTTTATCCATACATTTTTGAACTCCTCTTTTTCCATACGATTCTTTGCATTTTTTTAGTATCTCTTCCACAGTGTTTACACTCTGGAAAGTCACCTTTAGTGGTCTTGTCTTGCTTTTCTCATATTTCCCTAACCTTTTGTGTTCCTCTATGTCTTTACTACAGATTTCCTCTGATACTTCTTTCAGTAAGCTCATTACATTTGCCATCTCCTTTTTGTCTATAGTGATCTTGTTTTTACTTCTTCCTCTTCTATACCAGTGATTACTATAGATTTGTTTATATCTACTGAATCTCTGACTAACTTTGGATTGTTTTGGATTATTCCTTTCATCTCCTTTTTAATGCTTTTTTCCTCCACCCTTGTTTCTAAGTCTTTCTTTACTTTCACCATTTCAGCATACGTGGTTTCCACATCATTTTTGTAGCTTTGCACACCTTCATTCACCTGTGTTATCTTCTCCTCAATATCACTGCTATGGTCTATAAGACTGCTTACTCGCCTAATTGTCTCTGTGTCATTTTTGAACTCTTCCATAACACTCTCGTGATTGACTACTGTACTGTACTTGCCATTTCACTTATTTTCTTCCTAAGTATACTCAATTCCACTGTTAGTTCACTGATGGTTGTGTCTTTCTTATTGGCCTCCCTTCCTAGTTTTTCTATTTCTTCCTTTTGCAAGTGCATCTGCTTCTTTACTTCATCAATTTCATTTTTGAAAGCCATTTCTAGTTTGTTTACACGTTCAACCAGTCTATTGTCAGTCTCCACTTCAACCAGTTCTTGGTAGAAATCATCATTTTGCTTTTTACCTTTATCCCTTTTCTTTTCCAAATTTGCTTTACTAAAGTATGTATCCATTTTGCAATACTAAAAGTGCAGAGCATGTACTTACAATCCCCGTGTTGTTGTAGTCTAAACAAACCTCAGATGACTCAGAGTATTCTTTCATCTTGGTTTTCTTTCCTGTTTGAACAAGTCTTGTTTAAATTTATTATTTTTTCTTTTTAATAATGAAAAATCATTTAGTCTAACCTGGTACAGAGCTTGACTCATACAAAGATACTAATTTAGGTAATGCCACTGGCCGTCTTGGTTCGGTACGGAGCACCGATGTCGCACGTCCGCCTCGATTGAATCCCTGTGTGTGTGTGTGTGTGTGTGTGTGTGTGTGTGTGTGTGTGTGTGTGTGTGTGTGTGTGTGTGTGTGTGTGTGTGTGTGTGTTCTTACCTACCTAATTGTTCTTACCTAATTGTATCTTTACAGGAATCAGTCAAGCTCGTACTGTCCCGTGTTTTAAACCATATTTATCGTACATATCCTTAAATTTGTGAATTGTTTTGGCACACACTATCACATTCGGTAGTGCATTCCATTGATCAATTGCTCTGTTTGGGAAACTGAATTTCCTTACGTCTTTATCACCTCTCCTTATGCAATTTTTTGTAGTGTCCTCTTGCTGATGTTTCTCCATATGTTAAGTAATCATTTATGTCTATTTTCTCCTTTCCTGATATGCATTTATATAGCATTATCATGTCACCTCTTTTCCTTCTCTCCTGTAGTGTTGGTAGATTCAGTTTATTTAGTCTTTCTTCGTAGCTTAGGTCCCTTAAGCTTGGTATCCATCTTGTAGCGGCCCTTTGAACTTTTTCAATCTTGTCTATGTGCTTTTTGAGATGAGGACTCCAGACTACTGATGCTTATTCCAGGGTTGGTCTAATGAATGATGTTATTATCCTTCTTAGCATATCTTCATTTATTTATGTGAATGCTATTCTCATATTTGCAAGCAGTGTATACATGTTCCGTACCTTCTCGCTGATGTGGTCAGCCGGAGATAGTCTGTTATTGATGATCACACCTAGGTCTTTCTCTCTTTCTGATGTGTATAGGGTTTTATTTCCTAACTTATAATCCCAATCAGGTCTTTTTCCACTTTTACCAAACTTGATTACATGACACTTGTCCACATTGAATTCCATTTCCCATGTACTACTCCATTCATGAAGTTTATTTAATTCTTCTTGTAGCTCTTTACAAGAGTCTGTGTTAGTAATTCTCCTTTGTATTTTTGCATTATCTGCAAACATATTCAGATAGCTCTCATTTCCAGTGTTACTGTTTATATCATTTATATACACTAAAAACATGATTGGTGCCAGCACTGAACCCTGTGGTACTCCACTAGTCACTTCTTTCCATGATGAGTAGTTTCCTCTTAGTACTGTCCTCATTTCTCTTTTTATGAGAAAGTCTTGCATCCAACAAAACAGTTTGCCTCGAATTCCTCCTTGATGGTACAGTTTCCATAAAAGTCTTTGGTGTGGTACTGTGTGAAAAGCTTTCTTGAAATCTAAATAGATACTGTCCACCCATCCTTCCCTTTCCTGTATTGTGTTTGTTACTCTGTCATAGTAGCTCAACAGATTAGTAACACATGATTTTCCTTTTCTGAAACCAAACTGTCTTTCTGTTATCATCCTGTGTTCTTCTAGGTGATTTACCTAAGCTTTTCTTATAAGTTTTCCTAACACCTAGCTTACAACACTGGTCAGCGATACTGGTCGGTAGTTGAGTGGATTTTGTCTATTTCCTTTCTTGAATAAGGGGACAATATTTGCTTTTTTCCAAATATCAGGTAGTTTACCTTGACTCAAGGATTTCTTGAAAATTAAAAATAATGGTTTACATAACTCCTTTGCACATTCTCGTATTACCCAACATGAAATTTCATCAGGACCACTTGCTTTTCCTCTGTCTAATCTACTTAACTCCCCCTGTATTACTTTTTCTGCTATTTGTATGTCTGGTAGTATGTGTGGACATGCGTGTTCCACATAGTCCCTAGCAAAATTTTTTTCTTCTGTAAAAACTAATTGGAAATTCTTATTTAGTGCTTCACAAATATCTATCTCTTGTGTATAAGTGATTCCCTCGTCCGTAATGGATTGTATTATATCTTTTACTTTAGTTTTGCTTCTGATATAGCTGTAAAACAGCTTTGGTTGATCACTACTTTTATTTATTATATCCTCCTCAAACTGTTTTTGGGCTTCCCTCCTTATTCTTGTATAGTCGTTTCTTGCCTGTTTGTAATTATTATACGCCCTTTCACTATTGTGTCTTCTGTATCTATTCCACAACAAATCTCTTCTTTCTTTTGATTTTTTACATTCTGTATTGAACCATTTCTGTATTTTCTTATCTGCTTCTTTGTGCTGTGGGATGTACTTCTGGACTCCTATTTCATAAAATTCACAAAATTTTTTATATACAGCATTTAAATCTTGTCCTCTAAGCTCATTTTCCCAATCAACTTCTAAGAAATACTTCTTTAGGTCTTGATAATTTCCCTTTTTATAGTTTAGGCTCTTGCTGTTTACTATGTCATATGCTATCCTGAAGTTATAATTTAGTACTACATGATCGCTTTTGCCGAGTGGAGGGTGATATGTTAAACTGTCAATATCATTTTCTTGCCTTGTAAATATTAGATCTAGCACTGAAGGTACATAAAGTCCTCTTTTTCTGGTGGTTTCCCTCACATGTTGCATTAAGAAAAACTCTTGTACGAGATCCAGGAGCTTTTGGTCCCAATAGCTTTCTTGGCTATTTATATCTAGAGTATTCCAATTTATATTTGTATTGAAGTCCCCAGTTAGTATAATTCTTTCCGATTTCTCTTCCATTTTATGTAGCAATGATCTTACACTGTGAATTGTACTCTCTGCCAGGTCCTCATATTCGTCTCTTTTCCATGTGTTTGACCTGGGTGGCATGTACAAATTGGCTACAATTACTTTACCTTCAGATGTGTCGATCTCTACTGCAATCAGTTCTACTTGTGATGGTATATCTAGTTTTATTTCCTTGACTTTTAGATTTTTCTTAGTTAATATTATAATTCCTCCTCCTTTTTTTAAATATCTGTCTCTTCTCCATATATTGTATTCCTCTAAGTTTAGTATGTCATTTGATATCCTTGGTATTAATTTTGTTTCAGTTAGGCATATTATTTGTGGTTCATTTTCTCTGACATAATCATTCATCTCTAGTAATTTAGATACCATTCCATCCACATTTGAGCACATCAACTTTATCATCTTGTTTATATACTTGTCATGACATGGTTCTACTACCTTCCTCCTTTTTCTTCCATCCTGTTTGTGTACCACTTTCATACCTGCAATCCTATAACTTTGTAAAAAAATTTCTTCTTCTCCTCTTCTGATCTTCCCTCATTTTTTGTTTTTGCTTCCTCTCTTTTCTCTTTCAGTAATTCCAGTTCCTCTTGTGTTAGGCATCTTTTTATCCATACATTTTTGAACTCCTCTTTTTCCATAAGATTCTTTGCATATTTTAGTATCTCTTCCACAGTGTTTACACTCTGGAAAGTCACCTTTAGAGGTCTTGTCTTGCTTTTCTCGTATTTCCCTAACCTTTTGTGTTCCTCTATGTCTTTACTACAGATTTCCTCTGATACTTCTTTCAGTAAGCTCATTACATTTGCCATCTCCTTTTTGTCTCTTGTGATCTTGTTTTTAACTTCTTCCTCTTCTATACCAGTGATTACTATTGATTTGTTTATCTCGACTGAATCTCTGACTAACTTTGGATTGTTTTGGATTATTCTTTTCACCTCCTTTTTAATGCTTTTTTCCTCCACCCTTGTTTCTAAGTCTTTCTTTACTTTCACCATTTCAGCATACGTGGTTTCTACATCATTTTTGTAGCTTTGCACAGCTTCATTCACTTGTGTTATCTTCTCCTCAATATCACTGCTCTGGTCAATAAGACTGCTAACTTACCTAATTGTCTCTGTGTCATTTTTGAACTCTTCCATAACACTCTCGTGACTGACTACTGTACTTGCCATTTCACTCATTTTCTTCCTAAGTGTACTCAATTCCACTGTTAGTTCACTGATGGTTGGGTCTTTCTTATTGGCCTCCCTTCCTAGTTTTTCAATTTCTTCCTTTTGCAAGTGCATCTGCTTCTTTATTTCATCAATTTCATTTTTGAAAACCATTTCTAGTTTGTTTACACGTTCAACCAGTCTATTGTGGTCTCTACTTCAACCAGTTCTTGGTAGAAATCATCATTTTGCTTTTTACCTTTATCCCTTTTCTTTTTCAAATTTGTTTTACTGAAGTATGTATCCATTTTGCAATACTTAAAGTGCAAAGCATGTACTTACAATCATCGTGTTGTTGTAGTCTAAACAAACCTCAGAGGTAGGTAGGTAGGTGTGTGTGTGTGTGTGTGGGGGGGGGCAAAGGCTTCAGGGCCTATCTTCAAGGCCCAGTAGTCCTCCTGCATCTCCACATGTTATCACTTTGGCGCTAACGACCACCATCCATATCGAACACACGCTTGGGGTGTCTCACACAGGACTGGTGTACTTGTATTAGTGGGGGTGTTTTTATGGCATGTAAGCATGTCATCTGGTAGATCAGTAAAGTCTACATTTTCTGACATTCAAATCCATAAACTGTTCCCTACCCAAGCAGGGATTTGAACTAGGGTTTGTTAGGACTTCGGGCCACCTCTCTATTGAATGAGCCACTGCTTCCTATGCAGACAACATAACACTTACATGTACAAATCAAAATGCAAACACAGCTGCACACATTCTCCAACCTTACCTCAACACACTACATGAATGATTCACCACGAACAGACTCACAATAGCCCCAGCCAAATCTACAGTGACCCTTCTCACAAACTGGACAGCAGAACATAGTCACATTCCACACCTCACCATAAACAACACTCCCCTACCACACACACACACACACACACACACACACACACACACACACACACACACACACACACACACCACAATCCTTGGTGTAACATAAAATGCATCAATGTCATTTAAACAACATATCACAAACAATGAAAATAAATTAACACCATGACTCAGTGCCCTAAGGTCACTTGTCCATACAACATTTGAACACACCTAAGAAACCATCACCACAGAATACAAACAATATATACATTCAGTGATGAATTATGCAAGCCCTGCTTCGGCTTCTAACCTCACTGAAACACACTACAACACTCTACAGACCATACAAAACAAGGCCCTAAAAATAATCACAGGTTGCACAGCTACTACACCCACAGACCACCTAAACCTAGAAACCAAAGTCCTCAAAGTCATGACAACACTAATACATCCCAGTCCCATCCTAGCTCTCAACTCCTCCATCGTAAACCTAGCCCCCCTAGGTCTTGCACTCAAGGGCGCACTGCACATCCTCCTAATCACTGCCATTTCTGTTCATTTGAGCCTGCGTATATCCTCTTCCTTTACTGTCTAGGACTCACTACTATACAGCATTACACTTCCAACACATGCTGCATACAAAGATTCCTTAGCACAGAGGGAGAGCCCTCTCAGTGTCAGGAGGGACAACAGCTCCCTGAACTTCTTCCAACCACTCCTCACTCTAGCCACAGAGCTAACTCCTGCCCCACCTCCAGCACATGTCTCCCAAATAACAAAACTCTTCCACACACTCAAGAGACTCAACAGCAAGTTAAATCTTTTCATGCCTGGCAATATCCACCTGCTCTCTGCGATATATCACACACATGAAATCAATATTATCTCAGTCTACCTTCCACAGACTGCACGATAGCACTGATCTCACTTTTGCTGTGAAATTGGTCCTCCCTGTCAGAGAATGCAGTAATCCTTTTAAGACCCTGACACCCAAGACCCGGACACCCCAAGTCCTGGACATTTTAGTCTTGGGTCCATTAGTCCAAGTCCTGGATTATTTCCTAAGATATCTGGACATGTGGAACACACACACACACACACACACACACACACACACACACACACAAAGCCGATATGTGTTCATCCCTACTCTAAATTTGCCACGCGGTGACAAACAGCTGTGTTTTGGCGCATAGTTCCGGCAACATCTGCTAGAGCGTCCCTGCATCCTCACCATTTCCCACCTACCTACCATCGTGATTGCACACTCGTTGCCATGGCTGCCAAAGTGCTCACTTTTGTGGTGGTGCCCTACCTGCTGCAAGCCCTGCTGTTCCTCTGCTGTCTCTTACTCGTGTGTGTGACGATGGCCCTGGCACCCAAGAAGAGGAACAGTGATTTGGACTCTGGAGGAAAAGAGGGAGATATTGGACAAGGTGGACGCGGGATGGTCGACCTCCCGCATCCTCTGTGAATTCAACCTGGCCCACTCTACCTTGTTTGACATCAAGAAATCCTGGGACAAACTCACCCAGTACAAGGCAGACTTCACAATGAAGACCAAACACAACATGCAGAGGAAGATTATGTACCCTCCCAGGTTTGCAGAAGTCGACCATTCTACGTTGATTTGGTATTGTCAACAATGTGCTGCTGATGTGCTGGTGCACGGCATGGAGCTGAAGGCTGCCGCAGAGAAGTTCACAGGGTTATACAACTCCCCAGACTTCAAGGCATCCGAGAGTTGGCTCTTTGCCTTCAAACTACAACATGGCCTCACTAACCGTAGGGCCCATGGCGAAGCTTTGGACGCCAACGAGGAGGGAGTAGAAGAGTTTTGGCAGAAGGGCCTCACTCTTGGTCACGTTTACAACACTGACAAAACTGGTTTATTCTATCGCTCTTTGCCAACAAACACTCTAGACGAGGAGACGGAAAAGCATGTACCTGACCGCAAGCTCTCCATGCAGCGGATATCTGCTTTGTGTTGTGCCAATGCTAACAGCATGTACTGGCTCAAGCCCGTTATTATTGGCCATGCAAACCAGCTTCAGTGCCTTTGTGGGTTGATGGATGTCCTTCCTGTCATCTGGTGCCATTCTGTGAAGGCTTAGTTCACAGCCAATATTTTCAAAGACTGGTTTCACCAGCACTTTGTCAAGGAGGTCATCCATTATCAGACAAACACACTGGGAATCCCACACAACCTTCTCCTGGACAATGCACCTGTGCATCCGTCCGACAAGAGTTGGTGGCTGAGAATGGCCACATTAGGTGCTTGTTCTTACCACCTAATTCAACTGATCTCATCCAATCAATGGACCAAGGAGTGATTCCTGGATCGAGGAAGTTCCTGGATGAGGTGCTGGTTGTTCTCGAGAACGAGGGTGAGTGCAGGAAGGGACGGGACATGCAAGGCCAGCGGACTTTGGAAAACCTTCGTTGCTACAACCTCAATTCAGCCATCTACAACTGGGCCAGTGCATGGAGGGAAGTCCCTGTCAAGACTCTAGGAAGTGGTTGGTCTCATCTGCTTCTCAGAGCCGATGTGGTGTACGACTTTCTAGGTTTTGACGTGGTTGACTTCCATGTGCATCTTCGTGTGGCTGGCGATGAGGTGGATGTGGATGAAGTGCGTGAGTGGTTGGATGATGACGAGGGCAATCCTGGGTATCAGATCATGTCTGATATCGGCATCGCATCTTCTGTTGCAGGTACAAGTACCCAGCTGGAAGATTCCGACGAGGACAACGACGATAATGTGGACTCCTCTCAGTGCACCACTTCTCCAGCCATCCCCAAGCTGAGCGCACTCCTGTAGCACGTCAAGTTCGTTCATGACTGCCTGGAACATCCAGACTGCGACAGGGAGGTGGAGCCCCTGGGACCTGTGAAGGAAGTGTGCACTTTTAGGCAGTGCATCATCAATCACCAGAATCGCCGTACCTTTCGTCAATCAACCATTGGCAACTTTTTCAGGCCCACGACCCCTGCCGTGTCCAGTCCCGGCTCCACACCACTGCCTCACCAAGACCTACCTTCTGCCTCCCAGCCAAAGCCCAGCACGTTGGCCATGGTGGAGTCTCCACTGGATGTGAGTTTGCAACTATCTTCAGAGACATCTGCAGTGGGTTGCCTATCACCACGTCCCAGCGACGCACCCCTGGGCCATCTGCCACACCTACTTTCTGGCTCTGACGGTGAATAAACTGCAATACCTCAACACTAGACCACATGGGAATTTACAGTGTTGTGCAGCATTAAGAAATTAGAATTCAGAGTGCAAAGGATTAAGTGCAGAGTGCAACACTGGCATGTTGCAACTGGCATGGCGCAAGTAAGAACAGAATGTGCAGTGTTAAACAATTATAATTCATAGCGCAAAGGATTAAATGCAGCGCAATACTGGATTACTGCACATGCTTCAAGTGCACCTTCACCACTGTCAGAGCCATAGAGGAGGCAGGTTAATCTTTGCGACAGTCAAGGACGTGTCATAAGTACCCCGTACACTGCTAAATATTTTCCTTACTCACTTCTAATTTCTCATTCTCTGGTTCTTTTTAATTTATTTTATGGTTTCTGTCCCTTGTTTGTGTGAATAGGGTCTTGTCCGCTAGGGAGTTATTTAGGTGGCTTTCAAAGTTAGGTTGGGTTAGGGTCTGTAAGTACCTGTCCAGGGGCATTTTTCCCAAGTCCTGGACAAGAGCAAGTTCCGCATGTTGCTTGGGCTCTATTACGTCAGATCTTGGGGGATTACTGTATCTTGATATTAGAGACACACAATTTTACATGACAGCCTATGCTAATACGCATCTGTCATCATAAGACAGAGCCCCAAAATGCAACTAGGCACTTAGACAATCCATCCATCTATCCATCCATCATCCAATCCTATGCTGCCCCATGAGAAGCGGAGAAGCCCGAGGCTAGGCAAGTTGGTCTTGACATTTAAGATGAGAGTGACCAGCCTCACTCATCCCTGAGTGGCATTACATGGGCAATAAACCCCAACCACCCCTTGGATATAAACCTACACAGGCTCAATCCAAATGGAGCACCTTAATTACCCACTATACGAGCAGGCATCATTAATTTGGTTATATGGATACCACCCACCATAGTAAATGGTCTCCTGGTGTACAGGAAACCATTTCTCATTCAGTGCAGAGTAACCCACAGGCAGAGGGAAGAGGAAAGAATGAAAGAAAGAAAGACAGAAGAGGGTGTGTAAAGTCACCCATAGGCAGAAGAGAAAAAAACAGAGGAAAGGATGGAAGGAAGAGAGGCTGGGGCAGACACCAAAAGCAGCACTTCGTCGAGAGAATAGATGGTGAGCGCCCACATCTACCACAACTTAAACAATCACCAAACAAATATTACTAGATCTTCATTTATAATATCCCTCTTTCATACATTCCAACGCTAGCAAATTTAGAAGCACCTGAATACTTATTCCATGCAAAGGGCAATATAACATCTCGATCAGAACACTAAACTACAAGCACCCTCCTGACATCCACCCATCAGAGGTATCCTTAAACAGAGCTGTGTGAGTTCAACTAGCTAAACTTACAGCAGGACATCACCCAGCCCTCCTCAGTTACCAGCTTTGGTCTGGGTTGGGTGGAATCACAAATGACACATGCCTCTCTAGCAGAATAGGTCCACACAACATAATGTACATAATGGAGCACTCAGCGGAACATCACACTAGGATGCAGAAATATCAATCACATACAGAACCTATAGGACAATTCCACTGCTCCAGTTGCTTACCTGGGGTTGGTCAGGCAGATCTGGGTTGAGCAACAACAACAACCACTACACTACCAAATGGCTAATAAAAACACAAAACCACAACCACCATATAAACTTACCTGACTTTGGCATTTTCACACACTTCACACAGCTTGTCCATCATGACCTTATGGTGCGCAAATACCAGGAATTTCTTCTCTGACTCCAACATTTCTTTGATATATTCACTGTAACAAAACATAACACTTGTAAATGAAAATGCATTTCTTCAAAAAAATAACTGCAGTTATATTATAGTAAATTTGTGATATGATTTTAAGTATTTTGAACATTATTTAGGTTGAACTTCAAATCCTTCATTGACATACTTTTCACTTCTCTACATGGTTACTTCAGGTATCTAAGAAGAGCAGCTCTGAGTTACATTTACAACCATTATGAAATAAAATGGGTGAGAAACATGGCATTTTAAGTTGAGGAGAGAGGTGCATTAACTCGAATATGCTTGAAGCCATCATTATCACCCCTACAGTTTCCAGGGAAATAATGACATACACACAGTCAGATACCTACACTGGGTGCTGGACAACCTCATTGAGTTATTACTGCTGGACAGCCTCATTCACTCTATCTGCCATTTCGAGGGTTACGCCCCTCTGGTCCTAGGAGCCTCGTATCTGATATTAGTTGAGTCTACTACCCTTCTTTTTTGTGTATGTGTCTCTGCTGTTTATGTACCACTTTCTTACTTCTACCCCTCCTACTTTATAAAAAAAAAAAAAAAAAAAAAATTACTTTTCTCTTCATCTGATCTTTCTTCAAGCTTAATTTTTGCATCTTCACTCTTTTCCTTTAGTAATCCTCATTCCTGCTGAGTTAGGCATCTTTTTATCCATGTGAAGTTGAATTCCTCTGATTCCTTAAGTCTGTTAGTATATTTTAATACTTTTTCTACAGTGTTCACACTTTGGAAGGTTACTTTCATGGGCTTTGACTTACAGTATTTCTCTCATACTTCTCTAGCCTTTTAACCCTATCGGGTTTTTGGGCCGGGCAGATTATGTCTGTGCCAGAGTCAGCCACTCATGCTGACCCACATCTTCGTGGCCCGATATTTTACTTTGATCACTCTGTGTAAATACATTCTTCATGATAGAATGTTGGTTATGGTGTCATTTTAAAGCTGAATAGTTGTATTGTATCGTAGTATGTTCAAAAAAGGAGAACAAAGAAAATGAAATGTCAAAATGATGAGTTGAAGTTAGGCAAAAAGCAAAAATTTTATACCTTGCCATAGAAAAATATTTGCCAAAAAATAACAAGTAAAGATATGTAAATTTGGTTTAAACCATGCAAAAATACAATAAATTACCTTTACAATGATACATAGATTATGGTAATTTTTGCATTTCATTGTGCAATAAAGCAAAAGCAAAGAGACACACAATTCTATTTTAGTTTCAGCCGCATATTAGCTTCGTGATGTTTTTCTTTGATTGGTCAGTGTAAATACACTTTTTATGATAGGATGCTGGTTGTGGTGTTATTTTGAAGCTGCATAGTTGTACTTTATCACAGTATCTTCATAAAAGGAAAACAAGGAAAATAAAAAGTCAAAGTGACGAGCTGAAGTTAGGCAAAAACCAAAAATTTTATACCTTGCTGTAAAAAAATATTCACCAAGAATAAAGTTATAAAGAAACAAAGCCATGAGTCAGATCAGCTCTGCAGTACCGTCACACACAGAGCAACCATTCCGTGACATCATGCTCGAGCCTCTTTGTTATGATGCGTAAATGCGATTTATGGTGAATATTTTACAAACGTTTCTTAAAATGACGATTAAAAGCATCATCCGAATCTCTGAGGTTGGATTTGAAATGACGATCGAAATAGTCATTTGAATCTCAAAGGGTTAAGTTCCCTGATATCTTTCTCACAGACTACATCTGATACTTCTTTCAATATGTTCATTATTATCATCTCCATTTGGTCTCTAAAGATTTTGTTTCTTATTTCTTCTTCATCTTTACAGAGATTACTATTGATTTGTTGATCTCTGCTGATTCCTTTATCAGCTTTGGGCTGTCTTTTATGATTTCCTTCACTTCCCTTTTTATGCTTTTTGCTTCGACCCTTGTTTTCTTCCTCATTTCATTCTTACAACCTCTGCATATGTACTTTGTACTTCATGTGTGTGTGTGTTCTTACCTAATTGTTCTTACCTACAGGAATGAGTCAAGCTCATACTGCCCTGTGTATTAAACCATTTTTGTCATATATATCCTTAAATTTATGAATAGTTTTGGCACACACTATTTCATTCAGTGGTGCAATCCACTAATCAATTGCCCTATTTGGGAAACTGAATTTCTTTACGTCTCGAACACCCCTCTTTTTAAGCAGTTTTTTGCAGTGTCCTTTTGCTGATATGCCCCCATAGGTTATACTGCATATTCATTTATGTCTATTTTCTCTTTCTCTGAGATGCATTTATGTAGAATGTCTATTTTCTCTTTCCCTGAGATGCATTTATATAGAATAAGTCTAATTTCTCTTTCCCTGAGATCATTTACATAGAAAAATCAAGTCTCCTCTTTTCCTTCTCTCCTGTAGTGTTGGTAGATTCAGTTTTTCTAGTCTTTCTTTGCAGCTTAGATCCCTTAAGCTTGCTACTGATCTTATAGCTGACCTTTGTATGTTTTCAAACTTATCTATGTGTTTTATTAGATGAGGATTCCAGACTACTGATGCATACTACAGGGTTGGTCTGATGAATGATGTTATTATCTTTCTCAGCATGTCTTCATTTATATATGTGAATGCCAGGATTCCAGGGGCTTGAATGATGAGTGAATGGAAGTGTAGCCCATTGGATTGGGCAAATTTGGGCTGTTCGGACATTGCTACTCTTCACCCTGCCCTAGGGTGGGAAAGGAGGTCCGGAAGATGATGATGATGATGATGATGATGATGCTATTCTCATGTTAGCAAGCAATTTATATATGTTACAGACCTTCTCACTGATGTGATCATCTGCAGAGAGTATGTTATTGATAAACACTCTTAGGTCCTTCTCCCTTTCTGATATATGTAGGGTTGCTCTTCCTAACTTATAATCCCAACCTGGTCTTTTCTCACTTTTACCAAACGTAATTTGATGACACTTGTTCACATGAAATTCCATTTGCCATGTACTGCTCCATTCATGAAACTTATTTAATTCTTCTTGTAGCTCTTTGCAAGAATCTGTGTTAGTAATTTTCCTTTGTATTTTGCATCATCCACAAATATATTTAGAAAGCTTCCATTTCCAATGTTGCTGTCTATGTCATTTATATATAATAAAAACATAACTGGTGCCAGCACTGAGCCATGTGGAACTTCGCTAGTCACTTCCTTCCATGATGAGTAATTTCCCCTTAATACTGTTATCATTTACCCTTTTCTGAGATCATCTTGCATCCAACAGTACAGAGTGCCTTGGATACCTCCTTGATGGTACAGTTTCCATAAAAGTCTTTGGTGCTGTTTTGAAAGTCAAATGCTTTTTTGAAATCTAAATAGATACTGCCCACCCATCCTTCTCTTTCTGCAATGTTTCTGTAACTCCACAATAATGGCTTAATAGATTAGTAACACATGAATTTCCCTTTCTAAAACCAAACTGCCTTTCTGTTATTGTACTGTGTACTTCTACTGCTACCGCAAATTGACTTAGAACCTCCCCCCACAAGGTATTAAAAAACAGAGAAATCATAGTATATCACAATGTTTGTTCATGACATCCATTCATTAATATGAAATCATGTTTCCCTTGTTTTTCAGGACCAGTTGGATGCATTTCGGCAAGGAATCAGATCTCTGAAGTAATCTAGGGACATTTCTTTGCTCCAAACATTTGTCAGTTCAGTCTTGAGGTTGTCCAGATTGGGTGTCTTCTTCTCTGCCATGATTTTCTTCATCTTTGCCCAGCAGTTTTCTATTGGATTTAGATCCGCACTGTTGCCAAAACAGTCGAGGACTTCAGTCCAATTATTCTGAAGCCATTTTGTCACCTTTCTTGACTTGTGACATGGAGCTGAATCGTGCATGAAAACATCGCACCCATGAATAGCGAAAAAGTTTAACAAATGATTTTTCAGAACTTGAATGTACTGGCCACCATTCATCATCAAGTTCTTATTAAGAAAGTAGAGGCCTCCCCTTCCCATTTCACCTGAGAAACACCCCTGTACCATTACTGACTGTGGGTGCTTAACAGCCGGCACCGTGTAAGCAAGGCCATATCGACTATGGGAGGCAGGGCGACGAACCTTGGCAGAACGCAAGTGGAACACTTGAAATGTGCTGTCATCGGAAAACATAACTTTTCTCCACTCACCAGATGACAAACTGAATGCACTGCTTCTTCATGTGGTCAGTGAGAAGTGGTTTTTTGGCTGCAGTGCAGCTCGGCAAACCCAGCGGTGCTGGATAGTTCGAATTGAGATGTCTTGCAACAGCTGAAGGATGCATTCTCTTCAATTTTGCTGTTGTCATTCGAGGATTCTTGATTACTTCCCTCTTCAGAAATGTATCTGTACCTCTGGAAGTCATCCTCTTCTTTCCACCACCATGCTTGTGCTCTGGTACGACATCAGGTGGTAGGCCGCGTTGCAGCAAGAATCTTCATAACGGTCGACTTTGCGAGTCCACGACGTTCGCAAATCGTGTTGATAGGGACATTTTCCTGCCTCCATGCAATGATATGGACCCTCTCATCCCTTGAGCAGTACTTTCCAGGTTGACAACTTGACTCTAGGAAGATAACAGGGCAAACAGTAATGCATACAAAAAAAGACGGAAGTGCAAGCTCGGAGCGACAGGAACATATACCACCACTCTCGATTCTGGTCAAGCACTGACGTGCTGAGTGTTTCACCACCTCCCGCCAACACCAGAGGAGTTGCCAGTTACTTCTTGCTCCAAAAATTCACTTGGTAGAGGTGGAAACACAATGCAAAGACAGACAACTCTCCCATAGCAGTTCTGTGTGTACGTCCTAAGTCAATTTGCAGTGGGTGCAGATGGTTTACCCATACTTTTCTTATCAGCTTTTCTAGTATCTTACTTAAAACACTGGTCAGTGATACTGGTTGGCAGCTGAATGGATTCTATCTATTCACTTTCTTGAACTGAGGAATAATGTTTGCTTTCTTCCAAATATCAAGTAGTTTACCTTGACCCAAGGATTCCATAAATATTAAATGCAATGGTCTGCTTAACTCTTCTGCACATTCATGTAGCACCCAACCTGAAATTTCATCAGGACTATTTGCTTTTCCTTTGTCTAATTTACTTAACTCTTCTTTTTCTGATATTTGTGTATCTGGTAATACGTGTGGGCATACATGTTCCATATTATCGCTTTCAAAATTATTTTCTTTTGTAAAAACTGATTGGTAGGTGGGGGCGCTCACCATCCACTCACTCAATGTGGTGCTGCTCTCGGGTGTCTGCTCTGTCCTCTCCTCCATCCTTCTTTCCTTCCATCTTCTTCTGTCTTTCTTTCCTTCATTCTTTCCTTGTCTTTTTGCCTGCGGCTGGCTTTACGCTCCCTCTTCTGTCTTTCGTTCCTTCATTCTTTCCTCTTCCTTCTGCCTGTGGGTGACTCTACACTGAGAGACAAGCCAAATGGTTTCCTGTACACCAGGAAACCAGTTACTACGCTGGGTGATAACCATACAACCAAATTTTGGCGCCTGGTGGTTTAGTGGGTAATTATTGTGCTCCAGCTGGATTGAGCCGGTGAAGGTTTATATCCAAGGGGTGGATGGGGTTTATTGATCATGTAATGCCACTCAGGGATGAGTGAGGTTGGTCACTCTCATCTTAAATGTCGGGACTGGCTGCCTGGCCCCGGGCTCCTGCGCTCCTCGTGGGGCGGCGTGGGACTGGATGATAGATGGATGGATGGATGAAAACTGATTGGAAGTGTTTATTCAGTGCTTCACAAATACAGTACCTCCTCTTGGGTATACTGTAGATGATCCCCTCATCCGTAATGAACCGAATTCTATCTTTAAATTTGGTATTGCTTTGGATGCTGCTGTAAAATAGGATAGGTTGATCACTACTTTTATTTATAATGTCTTCATCAAACTGTCCTTGAACCTCCCTCCTTATCTTTGTATAATCATTTGCCTGTTTATAGTTGTTATATGTCTTCTCACTATTGTGTCTCCTGTATCTATTCCAAAGCAAGGCTTTTTTTTATTCTGATTTTTTACATTCTGTATAAAACCATTTCTTCATTTTCATTTCTGTTTCTTTGTGCTGATGGATGTAATTTTGGACTCCTATTTCATAAAGATCACAGAATTTTATATATATAATATTTAAATCATGTTCTCCAAGCTCCTTTTCCCAATCTATTTGTAAGAAGTACTTCTTCATGTCATAATACTGTAGTTCCTCTTTTTGTAGTTCAGACTCTTTTTGTAACTCTCATCTGGTAATGTAATATTTGTATGTCAATATCATTTCCTTGCCTAATAAATATAAGATCAAGTAATGATGAATCATCAAGTCCTCTTTTTCTGGTGTTTTCCTTAATATGCTGTCAGGAAAAACTCCTGCACAAGATCTAGCACCTTTTGACCCCAACAGCTTTCGTGGCTTTTTACATCTACAGCAGTGTATTCCAATTTCAATCTGTACTGAAATATCTAGGTTCATATAAATCTTTCAGATTTCTGTCCCATTCTGTGGAGAAACGTTCTTAAACTCTGACCTGTACTTTCTGCCAGGTCTTCAAATTTGTCTCTTTCCCAAGTGTGTGTTTTGGGTGGCATGTATAAATTTGTGTGTGTGTGTATTTACCTATTTGTAGTATACAGGAATTGAGCAATGCTCGTGTTGTCCTGTCTCCAAATCCACATTTATCAAGTCTACACATATGAATGTTTTTCTCATGCACCACCTCTTCGTCTAAGTCGTTCCAAATATTTATGTATTTACCTAATATACCTAATAATTATATACACGGAATGTGCTATGCTCGTGGGTTTCTGTCGCTGTTTCGCAATAAGTCAAATTTAGCTTTAAACTCGTATAAGTTTTTAGACTGGACGATTTCTTTGTCCAGGCTATTCCATAAATCTATACTTCTGTAAGGAAAGCTTTATTTCTTGATATCCTTCAAGCAGCTTGACTTTTTCAATTTCATTCCAAGTCCTCTTATTACTCTCTTATCCCATACAAACAGATCTTTGTCAATTTTATCTACTCCCACAATGGTCCTGAACATTGCAATCATGTCTCTCCTCTTTCTCCTTTCCTCTAAAGAAGGAAAATCCAGCTTTTCCAGCCTCTCTCTGTATGACAGGTCTGCCAGACTGGGGACCATTTTGGTTGATGTTCTTTGTATTCTCTCAATCTTGTTTATATCTTTCTTTTTGTGTGGGGACCACACTACCACTGCATATTCTAACCTGGGGCAGATCACGGCTACTATTAATTTTTTCATCATCTCCTCATCCATATAATGAAATGCTACTCTTATGTTAGTCAAGAGTTTATAGGTCTCTCCAACTATCTTGTTAATGTGCTTTTCTGGTGACAATCTATCTTGGACCAGCACTCCCAAATCTTTCTCTTCTCTCATTTTTGTGATTAATTCATTACCCAACAAATAATTCAGTGATTGCCTCCTGGTTCTTTTACCCATTTCCAATATTTTACATTTCTTTACATTAAATTTCATTTCCCACGTCCGGCTCCAATCATATCCTATCCAAATCCTCCTGCAGTATTTTGCAATCCTCCTCAACCTCTACCTTCCTCAAGATCTTTACATCATCAGCAAACAGACTTGCATAACTGTTCACTCCATCTACCATATCATTTACGTAAATCAGGAACATTACTGGCGCCAACACCGAGCCTTGTTACTTCCCTCCATCCAGACATCCTATCCTTTATTACTGTTCTCATTCGTCTGTCTCTCAAAAAGTCTCTCATCCATTCCAGAAGTTTCCCCTTTAATCCTCCTATATATTCTAGTTTCCACTTTAGTCTCTTATGAGGTACCTTGTCAGAGGCCTTCTCTAACTCTAAGTACACACAATCCACCCAACCATCTCTCTCCTGTACCACATCAATCGCTCTTGAGTAAAAGCTCAACAAGTCAGAAACACATGACCTTCCACTTCTGAATCCAAACTGACATTCAGCCAAAATATTCATCTCTTATAGATATATTATCCATCTGTCTTTCAGGATTCTCTCGCACAATTTTGCGACCATGCTGGTTAGAGACACTAGTCTATAATTCAGGGGTTCTTCCCTGTTTCCTCCCTTATAAATTGGTACCACATTTGCCCTCTTCCATTCTTGTGGCACTTTCCCCTCTTCCAGAGAACACACGATTAAACTGTGAATTTTATCCACCAGTTGTTCTCTGCATTCCTTCAGTACCCAATTAGAAATTCCATCAGGTCCTGGGGCTTTCCTTACATCCTGAGTTTCCAATAATTTGTACACTTCCTGTACCTCCACTTTTATATCTTTTATCACCGGTACATTTCTAGTCACTCCCTCCCCTTCCACAACCTCCTTTTCTTTAGTGAAAACTGATTGGAAACATTTGTTCATTATTTCAGCTTGCATTGCTGCATCTTTATAGAACTCTCCTTCTACTTTCAATTTAGTGATTCCTTCCCTTTGTTTCAATTTGCCATTAACAAATCTATAGAACAGTTTGGGTTCATCCTTGCATTTGTCTATTATACCTTTTTCAAAATTCCTTTCTTCTTCTCTATGTATTCTTGTGTAATCATTTCTAGTTCTTTTATATTCTTCCTTTGTTCTGGTGTTGCCCCTCTTTCTCCAGTTGTTCCACGCCTTATCTCTTTCTTTTTTTGCTATCATACACCTTCTATTAAACCACTCCTTTTTCCTGTTTTCTTTCCCTCTTACTCTTGGTACAAATTTTTTCACTCCCAAATTGTAGAGGTCTAGAAAGATATCCCACTTCCTTTGTATCTCTCATTTCTCTGAATTTTCTCCAATCCGCATTTTCAAAAAAGTTTCTCAGTCCTGTGAAATTAGCTTTCCCTAAGTTGTATCTTCCCTGTCTATGAAGCTCGTCTCTTGGCTCGCCGTTCCCTATTATCATCTGGAACTCAATGATCAAATGATCACTTTTTCCTATAGGACAGAAATATTTCAATGATTCTATTACATCGGGTTCTTTGGTAAACAGTAAATCTAACCTTGGTGGTGTGTCCTCACCTCGGAACCGTGTCTCTTCTTTGACCCATTGCGTCATCACATTATTCATTATTATATTTAATAATATAATGCCCCACGAATCCTCGCTGCCTCCTGAGTCCCATTCCTCCCAGTTCACCTCTTTACCGTTAAAGTCACCCACCAAAATTATATTATTGCTTTTCTCAATTATTTTTTGTAAATAGCTAGCCATATCTGACAACATCTCATGGTATTCGTCATCATTCCATGCTCTCGTCTTAGGGGGAACATACACTACCGCCATATCTCTCTTGACTTTCTCTCCAGTTTCTAATTTCATATATATCACTTCAGCCCTGCCTTCTCCCATTTTCACGGTATCTACATTTATGTTGTTCTTCACTGCTATCATCACTCCACCTCCCGTTTTTTCTTTTCTGTCTTTTCTCCACAGATTGTATTTACCATCTCCCAAATGAACATCAATATCCTCTCTTAATTTGGTCTCTACAAAGCACATGACATCAGGTGTGTGCTTTTCTACCTAACTCTTCTTACCTAATTGTACCTTTACAGGAATGAGTCTGGTGTATTGAACTATTTTTATCATATATATCCTTAAAATCATGAATAGTTTTGGCACACACAATTTCATTCGCTAGCGCATTCCGCTGATCAACTGTCCTATTTGGGAAACTGAATTTCCTTATGTCTTGAACACCTCTTTTTTTATGTAGTTTTTTTCAGTGTCCTTTTGCTGATGTGTCCCCATAGGTTATATACTCATTTATGTCCATTTTCTCTTTCCCTGTGATGGATTTATACAGCATAATCATGTCTCCTCTTTTCCTTCTCTCTTGTAACATTGCTAGGTTCATTTTTTCTAGTCTTTCTTCATAGCTTAGATTCCATATGTTTGGTACCCATCGTGTAGTGACACTCTGTACTTTTTCAATCTTATCTATGTGTTGTTTGATATGTGGATTCCAGACTGCTGATGTATACTCCAAGATTCATCTGATAAATGATGTTAGTCACCACTCACATAACGCAGGAATATTGTTCCTAGTAGGTCCCGCTTTATGAAAATTCCGCGTCATACAGCCATATTTTTACATGTTAAAGGGTTTCATGGTACTCAAGCCAGCCCCAACTTCACCTTTTAGAGCAATATTCTGGGATTTTCCTAGGACATTACCTACCTAAAAATGACTTCAGTCCCCACAAACACTGGAGGATTCCTCAACCTGAATTGAAGAATTTGTGTGTGTTTATAGAGTTGATTGGAACTTCTTCCCTCTCTCGTCAGTTGCAGTACACGACAAGGTACCTTTCCATCATAACAAGTGCTGGGTCAGACAAGTAGTTGACACGTTGACTTGGCACTTTTGGCAATGGCACAATTACGTTCTCCTCTCTCCTTCCACTTGATCACGTCAAGCTTCTGCTCCTGGGTCAAACTCTTCCACCATCTTGCTGAGTCATGGTAGTGAGGCATGGTTAGGCTGGGTCGGGTGGCCAAAAAAAAGATCAAAGTTAACACACTGCACGTGTGGAGGCAGAGAGTGTGCGGAGGGTTGACTGGAGTGGCACAGGAATCAGGGTTGCCAACTCACATTTTCAAAAGTCGCTACATTCATGCCTAAAAGTCACGAAAATGTCGCTAACCATTCTATCAAACGTCACTAACATTACTCCTCCCCCCCCACATTTTTGTAATCAAATTATAGCATTTTTTTCTGCACAAAATTGATGAAATAGGTCAATATTAATCAACAGGTCAAACATGGCCAGAGTTCCCTCCACGTTTTTTGCTTCACCAAGTTTCTTATCCAATGTGAGTACGTTTAAGTACTTGGGTAGTGTGATGAGTAAGGATGGAGGTTTGGAGGGTGAAGTGCTTGAAAGGGTACAGCAGGGGAGAAATGTTGCTGGTTCTTTGAAAGCAGTGATAAGAAACAGGGAAGTGAGCATGGAAGTGAAAAAGTTACTACATGACAGTATTGTGATACCAACTCTAACGTATGAAAGTGAAGCTTGGACGTTGTTGGAAGGACACAAGTCAAGAGTGAGAGCAGTGGAAATGAGTTATTTAAGAGGAGCCTGTGGAGTCACATGGAGAGACAGGCTGACGAATGAGGATATAAAGGAGCGTTGTGGTGTGGATGTGGATGTGATAGGAAGCATTAGGAGGAACACACTGAGGTGGTATGGCCATGTGGAGAGGATGGAGGGTGAAAGACTGACGAAGAGAGTGTATGTGAGTGAGGTGGAGGGGGGAAAAGGGAGGGGGAGGCTGAGGATGAGATGGAGGGATGGGGTGGAGAGGTATATGAGAGAGGGGGGTGTGAGTTGGGAGCAAGGCAGTGAAATGGCGGGGTACAGGGCGACTTGGAGGCGATTTGTTTGTGGCCAACCCAAATGGGATTGAGGCGTCTGGCAATAGATAGATAGATAGAAGTTTCTTATATGAGAGAACTGTGTATCACACTCTACTAATGGCTCTGCAGCTTTCTTATGTTTGCTTGTGTTTGTGTTTCTGTGTTTCTCAAGGTTGCACAGTTTTGCAGAGTACACTTGCAAATTTTACAAAATCTACTTCTATCATCTTCAGGGACCTTGAGAAGCCAGTTTCTGTACTTTTCGTCTTTTAGCCACGCCTTTCTAAATTTCTGCAAATATTGTGACTTGCCCATTTTTAAGTAAATCCAAGCACTTTCTTCTGGGCTCGTAGTAGACTCGTAACTGAGTGTGTCAAGTGCACTGTGTAGGTCTAATACGTACTGAAGGTTCGTAAAGACACATCCTGTATGGACGCTGGTGCCACTTCTTAAATAAAGCTGAATAGCTTATTTCTATTATATTATGCTCATCACAGATCATTAACAGAAAATTGGCTGGTCTTTTTTTTTTAAGTCATACCAGATGTACTTAGCACTAGCATAAGTCCAAACCTCATACATGAATTTTAGTACCTACCAAAATCGGCATAACCTGTGGCTTGGTCTGGGCAAACCGCCAAGAAGCAGTGAGGATCAGGGGATACGTCACAGGCAGATGCAACGTGCGCTATGACTAAATCTGCCTGCATTTTGTCTGTTTTCTACCGTGTTTTGACCAGTCGTCTCGCGTAATGATCAAATATTCCAAAATTTTTGGCCTCAGGCCGCATTTTCACCATCGTAGCAGCATAATATGTTCTTTTAAGAAATGAGCAATTTCTCCACCCGCGAAATATGTCAAAATCGCATTCTGACCATATCTTGGGGGGGGGAAAGGGGGGGGGGTGCCATGGCTGTTTCTGCGCTCTCTGATTGCACATTATGTGAGAGGTGACTGTATTACCTTTATCAGCATGTCTTCATTTAAATACGTGAATGCTGTTCTCATATTAGCAAACAGCGTATACATGTTCAGTACTTTCTCATTGATGTGGTCAGCTGGAGACAGTCTGTTACTGATACTCACTCCTTGGTCCTTCTCTTTTTCTGATATGTGTAGGGTTGAACTTCCTAGCTTATAGTCCCACTCTGGTCTTTTTTCACTTTTACCAAACTTAATTACATGGCATTTGTCCACACAGAATTAAAGAGACAGTTATACACAGAGAGGAAGTGAGAGGTGAAAAGATTAGTAAGAGATAGTACGACGAGAGTAGATGAGGAATTTGGAAGGAATATGAGTGCAAAGTGAAGGGAATGTAAGAAAATGTTCTGGAAAGAAATAAAGAGAGTTACACAGGGAGAAAGTCAAGGAGTGAATGATAAAAATGGAAGAATGACAGTGGAGAAGGGAGAAATGGTGAGTAGATGGAGAGAACACTTTAATTCTTGAAATCAGGAAACGAAAGTAATGCGAGTATAACTGGCTGAGGAATAGCTGGGAGAAGGAGGGAGGTAAGAAGAGAGGAAAAAATCAGTAGAACGGAAGCAGTGAAAGTAACGAAGAAAGTCAAAATGAGGAAAGCCCCAGGAATTGATGGAGTGTGTGGAGAAATGCTGAAGCATGGGGGAGAGATAGAGGTAACAGGGATATGGATGATATGCAGATTGACCTGGGAGGAAGGTGGAGTTCCAGAGGACTGAATTATTTATTTATTTATTATTATACTTTTTAAAATGCTGTTTCCCCTTTAGTCAATAAGGGCTAAGGCATTGCTCCTGGGTAGAGGACTGTTTTGGTGCATGCAGCACTTTATGATCGGATGCCCTTCCTGATTTATACCAATAGCCCTTGGGTGGACTTGAACCTCCGACCCTTCAGTCAGAGCTCTCTAACCCACTGACCTGCGGCTGCTACAACCAGCTAGATGACAGGAGAATGCTACCTCTCCCGGAATGACAGCTTACCCAGCCACAGCACGAACTCACGACTCATCGGTCACGAGTTAGGCGTTCTACCACTAACCCACCATGCCGCCATAAGCCACCATTATTATTCTCCCATAAAAAGGAAAACAGGAAAATGAAGTGTGTGGTATTCATAAGGGCATTTGTCTTCCTAGTGTAATAGGAAGAGTATATGGTAGGATGATAACTGACAGAGTTAGGATTTAGTGGGCAATTAAGGTACTCCAATCAGATTGAGCAAGTGCAGGCTTATATCCAAGGAATGGTTGAGGTATATTGCTCACATAATGCCACTCAGAGTGAAGTGAGGCTGGTCACTCTCATCTTAAATGTCATGACCAACTTGCCTAACCCCAGGCTCCTACACTCCTCATGGGGCAACACTGGATTAGTTGCTGGATGGATGGATGGATTACTTGGACAAGAACAGGGAGCTCTTAGGAAGGGAAAAGGTTGTGTAGATTAGATATTCATTCATTGGTCTTCAGTGGAAAAGTTTCTAGAGAAGGGAAAGAAGTTGTATGCGGCCTTCATGGATTTGGAATAGCATATGACAGTGGATAGACAAGGAATGTGGAAAATATTAAGAATATATGGAGTAAATGGGAAGTTGCTGAATGCCATGAAGAATATGTATGAGGGTGCTAAGGCTGCAGTGCGTGTAGATGGTGAACTGAGTGAATTTTTCCACCTGAATGTTGAACTGAAACAGGGATGTGTCACATCCCAATCGTTGTTCAATCTGTATATGGATGGGGTCATAAAAGAGGTACAAGGTAGGGCAGCGGATGTTGGAACAACCCTAATGAGAGATGGCAGTGTTAAGAAACTCCCTGTACTGCTGTTGCAGATGATACTGTATTGTCAAGTGAAGACGAAGGAGAATGGCATGGCTTGATGAATGAGTTAGGGAGAGTGTGTATGAAATGAAATCTAAAGGTGAATGTAGGGAAGAGTAAAGTTAAGGTCTTCGAGAAAAATGAAGCCACTGAATGTACAGTGAGACTGGATGAGGAGGGAATGGAAAATGTGAGTGCAATTAAGTGCTTGGGTAGTATGATGAATAAGGATGGAGGTTTAGAGGGTGAACCGCTTGAAGTGGTACAACAGGGAAGAAAGGTTGCTGGTTCTTTGAAATCAGTGATAAGGAACAAGAATGTGGGCATGTAAGTAAATAAGTAGCTGCATGACAGTACTGTGATACCAACCCTAACATATGAAAATGAAGCTTGAACCTTGCTGGAAGGGCACAAGTCAAGAGTGAGTGCAGTGGAAATTAATTACTTGAGAGGAACATGTGGGGTTATGTGGAAAGAAAGAGAGACTGACAAATAAGGAAGGGAAAGAGTGTTGTGGTGTGGATCTGGATGTCACAGAAAGCGTTAGGAGAAATACACTGAGGTTGTTTGGCCATGCAAAGAAGATGAAGGGCGAGAGACTAAAGAGGAAAGTGTATGCAAGTAAGGTGGAGGGATGGAGTGGAGACGTAATGTGAGAAGGGGGTGTGAGCTGGAAGCATGGCTGTGAGATGGAACTGGACAGGGTGACATGGAGGCAATTTGTTTGTGGCCACCCCTTATGGGATCGAGGCATCTGGTAATAAGTAGAGATAGATACAATTCCATTAGCAATCTATTGCTCCATTCATGAAGCTTATTAATTCTTCTTGTAGCTCTCTGCAAGAGTCAGAGTTTGTAATTCTCCTTTTTATTTTTGCATCATCAGCAAACATATTCAGATAGTTTCCATTTCCAATGTTACTGTCAATGTCATTTATATATACAGGTACCAAAAACATAACTGGTGCCAGTACTGAGCCCTGTGGAACTCCGCAAGTCACTTCTCTCCATGATGAGTAATTTCCACTTAGTACTGTTCTCATTTGCTTTTTTGGAGAAAATCTTGCATTTAACAGTACAGACCACTTTTGACTCCTCCTTGAAGGTACAGTTTCCATAAAAGTCTTTGGTGCGGTACTCTGTCAAATGCTTTCTTGATGTGTAATTAGATACTGTCTACCCATCTTTCTTTTTTCTGTAGTGTTTCTGCAACTCTATCATAGTAGCTTGGTAACACATAATTTTCCCTTGCTAAAACCAAACTGTCTTTCCATTATCATACCGTATTTTTCCAGAAGGTTTACCTAAATTTTGCTTATCAGCTTTTCTAGTATCTTACAACACTGGTCAGAGATATTGGTCCGTTGTTGTGAGGATTCTGTCTATTTCCTTCCTTGAATTGGGGAACGATGTTTGCTTTCTTCCAAATATCAGGTAGTTTACCTTGACTTAAGGATTCAATGAATATTAAATATATTAGTGTGTGTGTGTATGTGTGTGTGTGTGTGTGTGTGTGTGTGTGTATTTACCTATTTGTAGTATACAGGAATTGAGCAATGCTCGTGTTGTCCTGTCTCCATATCCTCATTTATCAAGTCTACCTTTACACACATGAATGTTTTTCTCATGCACCACCTCTTTGTCTAAGTCGTTCCAAATATTTAAGTATTTACCGCTTCCCGTCCGATCAACAAAGTTAAGAAACGTTGGGTCTGGTTAGTACCTGGATGGGTGACCACCTGGGAACACCAGATGCTGTTGGCATCCCTACGTGTCAAGTGGGGTTGGTGGAGGATTAGTGCCCCTTCCTGTAAAACAATTAACTCTAAGCCCTTGGCCACCCCGTTTGGGATACATGGCGTCTGGCAATGAATCAATGAATGAACCTAATATAAACAATTGTGATATACACGGAATGTACTATGCTCGTGGGTTTCCGTCGCTGTTTCTCAATAAGTCGAATTTAACTTTAAACTCGTTTAAGTTTTTAGACTGGACGATCTCTTTGTCCAGGCTATTCCATAAGTCTATACTTCTGTAAGGAAAGCTATATTTCTCGATATCCTTCAAGCAGCTTGACTTTTTCAATTTCATTCCATGTCCTCTTGTTGCTCTCTTATCCCATACAAACAGATCCTCTTTGTCAATTTTATCTACTCCCACCATGGTCCTGAACACTACAATCATGTCTCCCCGCTTTCTCCTTTCCTCTAACGAAGGCAAATCCAATTTTTCCAGCCTCTCTCTGTATGACAGGTCCGTCAGACTGGGGACCATCTTGGTTGCTGTTCTTTGTATTCTCTCAATCTTGTTTATATCTTTCTTTTTGTGTGGGGACCACACTACCGCTGCATCTTCTAACCTGGGGCAGATCATGGCCACTATCAATTTTTTCATCATTTCCTCATCCATATAATGAAATGCTACTCTTATATTAGTCAAGAGCTTGTAAGTCTCTCCAACTATCTTGTTAATGTGCTTTTCTGATGACAAACTATCTTGGACCAGCACTCCCAAATCTTTCTCTTCTCTCCTTTTTGTGATTAATTCATTACCCAAAAAATAATTCAGTGATGGTCTCCTGGTACTTTTACCCATTTCCAATATTTTACATTTCTTTACATTAAATTTCATTTCCCATGTCCGGCTCCAATTGTGTATCCTATCCAAATCCTCCTGCAGTATTTTACAATCCTCCTCAGCCTCTATCTTCCTCAAGATCTTTACATCATCAGCAAACAGACTTGCATAACTATTCACTCCATCTACCATATCATTTACATAAATCAGGAACATTACTGGCGCCAACACTGAGCCTTGAGGGACTCCACTTGTTACTTCCCTCCATCCAGACATCTTTTCCTTTATTACTGTCCTCATTTGTCTGTCTCTCAAAAAGTCTCTCATCCATCCCAGAAGTTTCCCTTTTAGTCCTCCAATATATTCTAGTTTCCACATTAGTCTCTTATGAGGTACCTTGTCAAAGGCCTTCTCTAAGTCTAAGTACACACAATCCACCCAACCATCTCTCTCCTGTACCACATCAATCGCTCTTGAGTAAAAGCTCAACAAGTTTGAAACACATGACCTTCCACTTCTGAATTCAAACTGACATTCAGCCAAAATATTCATCTCTTCCAGATATCTTATCCATCTGTCTTTCAGGATTCTCTCACACAATTTTGCGACCATGCTAGTTAGGGACACTGGTCTATAATTCAGGGGTTCTTCCCTGTTTCCTCCCTTGTAAATTGGTACCACATTTGCCCTCTTCCATTCTTTTCGCACTTTCCCCTCTTCCAGTGAGCATACAATTAAGCTGTGAATTTTATCCGCCAGTTGTTCTCTGCATTCCGTCAGTACCCAATTAGAAATTCCATCAAGTCCTGGGGCTTTCCTTACATCTTGAGTTTCCAGTAATTTATACACTTCCTGTACCTCCACTTTTATATCTTTCATCACCAGAACATTTCTAATCACTCCCTCCCCTTCCACAAGCTCCTTTTCTTTAGTGAAAACTGACTGGAAACGTTTGTTCATTATTTCTGCTTGCATTGCCGCATCCTTAAAGACCTCTCCTTCTACTTTCAGCTTGGTGATTCCTTCCTTTTGTTTCAGTTTGCCATTAACAAATCTATAAAACAGTTTGGGTTCATCCTTGCATTTGTCAATTATACCTTTTTCAAAGTTCCTTTCTTCTTCTCTACGTATTCTTGTGTATTCATTTCTTGTTCTTTTATATTCTTCCTTTGTTCTGTCGTTACCTCTCTTTCTCCAGTTGTTCCACGCCTTATCTCTCTTTTTTTGCTATCATACACCTTCTATTAAACCACTCCTTTTTCCTGTTTTCTTTCCATTTTACTCTTGGTACAAATTTTTCCACTCCCAAATTATAGAGGTCTAGAAAGATATCCCACTTCCTCTGTATCTCTCTTGTTTCTCTAAATTTTCTCCAATCCGCATTTTCAAAAAAGCTTCTCAATCCTGTAAAATTTGCTTTGCCAAAGTTGTATCTTCCCTGTCTATGAAGCTCGTCTCTTGGCTCGACGTTTCCTATTAACATCTGGAACTCAATGACCACGTGATCACTTTTTCCCAAAGGACAGAGATATTCTAATGATTCTATTACATCGGGTTCTTTGGTGAACAGTAAATCCAACCTTGCTTGTGTGTCCTCACCTCGAAACCGTGTCTCTTCTTTGACCCATTGCGTCATCACATTATTCATTATTATATTTAATAACATAGTGCCCCACGAATCCTCGCCGCCTCCCGAGTACCATTCCTCCCAGTTCACCTCTTTACAATTAAAGTCACCCACCAAAATTATATTATTCCTTTTCTCAATTATTTTTTGCAAGTAGCTAGCCATATCTGACAACATCTGATGGTATTCATCATCCTTCCATGCTCTCGTCTTTGGGGGAACATACATTACCGCCATATCTCTCTTAACATTCTCTCCAGTTTCTAATTTCATATATATCACTTCAGCCCTGCCTTCTCCCATTTCCACAGTATCTACATTTATGTTGTTCTTCACTGGTATCATCACTCCTCCTCCCTTTTTTTCTTTTCTGTCTTTTCTCCATAGTTTGTATTTACCATCTCCCAAATGAACATCAATATCTTCTCTTAATTTGGTCTCTACAAAGCACATGACATCAGGTTCATGTTCTCTCAAGAAATCATTAATTTCGATCCTTGTCGATATGAAACCATCAACATTAGTATATATCACCTTCAAATTATTTTTGACGTTTTTAATACCCTCTTCTCTCCTACTCTCTGTCCGTACCACTTCCTCAACTTCTCATCTTTCACAGCCATCCCCCCTAGTTTCCTTCACTTCTATTTCCTTAAATACCATTTCCTTACTTTCATATCCAATACTCTCCAAAAAAAAGTATTACGTTCTTCCTCTGTCCTCTTATCATTTTTTTCCTTTACTTCTTCCTTTAATGATTTTAAAACTTCTCCTTCTTCTTCATTCAGATCTTTTCTTATTATAATATTTTCCATCCCCGCCTCTTTGCTTAATTTCCAGGTCACTTTAAGAATCTCATTTATTACACTTTCTGATGTAAACTTGACTCTCATTGGTCTTGTTTCCCCTTTCTTATAAGGCCCTATCCTCCTTACTTCCTCAATTTCTTTTACCCACTTGTCTCCTTCGGGGTCAATCTTGCCTAATATTCCTCTCACCATGTTCGTGTCTCTCTCTCGAGTCTTACGAACCTAACCTTTTCTTCCTCTTCCCTGTTTCCAAATACTACCACACATCTGTTCCTTTCTACAGTTTCTCTCACTATTTTCTCTTTTTTCTTCAGTATTTTCACTACATTTTCTTCCATTTCTTTCTTGTTCATTTCCCTTTCTTCCTGGATGATCTCTCTTAAGCTGACCACTTCTTTCTGTTCTTCTTCTACATGTGCCCACTTTGCCTTATGTTTTTCTAATACATTACTCACCTTCTCCGTTTTATTAGAACTCTCTTCTAGTTTCCTCCTCAGTTCAACATTTTCCCGCTTCAAATTCCTAATCTCTTCATTGGCTGTTTCATTGGACTGGATCAGACTCTGTATGGTGGTTTCTGTATTTACTGACACATCCTTTATCACTAGATTTTCTACTTTCTTTTCGAGTTCACTAATCCTCATAATTAATGTTTTCACGAGGTCCATGACATTGGTATTAGCATCAAATCCTTGAAATTCCATTCCCTCAATGTTTACATTTTCGGCCATTTTTAATGTGCCGGTAAAGTACCAAAACAGCTGGTACCGAATAAACCACAAACATTCATGTATACTATAGCCAACAAATCTTTACATTTTTGGTAGTCTACTAACATTCATTATTTTAAATTTAAAGAAAGACCCTAGGAGACAGGACAGACAAAATTCCTGAAACTACTCAAGGTTAGGAGCGATGGCTAGGACGTCTGCTCTCTCCGGCTGCTCATTCATGTGTGTGTGTGTGTGTGTGTGTGTGTGTGTGTGTGTGTGTGTGTGTGTGTGTGTGTGTGTGTGTGTGTGTGTGTGTGTGTGTTCTTACCTACCTAATTGTTCTTACCTAATTGTATCTTTACAGGAATGAGTCAAGCTCGTACTGTCCCGTGTCTTAAACCATATTTATCGTACATATCCTTAAATTTGTGAATTGTTTTGGCACACACTGTTTCATTCAGTACTGCATTCCATTGATCAATTGCTCTGTTTGGGAAACTGAATTTCCTTACGTCTTTATCACCTCTCTTCTTATGCAGTGTTTTGCAGTGTCCTCTTGCTGATGCTTCTCCATATGTTAAGTAATCATTTATGTCTATTTTCTCCTTTCCTGATATGCACTTATATAGCATTATCATGTCACCTCTTTTCCTTCTCTCCTGTAGTGTTGGTAGATTCAGTTTATTTAGCCTTTCTTCGTAGCTTAGGTCCCTTAAGCTTGGTATCCATCTTGCAGCGGCCCTTTGAACTTTTTCAATCTTGTCTATATGCTTTTTGAGATGAGGACTCCAGACTACTGATGCATATTCCAGGGTTGGTCTAATGAATGATATTATCCTTCTTAGCATGTCTTCATTTATGTATGTGAATGCTATTCTCATATTTGCAAGCAGTGTATACATGTTCCCTACCTTCTCGCTGATGTGGTCAGCCGGAGATAGTCTGTTATTGATAATCACACCTAGGTCTTTCTCTCTTTCTGATGTGTATAGGGTTTTATTTCCTAACTTATAATCCCAATCCGGTCTTTTTCCACTTTTACCAAACTTCATTACATGACACTTGTCCACATTGAATTCCATTTGCCATGTACTACTCCATTCATGAAGTTTATTTAATTCTTCTTGTGGCTCCCTACAAGAGTCTGTGTTAGTAATTCTCCTTTGTATTTTTGCATCATCTGCAAACATATTCAGATAGCTCTCATTTCCAGTGTTACTGTTTATATCATTTATGTACACTAAAAACATGATTGGTGCCAGCACCGAACCCTGTGGTACTCCACTAGTCACTTCTTACCATGATGAGTAGTTTCCTCTTAGTACTGTCCTCATTTCTCTTTTTATGTGAAAGTCTTGCATCCAAAAAAACAGTTTGCCTCGAATTCCTCCTTGATGGTACAGTTTCCATAAAAGTCTTTGGTGTGGTACTCTGTCAAAAGCTTTCTTGAAATCTAAATAGATACTATCCACCCATCCTTCCCTTTCCTGTATTGTGTTTGTTACTCTGTCATAGTAGCTCAACAGATTAGTAACACATGATTTTCTTTTTCTGAAACCAAACTTGTCTTTCTGTTACCATACTGTGTTCTTCTAGATGATTTACCCAAGCTTTTCTTATAAGTTTTTCTAATACCTTGCTTACAACACTGGTCAGTGATACTGGTCGGTAGTTGAGAGGATTTTGTCTATTTCCTTTCTTGAATAAGGGGACTATATTTGCTTTTTTCCAAATATCAGGTAGTTTCCCTTGACTCAAGGATTTCTTGAAAATTAAAAATAATGGTTTACTTAACTCCTTTGCACATTCTCGTAATACCCAACATGAAATTTCATCAGGACCACTTGCTTTTCCTCTGTCTAATCTACTTAACTCCTCCTGTATTACTGTTTCTGCTATTTGTATATCTGGTAGTATGTGTGGACATGCGTGTTCCACATAGTCCCTCTCAAAATTTTTTCTTCTGTAAAAACTAATTGGAAATTCTTATTTAGTGCTTCACAAATATCTTTTCTCTTGTGTATAAGTGGTTCCCTCGTCCGTAATGGATTGTATTATATCTTTTACTTTGGTTTTGCTTCTGATATAGCTGTAAAACAGCTTTGGTTGATCACTACTTTTATTTATTATATCCTCCTCAAACTGTTTTTGGGCTTCCCTCCTTATTCTTGTATAGTTGTTTCCTGCCTGTTTGTAATTATTATACACCCTTTCACTATTGTGTCTTCTGTATCTATTCCACAACAAATCTCTTCTTTCTTTTGATTTTTTACATTCTGTATTGAACCATTTCTGTATTTTCTTATCTGCTTCTTTGTGCTGTGGGATGTACTTCTGGACTCCTATTTCATAAAATTCACAAAATTTTTTATATACAGCATTTAAATCTTGTCCTCTAAGCTCATTTTCCCAATCAACTTCTAAGAAATACTTCTTTAGGTCTTGATAATTTCCTTTTTTATAGTTTAGGCTCTTTTTGTAACTGTCATTGCTGTGTACTATGTCATATGCTATCCTGAAGTTATAATTTAGTACTGCATGATCGCTTCTGCCGAGTGGAGGGTGATATATTAAACTGTCAATGTCATTTTCTTGCCTAGTAAATATTAGATCTAGCACTGAAGGTACATCAAGTCCTCTTTTTCTGGTGGTTTCCCTCATATGCTGCGTTAAGAAAAACTCTTGTACGAGATCGAGGAGCTTTTGGTCCCAAAAGCTTTCTTGGCTATTTATATCTAGAGTATTCCAATTTATATTTGTATTGAAGTCCCCAGTTACTATAATTCTTTCCATTTCTCTTCCATTTTATGTAGCAATGATCTTATACTCTGAATTGTACTCTCTGCCAGGTCCTCATATTCATCTCTTTCCCATGTGTTTGATCTGGGTGGCATGTACAAATTGGCTACAATTACTTTACCTTCAGATGTGTCAATCTCTACTGCAATCAGTTCTACTTGTGATGGTATATCTAGGTTTATTTCCTTGACTTTTAGATTTTTCTTAGTTAATATTATAATTCCTCCTCCTTTTTTTAAATTTCTGTCTCTTCTCCATATATTGTATTCCTCTAAATTTAGTATGTCATTGGATATCCTTGGTGTTAATATCGTCTCAGTTAGGCATATTATTTGTGGTTCATTTTCTCTGACATAATCATTCATCTCTAGTAATTTAGATACCATTCCACCCACATTTGAGTACATCAACTTTATCATCTTGTTTATATACTTGTCATGACATGGTTCTACTACCTTCCTCCTTTTTCTTCCATCCTGTTTGTGTACCACTTTCGTACCTGCAATCCTATTACTTTGTAAAAAAATTTCTTCTTCTCCTCTTCTGATCTTCCCTCATTTTTTTTTTTTTTTACTTCCTCCCTTTTCTCTTTCAGTAATTCCAGTTCCTCTTGTGTTAGGCATCTTTTTATCCATACATTTTTGAACTCCTCTTTTTCCATAAGATTCTTTGCATTTTTTAGTATCTCTTCCACAGTGTTTACACTCTGGAAAGTCACCTTTAGAGGTCTTGTCTTGCTTTTCTCCTATTTCCCTAACCTTTTGTGTTCCTCTATGTCTTTACTACAGATTTCCTCTGATACTTCTTTCAGTAAGCTCATTACATTTGCCATCTCCTTTTTGTCTCTAGTGATCTTGTTTTTAACTTCTTCCTCTTCTATACCAGTGATTACTATTGATTTATTTATTTCTACTGAATCTCTGACTAACTTTGGATTATTTTGGATTATTCTTTTAACTTCCTTTTTAATGCTTTTTTCCTCCACCCTCGTTTCTAAGTCTTTCTTTACTTTTACCATTTCAGCATACGTGGTTTCTACATCATTTTTGTAGCTTTGCACAGCTTCATTCACCTGTGTTATCTTCTCCTCAGTATCACTGCTCTGGTCCATAAGACTGCTTGCTTGTCTAATTGTCTCTGTGTCATTTTTTAACTCTTCCATAACACTCTCGTGATTAACTACTGTACTTGCCATTTCACTCACTTTCTTCCTAAGCGTACTCAATTCCACTGTTAGTTCACTGATGGTTGTGTCTTTCTTACTGGCCTCCCTTCCTAGTTTTTCTATCTCTTCCTTTTGCAAGTGCATTTGCTTCTTTACTTCATCAATTTCATTTTTGAAAGCCATTTCTAGTTTGTGTACATGTTCAACCAGTCTATTGTGAGTTTCCACTTCAACCAGTTCTTAGTAGAAATCATCATTTTGCTTTTTACTTTTATCCCTTTTCTTTTCCAAATTTGTTTTACTAAAGTATGTATCCATTTTGTAATACTAAATGAAGAGAGTATGTACTTACAGAGTATGTTCACTTTCCCCGTGTTGCTGTAGTATAAACAAACCCAGCTGACTCAACGCATCGTGGTTCTTTGTTCTGTTTGAACCAGTCTTATTTAAACTTATTATTTCTTTTCCTTTTAATAATGAAAAATCATTTAGTCTAACCTGGTACAAAGCTTGACTCATTCAAAGATACAAATTTAGGTAATGCCACAGGCCGTGTTGGTCTGGTATGGAGCGCCGGTGACGAACGTCTACCTCCGATGACTCCCTGTTTGTGTGTGTGTGTGTGTTCTTACCTAATTGTATCTTTACAGGAATGAGTCAAGCTCGTATTGTCCCGTGTCTTAAACCATATTTATTGTACATATCCTTAAATTTGTGAATTGTTTTGGCACACACTATTTCATTCGGTAGTGCATTCCATTGATCAATTGCTCTGTTTGGGAAACTGAATTTCCTTACGTCTTTATCACCTCTCTTCTTATGCAGTTTTTTGCAGTGTCCTCTTGCTGATGCTTCTCCATATGTTAAGTAATCATTTATGTCTATTTTCTCCTTTCCTGATATGCACTAGCATTATCATGTCACCTCTTTTCCTTCTCTCCTGTAGTGTTGGTAGATTCAGTTTATTTAGTCTTTCTTCGTAGCTTAGGTCCCTTAAGCTTGGTATCCATCTTGTAGCGGCCCTTTGAACTTTTTCAATCTTGTCTATATGCTTTTGAGATGAGGACTCCAGACTACTGATGCATATTCCAGGGTTGGTCTAATGAGTGATGTTATTATCCTTCTTAGCATGTCTTCATTTATGTATGTGAATGCTATTCTCATATTTGCAAGCAGTGTATACATGTTCCGTACCATCTAGCTGATGTGGTCAGCCGGAGATAGTCTGTTATTGATAATCACACCTAGGTCTTTCTCTCTTTATGATGTGTATAGGGTTTTATTTCCTAACTTATAATCCCAATCAGGTCTTTTTCCACTTTTACCAAACTTGATTACATGACACTTGTCCACACTGAATTCCATTTGCCATGTACTACTCCATTCATGAAGTTTATTTAATTCTTCTTGTAGCTCCCTACAAGAGTCTGTGTTAGTAATTCTCCTTTGTATTTTTGCATCATCTGCAAATATATTCAGATAGCTCTCATTTCCAGTGTTACTGTTTATATCAATTATATACACTAAAAACATGATTGGTGCCAGCACTGAACCCTGTGGTACTCCACTAGTCACTTCTTTCCATGATGAGTAGTTTCCTCTTAGTACTGTTCTCATTTCTCTTTTTATGAGAAAGTCTTGCATCCAACAAAACAGTTTGCCTCAAATTCCTCCTTGATGGTACAGTTTCCATAAAAGTCTTTGGTGTGGTACTGTGTCAAAAGCTTTCTTGAAATCTAAATCGATACTATCCACCCCTCCTTCTCTTCCTGTACTGTGTTTGTTACTCTGTCATAGTAGCTCAACAGATTAGTAACATATGATTTTCCTTTTCTGAAACCAAACTGTCTTTCTGTTATCATACTGTGTTCTTCTAGATGATTTACCCAAGCTTTTCTTATAAGCTTTTCTAATACCTTGCTTACAACACTGGTCAGTGATACTGATCGGTAGTTGAGTGGATTTTGTCTATTTCCTTTCTTGAATAAGGGGACAATATTTGCTTTTTTCCAAATATCAGGTAGTTTACTTTGACTCAAGGATTTCTTGAAAATTAAAAATAATGGTTTACCTAACTCCTTTGCACATTCTTGTAGTACCCAACATGAAATTTCATCAGGACCACTTGCTTTTCTTCTGTCTAATCTACTTAACTCCTCCTGTATTACTTTTTTGCTATTTGTATATCTGGTAGTATGTGTGGACATGCATGTTCCACATAGTCCCTCTCAAAATTTTTTTCTTCTGTAAAAACTAATTGGAAATTCTTATTTAGTGCTTCACAAATATCTTTCTCATGTGTATAAGTGATTCCCTCGTCCGTAATGGATTGTATTATATCTTTTACTTTGGTTTTGCTTCTGATGTAGCTGTAAAACAGCTTTGGTTGATCACTACTTTTATTTATTATATCCTCCTCAAACTGTTTTTGGGCTTCCCTCCTTATTCTTGTATAATCGTTTCTTGCCTGTTTGTAATTATTATACGCCCTTTCACTATTGTGTCTTCTGTATCTATTCCACAACAAATCTCTTCTTTCCTTTGATTTTTTACATTCTGTATTGAACCATTTCTGTATTTTCTTATCTGCTTCTTTGTGGTGTGGGATGTACTTCTGGACTCCTATTTCATAAAATTCACAGAATTTTTTATATACAGCATTTAAATCTTGTCCTTTAAGCTCATTTTCCCAATCAACTTCTAAGAAATACTTCTTTAGGTCTTGATAATTTCCCTTTTTATAGTTTAGGCTCTTTTTGTAACTTTCATTGCTGTTAACTATGTCATATGCTATCCTGAAGCTGTAATTTAGAACTGCATGATCGCTTTTGCCAAGTGGAGGGTGATATATTAAACTGTCAACATCATTTTCTTGCCTAGTAAATATTAGATCTAGCACTGAAGGTACATCGAGTCCTCTTTTTCTGGTGGTTTCCCTCATATGCTGCAAGTTAAGAAAAACTCTTAAAAATTTACGAATCCAGGAGCTTTTGGTCCCAAAAGCTTTCTATGTGTTATATCTAGAGTATTCCAATTTATATTTGTATTGAAGTCCCCAGTTACTATAATTCTTTCCATTTCTCTTCCATTTTATGTGTAGCAATGATCTTATACTCTGAATCAGTACTCTCTGCCAGGTCCTCATATTCTATCTCTTTCCCCATGTGTTTGATCTGGGTGGCATGTACAAATTGGCTGCAATTACTTTACCTTCAGATGTGTCAATCTCTGCTGCAACTGTAGTTCTACTTGTGATAGTATACATCTAGGTTTATTTCCTTGACTTTTAGATTTTTCTTATGTTAATATTATAATTCCTCCTCCTTTTTTTTAAATTTCTGTCTCTTCTCCATATATTGTATTCCTCTAAATTTAGTATGTCATTGGATATCCTTGGTGTATGCATCGTCTAAGTTAGGCATATTATTTGTGGTTCATTTTCTCTGACATAATCATTCATCTCTAGTAATTTAGATACCATTCCACCCACATTTGAGTGTTACATCAACTTTATCATCTTGTTTATATACTTGTCATGACGCTTAGTTCTACTACCTTCCTCCTCTTTTCTTCCATCCTGTTTGTGTACCACTTTCGTACCTGCAATCCTATTACTTTGTAAAAAAATTTCTTCTCCTCTTCTGATCTTCTCCTCATTTCTTTTTTTTTTTTTTTACTTCCTCCCTTTTCTCTTTCAGTAATTCCAGTTCCTCTTGTGTTAGGCATCTTTTTATCCACATACATTTTTGAACCTCCTCTTTTTCTCCATAAGATTCTTTGCATTTTTTTAGTATCTCTTCCACAGTGTTTACACTCTGGAAAGTCACCTTTTAGAGGTCTTGTCTTGCTTTTCTCGTATTTCCCTAGCCTTTTGTGTTCCTCTATGTCTTTACTACAGATTTCCTCTGATACTTCTTTCAGTAAGCTCATTACATTTGCCATCTCCTTTTTTGTCTCTAGTGATCTTGTTTTTAACTTCTTCCTCTTTCTATTTACCAGTGATTACTATTGATTTATTTATTTTCTACTGAATCTCTGACTAACTTTGGATTAGCTTTTGGATTATTCTTTTAACTTCCTTTTTAATGCTTTTTCCTCCACCCTGCGTTTCCTAAGTCTTTTCTTTCTTTACTTTTACCATTTCAGCATACGTGGTTTCCTACATCATTTTTGTAGCTTTGCACAGCTTCATGTCCACCTGTGTTATCTTCTCCTCAGTATCACTGCTCTGGTCCATAAGACTGCTTTGCTTGTCTAATCTGTTCTCTGTGTCATTTTTTAATCCTCTTCCATAACACTCCTCGTGATTAACTACTGTACTTGCCATATTTCACTCACTTTCTTCCTAAGCGTACTCAATTCCACTGTTAGTTCACTGATGGTTGTGTCTTTCTCTTACTGGCCTCCTTCCTAGTTTTTCTATCACTTTCCTTTTGCAAGTGCATTTGCTTCTTTACTTCATCAATTTCATTTTTGAAAGCCATTTCCTAGTTTGTGTACATGTTCAACCAGTCTATTGTGAGTTTCCACTTCAAGCAGTTCTTAGTAGAAATCATCATTTTGCTTTTTACTTTTATCCCTTTCTTTTCCAAATTTGTTTTACTAAAGTATGTATCCATTTTGTAATACTAAATGAAGAGAGTATGTACTTACAGTAGTATGTTCTACTTTCCCGTGTTACTTTGTAGTATAAACAAAACCCAGGCTGACTCAACGCCATCGTGGTTCTTTGTCTCTCTGTTTGAACCAGTCTTATTTAAACTTATTATTTCTTTTCCTTTTAATAATGAAAAATCATTTAGTCTAACCTGGTAAGCAAAGGCTTGACTCATTCAAAGATACAAATTTAGGTAATGCCACAGGCCGTGTTGGTCTGGTATGGAGGCGCCGGTGAGCGAACGCTCTACCTCCGATGACTCCCTGTTTGTGTGTGTGTGTGTGTTCTTACCTAATTGTATCTTTACAGGAATGAGTCAAGCTCGTATTGTCCTCGTAATTCCTTAAACCATATTTATTGTACATATCCTTAAATTTCCAGAATTGTTTTGGCACACACTATTTCATTCGGTAGTGCATTCCATTGACTTCAATTGCTCTGTTTGAGGAAACTGAATTTCCCTTTACGTCTTTATCACCTCTCTTCTTATGCAGTTTTTTGCAGTGTCCTCTTGCTGATGCTTCTCCATATGTTAGAAAGTAATCATTTATGTCTATTTTCTCCTTTTCCTGATATGCACTTATATAGCATTATCATGTCACCTCTTTTCCTTCTCTCCAAAGGTAGTGTTGGTAGATTCAGTTTATTTAGTCTTTCTTCGTAGCTTTAGGTCCCTTAAGCTTGGTATCCATCTTGTAAGCTTTGCCCTTTGAACTTTTTTTCAATCTTGTCTATATGCTTTTGAGATGAGGACTCCAGACTACTGATGCATATTCCAGGGTTGGTCTAATGAGTGATGTTATTATCCTTCTTAGCATGTCTTCATTTATGTATGTGAATGCTATTCTCATATTTGGTACCAAGCAGTGTATACATGTTCTGCACCATTCTAGCTGATGTGGTCAGCCAGGAGATAGTCTGTTATTGGAATAATCACACCTAGGTCTTTCTCTCTTTATGATGTGTATAGGGTTTTATTTCCTAACTTATAATCCCAATCAGGTCTTTTTCCACTTTTACCAAACTTGATTACATGACACTTGTCCACACTGAATTCCATTTGCCATGTACTACTCCATTCATGAAGTTTATTTAATTCTTCTTGTGACTCCTTACAAGAGTCTGTGTTAGTAATTCTCCTTTGTATTTTGCATCATCTGCAAATATATTCAGATAGCTCTCATTTCCAGTGTTACTGTTTATATCAATTATATACACTAAACATGATTGGTGCTGTAGCACTGAACCTCATGGTACCTCCACTAGGTCACTTTCTTTCCACGATGAGTAGTTTCCTCTTAGTACTGTTCTCATTTCTCTTTTTATGAGAAAGTCTTGCATCCAGAAAAACAGTTTGCCTCAAATTCCTCCTTGATGGTACAGTTTCCATAAAAGTCTTTGGTGTGGTACTGTGTCAAAAGCTTTCTTGAAATCTAAATCGATACTATCCACCCCTCCTTCTCTTTCCTGTATTGTGTTTGTTACTCTGTCATAGCTCAACAGATTAGTAACATATGATTTTCCTTTTCTGAAACCAAACTGTCTTTCTGTTATCATACTGTGTTCTTCTAGATGATTTACCCAAGCTTTTCTTATAAGTTTTTCTAATACCTTGCTTACAACACTGGTCAGTGATACTGATCGGTAGTTGAGTGGATTTTGTCTATTTCCTTTCTTGAATAAGGGGACAATATTTGCTTTTTTTCAAATATCAGGTAGTTTACTTTGACTCAAGGATTTCTTGAAAATTAAAAATAATGGTTTACCTAACTCCTTTGCACATTCTTGTAGTACCCAACATGAAATTTCATCAGGACCACTTGCTTTTCCTCTAGCCTGTCCAATCTACTTAACTCCTCCTGTATTACTTTTTCTGCTATTTGTATATCTGGTAGTATGTGTGTGACATGCATGTTCCTCAGTCCCTCTCAAAATTTTTTTCTTCTGTAAAAACTAATTGGAAATTCTTGTTTAGTGCTTCTGAAATATCTTTCTCATGTGTATAAGTGATTCCCTCGTCCGTAATGGATTGTATTATATCTTTTACTTTGGTTTTGCTTTCTGATGTAGCTGTAAAACAGCTTTGGTTGATCAGCTACTTTTTATTTATTATATCCTCCTCAAAACTGTTTTTGGGCCTCCTCCTTATTCTTGTATAATCAAGCTTTTCTTGCCTGTTTTGTAATTATTATACGCTTGCTGCCTATTGTGTCTTCTGTATCTATTCCACAACAAATCTCTTCTTTCCTTTTGATTTTTTACATTCTGTATTGAACCATTTCTGTATATTTCTCTCTATCTGCTTCTTTGTGGTGTGGGATGTACTTCTGAACTCCTATTTCATAAAATTCACAAAATTTTTTTTAGTATACAGCATTTTAAATCTTGTCCTTTAAGCTCATTTTCCCAATCAACTTCTAAGAAATACTTCTTTAGGTCTTGATAATTTCCCCTTTTTATAGTTTAGGCTCTTTTGTAACTTTCTATTGCTGTTAATCTATGTCATATGCTATCCTGAAGCTGTAATTTTAGAACTTTGCACCATGATCGCTTTTGCCAAGTGGAGGGTGATATATTAAACTGTCAACATCATTTTCTTGCCTAGTAAATATTAGATCTAGCACTGAAGGTACATCGAGTCCTCTTTTTCTGGTGGTTTCCCTGACATGTTGTGTGTGTGTGTGTGTGTGTGTGTGTGTGTGTGTGTGTGTGTGTGTGTGTGTGTGTGTGTGTGTGTGTGTGTGTGTGTGTGTGTGTGTGTGTGTGTGTGTGTGTGTGTGTGTGTGTGTGTGTGTGTGTGTGTGTGTGTGTGTGTGTGTGTGTGTGTGTGTGTGTGTGTGTGTGTGTGTGTGTGTGTGTGTGTGTGTGTGTGTGTGTGTGTGTGTGTGTGCGCGCGCCTGTGCTTGCATCCACACGCATGTGCGTGTGTATGTTATTACCACTAAATAGACCATGCCTATAAAGCCAGACTGAACTCATCAATGGAGGAGGACGAGGAGGAGGAGGATTCCAGTGCTTCATAGGTGGTGAAAGCTAAAGTGTATGACAACGAGGTACAGAATGTGCGATATGGATGAAACAGTATCCGGTCCAACCAAGGCAGGCAGACACTGTCATGAGGGATTTGGCTCCTCTGTATGTCAATGAGTTGTTACTCTGCTAATGCAAATTGCACAGGGGAGATATAATTCAAAATACAGTATTGTGTTGGAGCAACACTGAGAAAGTCTATCTATTTATCTATTGCCAGATGTAGCAGCCGTGCCTCAGTGGGTTAGAGCGCTCTGCTCTGACCGAAGGGTCGGAGGATCGAATCCACCCAAGGGTCATTGGAAGACATCAGGAAGGGCATCCGGTCATAAAATGCTACACGCTCCAGTCTAAAAGTCCTCTACCCAGGGGCAATGCCTTAGCCCTTTGGGGATACCTGGCGTAAAACCAAATTATTATTTATATAGACGCCTCAATCCCATTCGGGGTGGCCACAAACAAATCGCCTCCATGTCATCCTGTCCCCCACCATTTCACTGCCCTGCTCCCAACTCACACACCCCCTCTCTCATACACCTCTCCACCCCATCCCTCCATCTCATTCTCGGCCTCCCCCTCCCTCTCCTCTCCTCCACCTCACTCACATACACTCTCCTCATCAGTCTCTCACTCTCCATCCTCTCCACATGGCCAAACCACTTCAGTGTGTTCCTCCTAATGCTTCCTATCACATCCACATCCACACCACAACGCTCTTTTATATCCTCATTTGTCAGCCTGTCTCTCCATGTGACTCCACGGGCTCCTCTTATATAACTCATTTCCACTGCTCCCACTCTTGACTTGTGTCCTTCCAACAAAGTCCAAGCTTCACTTCCATACGTTAGAGTTGGTATCACAATACTGTCATGTAGTAACTTTTTCACTTCCATGCTCACTTCCCTGTTTCTTATCACTGTTTTCAAAGAACCAGCAACCTTTCTTCCTTGCTGTGCCCTTTCAAGCACTTCACCCTCCAAACTTCCATCCTTACTCATCACACTACCCAAGTACTTAAATGTACTCACATTTTCCATTTCCTCACCATCCAACCTCACTGTACATTCACTGACTTCACCTCCCTCAAAGACCATCACTTTACCCTTCCCTGCATTCACCTTTAGATTCCGTTCCTTACACACTCTCCCAAACTCATCCACCAAACCTTGCAGCTCCCCATCATCTTCACTCAACAACACAGTATCATCTGCAAACAACAGTACAGGGAGTTTCCAAACACTACCCTCTCTCACCAGGGCCACTCCAACTTCCACTGCCCTATCTTGCACCTCTTTTATTACCCCATCCACGTACAGATTGAACAACCATGGAGACATGACACATCCCTGTTTCAACCCAACCTTCAAAGAGAAAAATTCACGCAATTCACCATCCACACGCACTGCAGCCTTAGCACCATCATACATACTCTTAAGATCAAAGAATAAATATCTGATCTACACAACCTCTCCCCTTCCTAAAGCCTCCCTGTTCTTTTCCAACTAATACCTCTGTTCTTTTCCTAACTCTATCAATAAGTATCTTACCATACACTTTTCCTATTACACTAAGAAGACAAATGCCCCTATGATTACCACACACTTCTTTTTCTCCTTTCCCTTTGTACAATGGAATAATTATACTGTACCAGACTTCCAATCCTCCGGGACTCTACTTTCCTCCCAGGCCAATCTGCACATCTTCCACATCCATTCTACTACTATCTCTCTCCCATGCTTCAGCATTTCACTACACACTCCAGCAATTCCTGGGGCTTTCCCCAAGTTGCTTCCACAGCTTCTATCCTACTGATTTCTTCCTGTCTTCTCACCTCCCTCCTTCTCCCAGACATTCCCTAGCCACTTATACTCGCATCACTTCCATCCTCTATGTTCAACAATTCCTTAACCCCTACACCGCGGGCATGTTTACCGATGTTTTGCATGTGCTGCGGGGTTATTCAGGCTCCGACAGACTCTCAAAAAATATTTGCCAAAAATCAGTTATTAGTCCTAGAATATTAAAATTACATATGCTTGTGGCACATACCTTCAGCTTTCTCCTGGAATGTTTGTTGAGCCTTCGTCAGTTACCGTAGGACTTGTGGAGACCTCTGAAGTTGGGTAACGGTCTAAACTTTACACTTCCCGACAACCCGTAATATGATTACCACAGCCAGATATTAACACTATAAACACTACTCTATGATTTACAAGTAGTTTGGGATCCATACTCCAAAAAAAAAAAACACTGTGAAAGCAATGAAAATTACGAGCGTGTCTGACCATCGCACTTGCGCTAGTTCGCTCTTGGTACTCTTGTCATTTATTATTCATAAAACCCCTCACACTTTATATTTCTATTACTATATAACACTTATATATATCTACAGTCTTTATTCATAAGTTTCCTTCACTAGTATTAGTTTACTGTCACTGTAGGGATTCAATTTCTTTCAGTAAAATACGTAGCATTCACTTTCTCGTCCTGTATACTAGCATTGAGAGTGAATGTCACTTTCATCTTCACTCTCATAACTCATAGTACTCAGACATGCTAGAGTGAAACTTTCACTTTCATTACTCCTAGGGTATATACTCGTATTCTTATAATACTACTCATTTACATTTCTATTTATGTTCTCTATTTTATTTACGTTATTTACATTTCTATTTTATTTACACTGTGTTATGCACTGTCATTTGAAGTAACTTATAAAACTATTTTCCATTGTTCACGTATATTTACATTCATTACTTTCACTTGCTGTTTACACATTATTTACACATTATTTACAATTCCACTTGCACTGTTTTACTCAATAGAAAGATCGTAGTCACTCTTTTATGAATTGTCAGCCCTTTACCTCTTTCCACACGAGGTTTAGTAGGGGGTAAAGGTCACAGGGCCCTTTGCATGGGGGTGAAAAAGGCCCTGAAGTCAGCAAGAGGAAACAGACGTACCTCCACTTCGGAAGATGAGAGTAAATTGATAAGGGAGGGCCGGGTGGAGGCCTACTTAGGGGATATTCAGTACTACCAATGTTAGCTCTTGAAACAGCTATGTATAGCACTGAAATGATTGGCAGGAAATCTAGACAATACATTATAAATTAGGTAGTTCCAGGTGAATGTAAATATCACTTAGGCTTCTCCCTTCCCTCCTTATATGTATAATTATTACGAAAATAGATTATACGGCATATTTCAAGGGGAAAAAGCAGCCAAAATTAGCGAACGAGTGCACATGAGGTGTTGTCAGGTGATAATTAGCCAATTCCAGGTGTGGCACTCTCACTTACCTTATTTCCTTTTTGTATATATTATTTGGTATAAGAATAGGGCATAGGGCTTATTTCAATGGATGAATTCAGTGAAAAATTCCAGGGAAGATTTACTTACCATAGCACGGCCGGGCAGGCGAGAGGATAGGGTAATGGAGGGGGGATAGGGAGGGGAGTCAAGAACGGGGAGAAATGACTAAATTGTCAACAATGGATGGGAGTACAGATGAGATTAGGAGTGCTGACTAGTGTTGGACATTGGCAGTACTGATAGATGATACAAGCCCCCACTTGGAAGCCTGGGTGAATTCAAAATAACACAGAATCACAAAAGCGACGCCCCGCGGTATGATCCCTTGCTCCCAAGCATCACGAAAGTGACGCCCCGCGGTTAAGGGGTTAAAGTGTTCTTTCCATCTGCTCACTTTTTCTCCCTTCTCCACTAGTAATCTACCATTTTTATCTTTCACTCCCCTGCTAACTTCACTGCCACCCTGTCTTACTCTCTTCACCTCTTTCCAGAACATTTTCTTGCAGTCCCTCCACTTTACACTCAAATTCCTTCCAAATTCCTCATCCACTCTCTTCTTACTCTCTCTTACTAATCTTTTCACCTCTCTCTTCCTTTCTACATATAACTCTCTCTTCCGCCTCTCAACTTCTTCCACGCCCCTATTTCTCATCCATTCATTGTATGCTTTCTTCTTATGTGCCGCAGCCTGTCTCACCTTGTCATTCCACCATGCTGTTCCTTGCACCCCCCTTCGTCTTCTCTTCACCCCACACTGAGAAAGTGCTGGCAGATATTTTGAAATCTATTGCTCCAACTGATGAAGTAGGAATTTTCTCCCTATGTGATGAAAACTGTGCTTTAAGCATGAGAAGGGAAAGGTGAAGATATCTACAGATTTGTGTGTACAGAGTTGAGACAGAAAGGTCGTTTTGTTTCACAAGGCATAGGCATATCAGCTTTAGTCACTTGATGGTAGCTCTTCATGCTACATAATCTCTGGCTACAAAGCTGTTTGCATCACAATCCGTGGGAAGTTTTGCTGATTATAAATGCAATCATTAAAAGAAAAAAAAAATTACCTGACAGCCTTCAGCTTAGCATGCGCAGTGTGTGAGAAGAACTGGAGAAGCGCACTTTGCCGATCTGCTCCCTTCAGTGTACGCAGACCCAGTCTCTTTGCAGCCTCTTCCATTGCCATGGTGCTGGCCTCTACACTAGTAGGGTCTAGAATTACTGTCATCCTGAAATGCCAATATAAATAAATTCTATGAAAACTTTAAAAATTTATTTACAACCAATAATTCTATCATACAAAGCTTGCATACAAGAAAGTAATACTGTATAAGCTGCATCATATAAATAAATTCTATGAAAATAACTTTAAAAATAATTTACAACCAATAATTCTATCACACAAATCTTGCACACAAGAATGTAATACAGTACTGTATTTGCTGCATCATATCACCAGTTGGATACTCTTAACTGTTAACCTCACCCAATCTGGTGACATTAAATAGTACTATTTTCAGCCAGTTTGAAGTCTCTCCCAATGAAAAAAATTCATCTGTAGATAACATGAATAAACTGAAAAATATATCACTCAAATGAAGGGGTTAGACAATAATAGTCGTTAACCAAAACCTAAGTGGAGAACCAAATAACAGTGTAGGAGGACAATATCTTAGATAATGGTCATGTGGTACTGCAAAGGAATGGAATGTTGACTGTATGCACAAATGACCCACAGCTGAGGCAGGGAACAGTTCGTGGATTTTCCAATTCAACACAGCAGAATGAATGGTTTCCATGAATTAAAACCCCCAAACTGTCCCCTCCCCTCAAGCGGCAAATAAATAGGTTATAGGAGACATTCAGAAGAAAGAAATAACATATCAAAGTGCTAAAACATAACAATAATGATAGAAAATTAGAGGAAAGAAAACAGCTTACACTTAAGTACCACAATCACAATAATGAAGGGAAAATGAGAAGTATGCATCTCTTCCTGTCACAAATTTAATCTGCAAACTTCTTTACGTGACGAAAAGGCTTACTTTTTTTATATTCTCTCCATAAATATAATCTCCCTAATGTTTTTTCCTTGTCTCTCATGAGAGGATTCCTTCATTCCATCAATCTATCTAGTTACCCTATTATTTCCTCTCATATTTCTTCTATTGTACACTACACTATACTGAACATGCACTGCATGTACATATTTTATTAACCAAACAAAGGGTGCAGTCCCGCTCAGAACCCAACCACCATGAGGATGAAGTCAACCACCATCTTTCCTGTATTATGTTCATCTTAGCTCTTACACAGTCCTGTTGTACCCACAGACCATGCTCAATCCAGATAAATTTTGTTCTGGGGATATCATAGGCATGGACTGTGTGAAGAATGATGAAGGAAGGGTAGCGGTGGATTGTGAGGATATTAAGACTATTTGGAGAGAGTGTTACAACCACTTGCTGAAAGATAGATTCAAGTGGGCAGGAAAAGTTTGGAGAAAGGGGATCCTGTGTTGGGTCCTTGGCTGTTCGTTGATGTTCATAAACTATGCAGGATGACTGGCTGGATGCGGCTGGTGAAAGTAGCAGCTGTATTTGGGTTGACTAAGATGCTGAAGGATTCCAGAAATACAGGAGTGGGTTTAGTAACTGATTTGATAAATACTATTGCATAAGAGTGGACTGGTCCAGATGACTGACTGAAGAACATGACTGTAAATGTGTATAATGAAAAGGGTGAAGCCTTGGAAAAAGGAAATTACAGAGACACAAAGCTTTTTGACCATATAATGAAAGTAATGGACAGAGTACTGGAAGGTATGATAAGGGAAAGAGTAAGTACTGATGAGATGCAGTTTGGATTTATGCCAGACAAAGGGACCACTGATGCCATATTCATTGTCTGATAGCTTCAGGAAAATAAACAAGAAGGATGAGAGAGTTGCATTTTGTTTTTATTGATTTGGAAAAGGCATTTGACAGAGTGCCCTGGGAAGTGGTGAAGTGGGCAATGAGAAAGCTTGGGATCAAGGAATAGTTGGTTAAGAGTGGTTGTAGCACTGTTCAGGGGTGCTCCTCCCCAGGTGTGATTCTGTGAAGGGAGGTTTGAGTGGGAAAATTTCTGTGAATATTGGTGTGCATCAGGGGTCAGTTCTAGGCCCCTTATTCATTATCATGGTGCTTGAGGTTCTCTGCGTGACTTCAGAACTGGACTCTCAGGGGAGTTGTTGTATGCTCTTGATATGGTGTTAATCGAGGAAAATGAGAAGCAGAGGAGAAACTTTGAAGGTGGAGCCATGGAATGGGGTACAAGGGTTTGATAGTAAACACAGACAAAACAAATGGGATGATATTCAGTAACATGATGGTGTTGTCAAAGCAGGAGCAAGGCAATGTGCAGCTTACCACAAGGCTGTAGGAAGTAACTCCATTTTGTGCAGTGTTTATGATAAGAGGGTACATAAAATACAGAGTAGTATTAGAGGTAGGCTGCAAAATATGCTGAGTCTGAGTGCGTGGTGTGAAAAGGAGAGCACAGAGACGGTGAGGAAGGAATGGATTAATCTTGCTTGTGAGTATACTGAATGTGCAGAGTTATACTATTTGGGGGACATGATATATGCTGGAGGTGGGGCTAGAGCTACCTCAGTAGCAAAGGTTAGGAGTGCCTAGAAGAAGTTTAGGAGTTGTTGCCCCTCCTGACATTGAGAGAGCTCTCCTTCTGTGCTATAGGGACCTTGTATGAGGCATGTGTTAGGTATTTAATGTTGTACAGAAGTGAGAATTGGGCAATAAAGGAGGCAGATATTCGTATGTTCTGAGACAAGAATGATAAGATGGACGTGTAGTGCATCCTTGAATGACAGGTCAGGGGTGTTAGGATTGTGAATCAAAGACTGAGAAGAAGGACAGAACTTGAGAGTATTAGTGCTGTGATGGGGTACACTGAGCTGGTTTGGGAATGTGGGGAGGATGAAGGATGACAACTGGGTGTGAAGGATGAGAGGAGAGAATGCTGAGGGTAGAACTGCAAGAGGTACTGAAAAAAATGTTGAACAAGATCACAGTGTGAATAAAGAGGCAGTTAGAGACCAAGCCATGTAAAGAGATGTCATTAGGTGACCAAAGACAATGCATGAAAGCATGTTGGAGTGTTTATAAACAATGAGATGATGAAGCATTTCTCCCCCCCCCCCCAAAAAAAAAAAAATGTTGTGGTCATTGGCACTTCTACTTGTATTTCTCCTCCATTAAAAATGGCATGCAGCACCTTCTAGCTTCACATTCTCATTTCTTTTAATGTCCAATTCACTAAAGCAAAAGTAAGCTGCTACCCTTAGTCTTTCAGAAATCCAAATGGTCAACTCTGAAACTGTCTTCCATAATCTATCTTTTCTACTACCTGTATTTATGACCTTCTGCGCATTATGTCCAAGTAACTCAAAATGAATAGATCTTGAATTCAGCTATCTGTTTTTTTCCTCAGTGCTCTTTGGAAGGGGCAAATTTGCTGGCTCTTGGCCATGGGTTCCTTTTTTACTATAAAAAATAGACAAATGATTAACATCACTGCAAATTTTACTGTTATTACTTAACCCCACCTCGGAGGGGCTTAGGGATGGGTATTGTTTTCACTCAGTTTGTCTGTTTGTCTGTTAAACAATTTTACACAAAAACTACTTGAGTGATTTTAACAAAAATTACAGGGATGATGGGCTATGAACTTTTGGTCACCTGATTAAAGTCTGGGTCAAACTGGGGCAAGACCCAGGCTGTAGGCCCCCAAAAATGTAAAAAATAAAAAATAAAAAAATGGAGTCAGGTAAAAAAAAAATTTTTCACCATAACTCCTTTCAATTTCACCATATCAACATGAAAGCAAAACCTAAAGGTGCATTTTTCAAAACTGCATCCTATAGCATGCCTCATTACATCAGGGGGGTCACCCCCAAGTTACCGGTAGGAGGGTCAATGTCAGGTGGGTCAGGACTAAAACTTCAAATGGGCATAAAATCGTCAATTTTCATCCGATTTACTCCAAATTTGATATGTGACATCTTTGACTAGATATCCTGTTGTGCTTATACTTCAGCACTAAAATGACTGCCGGAGATGGGTTTGCTGTGCCTTGGCACCGCTTCATGTTTTATTATGTTAATGAATGAACCAAGGTGTAAAACTGATTAGGTCAAATATACTTCATATAATTCATTCACTCATTCATTCATCATCTAATCCTGTGTTGCCCCATGAGAAGTGTAGAAGCCCGGGGCTAGGCAAGTTAGTCCTGACATTTAAGATGAGGGTGATCAGCCTCACTCATCCCTGAGTGGCATTACATGTGCAATAAGCCTCAACCATCCCTCGAATGTAAACTTGCCCAGGCTCAATTCAATTGGAGCAACTTAATTACCCACTGAACCACCAGGCACCATAATTTGAGTATATGGTTACCACCCAGAGTAGTAAATGGTTTCCTGGTGTACAGGAAACCATTTGGCTTGACAATCAGTATAGAGTCACTCGCAGACAGAAGGAAGAGGAAAGAATGAAGGAAATAAAGACAGAAGAAGAAGGAAGGAAAGAAGGAAGGAAGAGAGAATATAAACTATTTGTTTACTTTACTTGCTTCTCTTTTTCTTGAATATTCCAACAAAGCCCAAGCTTAACTCCTCTGATTACAAGATTTTAGGCATAGGCAAGGGCATCAGAAGTGGGGGGACTAAGGGAGCAGCTGTCCCCCTGATTTTTGTAGGAGGGAAAGTAGGGTGTTTGCCCCACAGTATCTCATTGTGAACTCATTACGAATATGCTAAGCAACACTAAAAACTATAAGTAAATTTGAATCCCATATGCTACATTACTGGTATGTTATTCCTCGCAGAAGTAGTTTTCCTGTACTAATCAATCAATTACCTACTAATGCATAGTGCTGAAAAGATTTACAGCATCAAGAGCCACAAGATAAATACAAGGGAGCTATAGATACAGTCAAATTTCTTTCTAGTTATAATTCTGATGCATCATTTCCTCTAGATCCTCCGTCCATGGGATGAACAAGTGACAGAAAATCCTCTTGTTATTCTTGTTTAACCCCTAAAACGCGGGGCATCGCGTTTGCGACGCTCGCCGAAAAGGACATAATGGCGGATCGTTGCGTTTGCGATTCGAGTTAATTTTGAATAACCGCAGGCAAGCAGGTTCAAGCTGGTATTGTCTATCAGTACCGCCACCCTTTAGCTGCTATTAGCACACTTGACCTTTGTACCACTGACCTCTGTTGTTGCCAAGTATCTTTTTTTTTACCCACCCACGCACCGCGGCCCGGCCACCCTCACCATGATATATGGCAGCGCGCGGACTGCTCAGAAATGTCAATCTGCACTTTCCTCTCGCAAGCACTTTATGCTAATTGGAAACGCTTGTTTCCCCAGTTGTCACACTAGCTTTTTTTCATGCATTTTGACCCTGTTTAGCATCAGTTTACCGCAGGCTTTCAAGGTGACATCATGTCGAATTCTAGCTCTTCCGAGTCAGTGCCTTCAAGCCCTCCGAAAAAGGGCTTTGTGACCTCTACCCCTTCAAAACCCTTACTAGGGAGTGGAAAGGGCCTGAGTAAGTCTGCTATAGGCCTAGAATTACTGAAAGCCTCTATGGACTACGGTAGTGATGTTGCGGTGTTGTCGAGCCTTGCTAAATCAGACACTTTATCGAGTGCTGAGTCTGAGGTGCAGGAAGAGACAATTGCTGTGCCTAGCACCTCGTCAGGCAAGGCTCCAGTGCAGAAGGGAGTGGTGTATGGCAAGGGGGCCAAGAGGAAGCGAAGTGGTGACCCCGGTTCCCAGCCATTGTTCTCCTCAGGCCGGCCATTGTTCCCAACCTCAGGTCACGCCGCCGCCATACCGCCTCGCACCCTCAGCCCCATTCTCTCGTCATCTTCGTCTGCTGTGCTTTCTCCTGAGTCTTCGGAGTCTCCTTCACCACCTCGGAAGGGAAGTAGGCAGTCTAGTATTCGTAGAGGTTTCCGTAGGCCCCGTGTTCGTGCTGGCATGAGTAGGAAAGTGTCTCCTAGTGCTAAAATTAGTGGTAAGGTTTATCGCACTAGGCAACTCACCACCCAGCCTACTGCGAGTGACCTTGAACCTTCTCCCACTCTCCCCACCACCACCACAACCGCACAGGCCCGACCTACCTCACCCACTGCCACACGGCCTGTCTCACCCACTGCCTCACCCATTGCCACACGGCCTGCCTCACCCCCCGCCGCACCCACCCACTCCCAGCCTAGGAAGGGCACTCTGGACGCCTTTGTGTGGTCTGAGGGCTCTGATTTTGTGCCAGAGGATCTGCCCTTTGATTCCACTGGGTGTGGGATCCAGGCTGACTTCCCTGTACCCGAGGGTGGTGAATGCTTGGACTACCTGTTGCCCTTCCTCGATGACGAAGTCATGCAGCAGATTTGTACCGAGACGAACAGGTACGAAGGACAATGTGCTGCAGTTCGTCAAGGTGAAGGTGCAATGCCATCCACGTCGCAGATGGCAGCATGGGTTCCTGTGACGATCCGGGAACTATTTGTATTCATCGGCTTGATGCTTCTCATGCCACATAACTGGAAGCACAAGCTCGAGGAGTACTGGAGTGCTGACGATCTTTGCCCCACACCCATCTTCAACAAGTACATGACTCGGGATCGTTTCAGGCAACTCATGACGTACCTTCACTTTGCCAACAACGATGAGCCTTCCCAAACTGACCCCCTATGGAAAGTGAGGGAAATCCTGAACATGATCAAGGACAAGTTTATGATGTTCCTTCGGCCCTTCAAGAAAGTAGTGATCGACGAGTCCTTGGTTTTGTTCAGGGGCAGTCTTTGGTTCGTGCAGTATATTCCAAGCAAAAACCACCACTTTGGAATAAAGTTTTTCATGCTGTGCGACTGCAAGACGGGGTTCATCCTAGACTTCGTTATCTACACCGCCAGCAATGTGGACTTGGACAAGACCGACCCCCTTGGATTCTCTGGCTCTGTGGTGAAAGTGCTTCTGGAAAAGTACTTCGGCGCGAATCATGTCCTGTATATGGACAATTATTATACAGCACCCAAACTCGCCAAGTACCTTTCAGAGCACGGCGTCGGATCCTGTGGCACTGTCAGGAGCAATAGGGCACACTACCCTGCCTTCCCCGAGGCTGAAAGATCAAAGCGGGGAGATGTGCACCTGAAGAAATCAGACAAGATGCTGGCGATAAGGTGGCACGACAAGAGGATCGTCAATATGCTCACCACAGTCCACAAGGGGGAAATGCAAGCCACAGGGAAGGTCGACAGAAGGACTGGTGATCCTGTGATGAAGCCTGATGCTGTAATTGACTACAACGTCAATATGCGGCTGGTGGACAAGTTCGATATGATGATCGGAGAGATTAACTGCCTGAGGAGGAACCGACGCTGGTGCAGGAAGGTGTTCTTGCACTTGCTGGATATGTGCATGCTGAATGCCTTCATGCTGTATAAGACCAGGAACAGGAAGCCAGCTAACTACTCTCTCAGGCGGTTTTCAAAGACTTGTGTCTACCAGCTGCTTCAGCGTTTTGGGCAGGTACTGCCATCAGTTCCCAGGCGCCACTCACAGACACCTCCAGACTGCCTACAGTGCCAGGACTACCTTCAATCATGACAAGTATATAAACAAGATGATTAAGTTGATGTACTCAAATGTGGATGGAATGGTATTTAAATTATTAGAGATGAATGTTTATGTCAGAGAAAATGAACCACATATAATATGCCTAACTGAAACAAAATTAACAACAGGATATCGAATGACATCCTAAACTTAGAGGAATATAATATATGGAGAAGAGATACGAAATTATAAAAAGAAGGAGGAATTACAGTATAATATTAACTAAGAAATATCTAAAAGTCAAAGAAATAGAATTAGATATACCCTCACAGGTAGAACTGATTGCAGTAGAGATAAATACATCTGAAGGGAAAGTAATTGTAGCCAATTTGTACATGCCACCCAGATCAAACACATGGGAAAGAGACGAATATGAGGACCTGGCGGAGAGTACAATTCAGAGTTTAAGAACATTACTACATAAAATGGAAGGGAAATCGAAAAGAATTATACTAACTGGAGATTTTAAAACAAATATAAATTGGAATACTCTAGATATAATAAGCCAAGAAAGCTGTTGGGACTAAAAGCTCCTGGATCTCGTGCAAGAGTTTTTCCTAACGCAACATGTAAGGGAAAGCACCAGAAAAAGAGGACTCGATGTGCCCTCAATGTTAAATCTCATATTTACTAGGCAAGAAAACGATATCGACAATTTAATATATCACCCTCCATTCGGCACAAGCGACTGTGCAGTACTAAATTGCAATTTCAGGACTGCACAATTATGACATAGATAACTGCAATGAAAATTACAAAAAGAGCCTAAACTATAAAAAGGGAAAGTATCATGACCTAAAGAAGTACTTCTTAGAAATTGCTTGGGAAAAGGAGCTTAGAGGACAAGATTTAAATGCTATATATGAAAAATTCTGTGAACTTTATGAAATAGGAGTCCAGAAGTACATCCCACAGCACAAAGAAACAGAAAATAAAATAAAAAATGGTTCAATACAGAATGTAAAAAATCAAAAGAAAAAAAGAGATTTGTTGTGGAATAGATACAGAAGACACAATAGTGAAAGGGCATATAATAATTGCAAACAGGCAAGAATCGATTATACAAGAATAAGGAGGGAAGCCCAAAAACAGTTTGAGGAGGATATCATAAATAAAAGTAGTGATCAACCAAAGCTATTTTACAGCTACATCAGACGCAAAACCAAAGTAAAAGATAAAATACAATCCATTACGGACCATGGAATCACCTATACAAAAGAGAAGGATATTTGTGAAGCACTAAACAAGAATATCCAGTCAGTTTTTACAGAGGGAAAAATTTTGAGAGGGATTATGTGGAACATGCATGCCCACACATACTATCAGATATACAAATATCAGAAAAAGAAATAAACGAGGAGCTAAGTCAATTAGAAAAAGGAAAAGCAAATGGTCCTGATGAAATTTCATGTTGGGTGCTACGTGAATGTGCAAAGGAGTTAAGTAAACCATTATCTTTAATTTTCAAGAAATCCTTGAGTCAAGGTAAACTACCTGATATTTGGAAGAAAGCAAACATTGTTCCCTTAATCAAGAAAGGGAACAGACAAAATCCATTTAACTACCGACCAGTATCACTAACAAGTGTTGTATGCAAGGTATTAGAAAAGCTTATATGAAAAGCTTGGGTAAATCACCCAGAAGAACACAGTATGATAACAAAGACAGTTTGGTTTCAGAAAAGCAAAATCATGTGTTAATAATCTGTTGAGCTACTATGACAGAGTAACAGATACATTACAGGAAAGAGATGGATGGGTGGACAGTAACTATTTAGATTTCAAGAAAGCATTTGACACAGTACATTTACCACACCAAAGACTTTTATGGAAACTGTACCATCAAGGAGGAATTTGAGGCAAACTGTATCGCTGGATGCAAGATTTTCTCATAAAAAGAGAAATGAGAACAGTACTAAGGGGAAATTACTCATCATGGAAAGAAGTGACTAGTGGAGTACCACAGGGCTCAGTGCTGGCACCAATCATGTTTTTAGTGTATATAAATGGTATAGACATTAACACTGGAAATGAAAGCTACTTAAATATGTTTGCAGATGATGCAAAAATGCAAAGGAGAATTACCAACACAGATTCTTGTAAAGAGACACAAGAAGAATTAAACAACCTTCATGAATGGAGTAATACATGGCAAATGGAATTCAATGTGGACAAGTGTCATGTAATCAAGTTTGGAAAAAGTGGAAAAAGACCTGATTGGGATTATAAGTTAGGAAATAAAACCCTATACACATCATAAAGAGAGAAAGACCTAGGTGCGATTGTCAATAAGACTGTCTCCGGCTGACCACATCAGTGAGAAGGTATGGTACATGTATACACTGCTTGCCAATGTGAGAATAGCGTTTACATACATAAATGAAGACATACTAAGAAAGATAATAACATCATTCATCAGACCAACCCTGGAGTATGCATCAGTAGTCTGGAGTCCTCATCTCAAAAAACATATAGACAAGATTGAAAAAGTTCAAAGGGCCGCTACAAGATGGGTACCAAACTTAAGGGATCTTAGCTACAAAGACTAAATAAACTGAACCTACCAACACTACAGGATAGAAGGAAAAGAGGTGACATGATTATGCTATATAAATGCATATCAGGGAGGGAGAAAATAGACATAAATGATTACTTAACGTATGGGGAAGCATCAGCAAGAGGGCACTGCAAAAATCTGCAGAAAAAGAGAGGTGATAAAGACGTAAGGAAATTTAGTTTCCCAAATAGAGCAATTGATCAGTGGAATGCACTACTGAATGAAATAGTGTGTGCCAAAACAATTCACAAATTTAAGGATATGTACGATAAATATGGTTTAAGACACGGGACAGTATGAGCTTGACTCATTCCTGTAAAGATACACTTAGGTAAGAACACACACACACACACACAAACATATACCTTAAGTAGTTTCCAGGAATTATGTTTATCCTGTCTCCTATGGTTTTGATTTAAGTTTCAAATATTGTAAGTTCATATAAACTACCAAAAATGTAAAGATTTATTGGCAAGAGTATACATGAATGTTTGTAGTATTTTTCGGTAACAGCTGTTTTTGCTACAGTAACCAACATCCAACATGGCCGAAAATGTAAACACTGAGGGACTCGAATTTCCAGGATTTGATAAAAATACTAATATCATGGATCTGGTTAAAACATTGATAATGAGGATTAATGAACTCGAAAAGAAAGTGGAGAATTTAGTGTTAAAGGACATGTCTGAGAATACAGAAATTACTATACAGAGTCTGATCCAGTCCAATGAGACGACGAATGAAGAAATCAGAAATTTGAAGCATGAAAATGTTGAATTGAGGAGGAAACTAGAAGAGAGTACTAATAAAACAGAGAAGGTGAGTAGTGTATTAGAAGAACATAAGGCAAAGTGGGCACACGTAGAAGAAAAACAGAAAGAAGTGGTCAGCTTAAGAGAAATCATCCAGGAAGAAAGGGAAATGAACAAAAAAAAGATGGAAGAAAATGTAGTGAAAATACTGAAGAAAAAAGAGAAAATAGTGAGAGAAACTGTAGAAAGGAACAGATGCGTGGTAATATTTGGAAACAGGGAGGAGGAAGAAAAGGTTAGATTCATGAGACTCGAGAGAGACACGAAGCTGGTGAGAGGTATATTAAGGAAAATTGACCCCGAAGGAGACAAGTGGGTAAAAGAAATTGAGGAAGTAGGGAGGATAGGGCCTTATAGGAAAGGGGAAACAAGACCAATGAGAGTCAAGTTGACATCAGAAAGTTTAGTAAATGATATACTCAAAATGACCTGGAAATTAAGCAAAGAGGCTGGAATGGAAAATATTATAATAAGAAAAGATCTGAATGAACAAGAAAGAGAAGTTTTAAATTCATTGAAGGATCAAGTAAAGGAAAAAAATGATAAGAGGACAAAGGAAGAATGTAATACTTTTTTTTGGAGACTATTGGATATGAAAGTAAGGAAGTGGTATATAAGGAAATAGAAGCGAAGGAAACTAAGGAGGATAGCTGTGAAAGATCAGAAATTGAGGAAGTGGTACTGACGGAGAGAAGGAGAGAAGAGGGTATAAAAAACATGAAAAATAATTTAAAGGTGATATACACTAATATTGATTTTTTTTTTTTTTTTTTTTTTTTTTAATGCGAGGAAGAAGGAACCAAAGGCCATGAGCCCGTAGTAACAGTTCCCTCCAAGAGAAAAACAAAATACAATATAGAGCCAAATTCAAGATCCAATCATTTTCAGATGCCTGGACACACTGCATTTGAAAGACTGGAGATCATAGGCAGCAGGAAATACAGACAGAGGGAGACAGTTCCAGAGATGACCTGTTGCACAAATGAAAGACTGGGAGTAACGGTTAACTCTTGCATTAGAGAGTTGGACAGAAAAGGGATGAGAGTTTGCTGCCAGACGAGTGCTACGCGCCCGTGGTAGAGGTGGAGGAATGCAAGCAGACAGTTCAGAGGAGCAGTGACCATTAAAGTAGCGATAGAAAAGAGATAAAGATGCAACAGTGCGGCGAAGAGACAGAGGTTGAAGGGAGTCAGTAAAAGGAGGAGAGTTAATGAGACGAAAAGCCTTTGACTCCACCCATTGAGAAGAGCTGTATGTGGGGAGCCTCCCCACACATGAGAGTTGTACTCCACACAGGGGCGGATAAAACCCCTGTATAGAGTCAACAATTGTGCAGGGGTAAAGAAAGAGCGGAGTCGGCATAGCACACCCAATCTCTTGGAAGCAGATTTTACAAGAGATGTAATATGATCTTTCCAAGATAAGTCCCGAGTAAATGAAACCCCAAGCATGTTCAAGGATGATGCAGGATTAAGCTGAATATTATTAAACATTAGTGGGTATACCTGTGGAAGATTTTGTCGGGTTGATAGGTGTAAGAACTGGTCTTAGATGCATTAAAGACAACCATATTATTTTTATCCCAGTCAGAGATACGAGCCAAGTCAGACATTAGGTGTGCCATAGCCTCATCCCTTGTTTGTTGAAGTAACTGTTGAGATGGGCGTTGCAGGAACCGAATGGAAAGGTGAAGGGTGGAGTCATCAGCGTATGAGTGGATAGGGTTAGATGTACAGCTTAGAAGATCATTGATGAATAAAAGGAAGAGAGTTGGTGATAGGACAGAGCCTTGAGGAACACCACTGTTGATAGATCTAGGAGAAGAATGATGGCCATCTACAACAGCGGCTATAGAACGACCAGAAAGGAAGCTAGCGATGAAGGCACAGATAGAAGGATAGAAACCGTAGGAGGGCAGTTTGGAAATTAAAGATTTATGCCAGACTCGATCGAAAGCCTTTGAGATGTCAAGTGCAATGGCAAAGCTTTCGCCAAAGTCCCGAAAGGAGGATGACCAGGAGTCTGAAAGGTAGGTGAGAAGATCGCCAGTGGAGCGTCCCTAACGGAACCCATACTGACGATCGGAAAGAAGGTTGTGATAGGAAAGATGCCTTAAAATTTTTCTATTAAGAATTGACTCGAAAACTTTTGAAATACAGGACGTTAAAGCAATTGGACGATAGTTGGAGGGTTGGGAGTGGTCACCCTTCTTTGGGACTGGCTGAATGAGAGCAAACTTCCAGCAAGAAGGAAAAGTACAAGTTGACAGACAAAGGCGAAAGAATTTGCCTAGGCAGGGTGTAAGCACAGAAGCACAGTTCTTAAGAACAACAGGAGAGACCCCATCAGGCCCATATGCCTTGTTAGTACTGAGGCCAGTGATGGCAGAAAATACATCAACTGAAGAAATTTTAATGTCAACCATGAGGAAGTCAGAGGGGGGAAGTGATGGAGGAACAGCACCGGAATCGTCTAAGGTGGAATTGGAGGAGAAAGTCTGTGCGAAGAGATCTGCTTTATCAGTAGAAGAAATAGCTACAGAACCATCAGAGCAGAAAAGAGGAGGGAAGGATGATGAGGTAAAGTTGTTACAAAGATTTTTGGCAAGGTGCCAGAAGGAGCGGGAAGAATTTGAGTTGGAGAGTTGAGAGCATTTAGTACGGATGAAATTATTTTTAGTAGAGCGAAGAACAGACTTAGCACGATTCCGGGCAGAAACATAAAGATGATGTGATTCAGGGGTGGGTTGGCTCCGGTACCTTTTGTGGGCCCTCTCCTTGTTGCGGACAGCATTAGAACAAGCGTGATTAAACCAAGGCTTTCTTGCGTTAGTCAAAGGATATGAGAAAGGAATGTATGCTTCCATGCCCGAGAGAATAACCTCCGTAATGCGCAAGGCACACTCAGATGGCTCACAGCCATGGAAGCAATAATCATTCCAGGGAAAATCAAAGAAGTACTGCCTGAGGGCCTCCCAGTCCGTGGCTCCAAAATGCCACAGACGACGTTTCCCTGGAGGGTCCACAGGCCGTACTGGAGTGATAGGACAGGTTAAGGTAATAAGGTCGTGATCGGAGGAGCCCAACGGAGAGAAAAGATTAACAGAGTAAGCAGAAGGATTAGTTGTGAGGAAGAGGTCAAGTACGTTGGAGCTCTCTCCAAGGCAGTCAGGGATACGGTTAGGGTGCTGTACAAGCTGCTCTAGGTCATTAAGGATAGAAAAGATGTAGGCTTGTTCACCAGGTGGATCCGTGAAAGGAGAGGAGAGCCAAAGGTGATGGTGAACATTGAAATTTCCAAGAATGGAGATTTCACAGAAAGGAGAAATGGATAGAATGTGTTCCATCGTAGAAGTAAGATAGTCGAAGAATTTTTGATAGTCAGTAGAATTAGGGGATAAGTAAACACCACAGATATATTTAGTCAGAGAATGACAGGAAAGCCGAAGCCAGAGTGTGGAGAATTCAGAAGAATCAAGTTCAGGAACACGAGAGCAAGATAAGTCGTTGCGTATACAGTATATACACAACAGCCACCTTTGACTTTGAAATGAGTATAGAGAAAGTAGGAGGATACAGAAAAGGGCAAGGCTTGAAATGAATGATTTCTTGGGAGAATATGAACCTGATGTCATGTGCTTTGTAGAGACCAAATTAAGAGAGGATATTGATGTTCATTTGGGAGACGGTAAATACAATCTGTGGAAAAGAGACCGAAAAGAAAAAAAAGGAGGAGGAGTGATGATAGCAGTGAAGAACAACATAAATGTAGATACCGTGGAAATGGGAGAAGGCAGGGCTGAAGTGATATATATGAAATTAGAAACTGGAGAGAAAGTCAAGAGAGATATGGCGGTAGTGTATGTTCCTCCTAAGACGAAAGCATGGAATGATGACGAATACCAGGAGATGTTGTCAGATATGGCTAGCCATTTACAAAAAATAACTGAGAAAAGCAATAATATAATTTTGGTGGGCGACTTTAACTGTAAAGAGGTGAACTGGGAGGAATGGGACTCGGGAGGCAGCGAGGATTCGTGGGGCACAATATTATTAAATATAATAATGAATAATGTGATGACGCAATGGGTCAGAGAAGAGACACGGTTCCGAGGTGAGGACACACCAGCAAGGTTAGATTTACTGTTTACCAAAGAACCCGATGTAATAGAATCATTGAAATATTTCTGTCCTATAGGAAAAAGTGATCATGTGGTCACTGAGTTCCAGATGATAATAGGGAACGTCAAGCCAAGAGACGAGCTTCACAGACAGGGAAGATACAACTTTGGGAAAGCTAATTTCACAGGACTGAAAATTTTTTTTGAAAATGCGGATTGGAGAAAATTCAGAGAAACAAGAGAGATACAAAGGAAGTGGGATATCTTTCTAGACCTCTACAATTTGGGAGTGGAAAAATTTGTACCAAGAGTAAGAGGGAAAGAAAACAGGAAAAAGGAGTGGTTTAATAGAAGGTGTATGATGGCAAAAAAAGAAAGAGATAAGGTGTGGAACAACTGGAGAAATAGAAGTAACACCAGAACAAAGGAAGAATATAAAAGAACTAGAAATGAATAAACAAGAATACGTAGAGAAGAAGAAAGGAATTTTGAAAAAGGTATAATAGACAAATGCAAGGATGAACCCAAACTGTTTTATAGATTTGTTAATGGCAAACTGAAACAAATGGAAAGAATCACTAAGTTGAAAGTAGAAGTAGAGATCTATAAAGATGCAGCAATGCAAACTGAAATAATGAACAAATGTTTCCAATCAGTTTTCACTAATGAAAAAGAGTTTGTGGAAGGGGAGGGAGTGACTAGAAATGTCCCGGTGATAAAAGATATAAAAGTGGAGGTACAGGAAGTGTACAAATTATTGGAAACTCAAGATGTAAGGAAAGCCCCAGGACCTGATGGAATTTCTAATTGGGTACTGAAGGAATGCAGAGAACAACTGGCGGATAAAATTCACAGTTTAATCATGCGTTCTCTGGAAGAGGGGAAAGTGCCACAAGAATGGAAGACGGCAAATGTGGTACCAATTTATAAGGGAGGAAACAGGGAAGAACCCCTGAATTATAAACCAGTGTCTCTAACCAGCATGGTCGCAAAATTGTGCGAGAGAATCCTGAAAGACAGATGGATAAAATATCTAGAAGAGATGAATATTTTGGCCGAATGTCAGTTTGGATTCAGAAGTGGAAGGTCATGTGTTTCTAACTTGTTGAGCTTATACTCAAGAGCGATTGACGTGGTACAGGAGAGAGATGGTTGGGTGGATTGTGTGTACTTAGAGAAGGCCTTTGACAAAGTACCTCATAAGAGACTAATGTGGAAACTAGAATATATAGGAGGACTGAAGGGGAATCTCCTGGAATGGATGAGAGACTTTTTGAGAGACAGAGAAATGAGGACAGTAATAAAGGATAGGATGTCTGGATGGAGGGAAGTAACAAGTGGAGTACCCCATGGCTTGGTGTTGGCGCCAGTAATGTTCCTGATTTACATAAATGATATGGTAGATGGATTGAACAGTTATGCAAGTCTGTTTGCTGATGATGTAAAGATCTTGAGGAAGGTAGAGGTTGAGGAGGATTGTAAAATGCTGCAGGAGGATCTGGATAGGATACATGATTGGAGCTGGACGTTGGAAATGAAATTTAATATAAAGAAATGTAAAATATTGGAAATGGGTAAAAGTACCAGGAGGCCATCACTGAATTATTGGTCGGGTAATGAATTAATCACTAAAATGAGAGAAGAGAAAGACTTGGGAGTGCTGGTCCAAGATAGTTTGTCACCTGAAAAGCACATTAATAAGATAGTTAGAGAGAGAGAGACTTATAAACTCTTGACTAACATAAGAGTAGCATTTCATTATATGGATGAGGAGATGATGAAAAAATTGATAGTGGCCATGATCCACCCCAGGTTAGAATATGCAGTGGTAGCGTGGTCCCCACACAAAAAGAAAAATATTAACAAGATTGAGAGAATACAAAGAACAGCAACCAAAATGGTCCCCAGTCTGGCAGATCTGTCACACAGAGAGAGGCTGGAAAAGCTGGATTTGCCTTCCTTAGAGGAAAGAAGAAAGAGGGGAGAATGATTGCAGTGTTCAGGACCATGGTGGGAGTAGATAAAATTGACCGAGAAGATCTGTTTTTATGGGATAAGAGAGCAACAAGAGGACACGGAATGAAATTGAAAAAGTCAAGCTGCTTGAAGGATATCAAGAAATATGGCTTTCCTTACAGAAGTATAGATTTATGAAATAGCCTGGACAAAGAGATCATCCAGTCTAAAAACTTAAAACGATTTTAAAGCTAAATGTGACTTACTGAGAAACAGCGATGGGAACCCACGAGCATAGCATATTTCGTGTGTATCTCAATTAGGTATATTGGGTAAATACATAAGTATTTGGAACGACTTAGACAAAAAGGTGGTGCAGGAGAAAAACATTCATGTGTGTAAAAGAAAACTAGATAAATGTGGATATGGAGACAGGACAACATGAGCATCGCTCAATTCCTGTATACTACAAATAGGTAAATAGGTAAATACACACACACACACACACACACACACACACACACACACACACACACACACAACAAATTCAAAGCAAAATTTGAACTTACTGAGAAACAGACAAGACTCCACGAGTGTAACTCATTTCCTGTACTGTATATCACAACTAGGTAAATACACACAAACTTGCACAACGAATGAATTAGTCCTAAATGAAGACTTTAATTGCAAAGTGATGAATTGGGAGGGGATTGATGAAGGTAATAATACAAACATGTCGGGTTATAAATTACATGGACTGGGAACAGACAACTTACTGGTTAAGAACATTAAGAAAACAAGAATGAGAGGTGATGCTGAGCCATCTAAATCAGATGTTGTGTTAATTTAAATGATGTCCAAAATATTAAGCATGGTATTCCTGGCCCTAAGGAAAGACTGATCATTTAGTAACTGAACTTGAGGTCATGAACTGGGAAGAGGAGGAAAGGAAAAAGTATAAGGAAGTTAGGTATAATTTCGCACTGAGAAAGTCTTTCAAAGGAATGTGATTGGGAAGAATTTAATAAAGCTACAGATACTTGTAATTTAAGGATATACATAATGAAGATGTTTATTCATCCCCAAACATGGAACTATAATTACTAAACATGAAAAAATAAATCTTAAATGTCGGGACCAACTGCCAAGCCCTGGGCTCCTACACTCCTCATGGGACTAAGTAGGATTAGATGATGGATGGATGGATGAATGAAAATATAAAGGAAGAGTTCAATAATAAATGTAAAATGGCGATGGAAAAAATAAAGGGTGGAGTACAACAAGAAAAACAAGGAGTAAACTGACATGTGAAAGATATATGAGATTACAAAATGATTATGGGAGGATCTGAAGAAAAGCAACAGCCAAATATGAGATGAACATAGTGGATATGTGTGGAAGTGATCCAAAAATATTTTATAGATATAATAACTAATAAAAATAAAAGAAAAGAAAGGACTGTAAAACTAAACATTGGTGAATCAGTCTATGAACAAGAGGAGGACATGTCTGAGATTATGAATGAGAAATTCTAAAACAGTTTTTGTAAAGGAAAATAATTTCCTGAGACCTGAAATCAATCAGAACATGACAAATGTGATAAATCTGGTATATCTGAACCTAAGGAGCTGCTGGAGTTAACAAAAAAAATGTGGATACAAGAAAAGCCAAGGGGCCAGACAATATATTACTGGTTGGGTAAATAGCAAATGTGTTGATCAATTCGTAAAACCAGTAATGGGATAATAAAGTGTTCTTCAAAAGAAAGATCTGCTGAGAGACTTGAAGAGAGCAAATAAAGTCCCAATAAATAAACATGAGAAAATAGATGATCCACTAAGCTATAGACTAGTGTCACTCATTAGCATCATTTGTGAACAGTGTGAAAAAATCATCAGGAAGAGATGCGTTGCATACTAAGAGAAAAATTAGGTAATTTCACTTTCAAAAAGGTACTTCACATGTCACAAACTTACTGAGTTTTTATTACAGAGTTGTTAATGTGTTGCAAGACAGGGAGATGATGGGCAGATTGTATTTATTTGAACTGGCATCTGACTGAGTACTACATGAGAGACTGACTTGGATTACAAACATCTGTGGTACTGAAAGTGATTTACTGAGCTGGATAAGTTACCTTATTGGCAGACAATAAGATCTACAATCAGAGATACATGTTCATTATGGAAAGGAGTAATGTGTCCCAGGGAGCAGTTCTGGTACCCATAAAGTTTCTAATAAATGTAGATGATATGCCAGGTGAAGTCTGATCATACTGTATATGAATATATTAGATGAGGATCTAAAAATTATGAAACAAACTGTAGATGAGACAAGCTGTAGGGAGCTGTAAGAGGACCTGGATCAACTATACAGACGGAGCCACAAATGGAAGACTGAAATTAATGTTAGTGCATGTGACTGAGATGGGTGTAAGCAAGAGAAGACCAAAATGGGACTATAAAATGGGGTTGGAAGACACTGCCAAGGCAAAGCATGAGAAGGATTTGGGTGTAATAATACAGCAGAGATCATCCCCAGAGTTGCATAAAAATAGCATACCCAGTGGAGAGAAGCATGAAAATATGATAACCACTGGAGTAAACAATCCAGGACCCACCAACAAATACATATGTCCAACATGCTCAAAACCCATCACGTCGAGCCGACAGACAAAGGGTTCAGTTCAATGCAACTCCTGCAAGAACTGGACCCATTACACCTGCACAACACTTGCATCCAGGAAACATTACACAAACACCTGGACCTGCTCCTTATGCTCTTTCCCCCCACCCATCAACCCCCCTTCCAATCCTACTCCTACTTCCTTCACACCTCCACAGCCAAACCCACTGACCCTTCCCACACCATCCAGTCCCCCAGCTCCTCCCATTCCAACCCATCCTAATCCACCTCAACCCTTACGTCCAACACAACCTCCTCCTACCCCTTCCCCTCCACCCACACCACCTCCCCCCCGTGCTGCAGCAGCCGACACACATCGTACACACAACATAAACATCCTTCAGTTAAACATAGATGGCATAAACACCAAAATACATGAACTCACACAATTCATCAAACAGAACATACACACTGCCATCTTACAAGAAACAAAACTACACAGAGCACAGAAAACACCGGCATTTCATAACTTCACCACCATTCGACAAGACCGGGCCGACAGTGGTGGCGGTGGACTCATCACCCTGGTACACAAATCCATCAACTTTGCAGATACCAGTGCACACACAAAGTCACTTCTCCCCCCACATGACACCACAACAGAAATACAATCAATTAAAATACGCACTGGTAACAAATCACACATAACAATCGCTAACACATACATTCCCCCCCCCAATCATCCCCCACAGTACCACACAATTACTCTCCACAGATACACTACATCACTAACATACCCAACATCATCCTGGGTGGTGATTTCAACGCCAAGTCGTCGGCCTGGCATGTCAACAACCCTGACACAGACAGAGGGCTGGTACTACAATCCCAGAGAGATCATCTTTTCATACTAAACAGTCTAGACCAACATACCCATATCCCACACCAAGCCCTCTTCCTCCCATCATCTCCAGACATCACCTTCTGCTCCCCAAACCTTGCTCCCACTACATCATGGAGAGTGGTCAAAACCCTAGGTTCTGATCACCTCCCAATCATCATCACAACCAAAACCAGAATCATCCCACCTGGCCACAAAGACACATACACTAATTATAAGAGAGCCAACTGGGAGGACTTTGTAACTGAAACAGAACAACATTTTGAAACACTAAACAGTACACCCATCACAAACATCAACACCACTGTGCACACTTTCAATACAATCATACAAAATGCAGACAAAAGACACATCCCTAGAGGCAACAGAAAGAGACACAACCCCAACTTCACACCAGAAATTCAAGGCCTCATCAGACAACGGGACACACTGCGACACTCCCCAACACCCCATACACAAGACACCATACAACAAATACAAGAACTCAACACTCAGATAAACAGTAAAATATCAGAACAGCAAACACTAAACTGGAAAAATTACCTCCAAACACTTGACCACAAAACTAACATCAGCAAACTTTACAAAACACTAAACAGCATCACACTTTCCAACAGCAACACCACACAATCACATGCTGCCATCACAACAACAGACACCATACCCTCAAACAAACAACAAGCAAACACTCTCATCAATCACTTTTCACAAGTCAGCCATCTAACCCCCCATCCGGAAGACCGACGTATCATCCAACGTAAGAGACAGTTCCCCACAGACCCAGACTACGCACCTTTCACTTACAACCAGACGAAGCACATCATTAACAACCTCAAGCACTCATTTGCCTGTGAACCAGACAACATAAGCAACATTCACCTTAAACACCTAGGACCACAAGGCATACAAGCACTCACCAACATATCAAACTACAGCTACTCACACAACATAATACCCAACATCTGGAAGCATGGCAATATCATCACTATCCCTAAACCCAACAAAGACACCACGTTACCCTCCTCACATCGCCCCATCACACTCCTCTGCACCCCCTCTAAAGTCACTGAACGACTGATACTACAACTAGTCACACCTCACATTCCCCTAGCCCAGTCACAACATGGCTTTAGGCTACTACACTCCACAAACACCCTTCTTACAGACCTTACAGAGAGAGTTTTTGATGGCATAAATTCAGCTAGGCCACTACACAGAACACTCCTAGTCACACCAGACATCAGCAAAGCTTTTGATGCCATCCCCCGCCACAACCTCACAAACAAAATACTCAACACAAACATGCACAATAACACAAAAAGATGCCTGGCAAACTACATAGCAGGCAGATGTGCACATGTAACATTTGCCGGTCAGTCTTCTAACATCAGAAACTTCACAAATGGCGTCCTCCAAGGATCTGTTTTGTCCCCTACACTCTTTAATCTATACATGCACGACGTACCCAGACCCCACACACCACAGATACACATAGCTTCCTATGCAGATGATATAACACTTACATGTACACACCAAAATGCAAACACAGCTGCACACATCATTCAGCCTTACCTCAACACACTACACAAATAGTTCACCACAAACAGGCTCAAAATAGCTCCAGCCAAATCTACAGTGACTCTTCTCACAAACTGGACAGCAGAACACAGTCACATCCCACACTTCACCATAAACAACACTCCCCTACCACACACACACACACACACACACACACACACACACACACACACACACACACACACACACACACACACACAAAATCCTTGGTGTACCATACAATACATCAATGTCATTTAAACAACACATCACAAACATTAAAAATAAAATAACACCAAGACTCAATGCTTTGAGGTCACTTACCCATACAACATTCGGACACAACAAAGAAACCACCACCACAGTATACAAACAATACATATGTTCAGTGATGAATTATGCAAGCCCTGCCTGGGTTTCTAACCTGACCAAAACACACTACAACACTCTACAGACCATACAGAACAAGGCTCTAAAAATAATCACCGGCTGCACAGCTACTACACCCACAGACCACCTACATCAAGAAACCAAAGTCCTCAAAGTCAAGGATCATCTAGACATGAGAGGCACCCAGTTTCTTGCTGCAGCCTCCACAAACCCACAACATCCACTACAGTACATGGCAACACATCCACCCACACCAAGGAACATCAAAACAACACCCAGCACACGATACCATACACAAATACTGTCATCTCTACCCCCTCGACCACCTCAAACCAGCTTCCAGAAGCACATCCACACTCAGATCACTCGCCGCTCCATTCAGTCACTTAAAGACAACACACAGCTGCATGCACGGCCTCCTGACATCTATCCTTCTGAATCCTATCTTCCTCATGAGGACAGGATCCACCTGGCCAGGCTGAGATGTGGACACCATCCAGCCCTCTTAAGCTACCAGAAGAGGCTGGATGACTCCGTTGCTGATGCCCGTCCAGGATGCAACACAGCACCCTATACTATTAAGCACATTATGGAAGACTGCATTGCACACAATCACCTACAACAACAACACAACATACACTCTTTGACAGCCCTGTGGGAAATACTGGTCTCGGCCATGGCGTTCCTAGGGGACTCGGGGCTGTTCGGCCAGACTGCCTAGGGAACAACTACTACTACTACTACTACAATCTTTTAAAGAACACATGAGGAACATTTAATTATATGAATGAAGATATGACATATAAAATGATAATAAGAACTGTACGATCGAGATTAGAATCTAATGCAGCTGTGTGGTCTCCCCACTTTAAAAAATGTTTAAGTGTATGCATGGTATTGAAATGCCTGAGAGAAAAAATTATATGACAGGGGATGGTGGAAAAACAAGTGGATAGTTATAAACTTAAGCTGCCAGGATGCTTGGGTTAAGTGGGAAAATATAGTTTTCAAATACAGTAAACTCTCAATTATCCGGCATAATTCAGCCAACCTCTATGCCAGTTAAAGCAAAATGCCAAATATTAATACTGAACAGTAATGATACATTACTGTAATACAGTAATACAGCACCAGTTGGACACCATTTATATGCACCTCAATGCCAGATATTGCATAGAACCACTGGTTATGTCCCATTTTGGCACTGGATATTGCTTTAACAGAGTTGAACCAACAGTGCTGGATATTGTGCAGGGCCAGATATTGCGACGACGGATAATTGAGAGTTTACTGTAGAAGCATTGTATAGTTAAATGGAACCAATTAGATTAAAGTGTCATAAATGCTAAGAATATCCATACTTTCAAAGAAAAGTTGGATAGTTGTACTGTATGAGACAGAACAATGTGAGTACTGAACTCAGATCCTGTAAAAACAAACCTGCTTCCCAGCCCATCTGCCCACCCGCCTACCCATCCATCCTCCACCCCCCCACCCCCAACACACACACACACACACACACACACATATTATACAGTCTTTAACCAACACTGCTGAACTTTTCCCCCCTCAATTCTGGAATGCTGGGCATGGGCATGTCTAGTAAGCATATATTTCAGTTACCATATGCTTTAAGGGGTACATGTACTCCACCTGCAACCGCCTGGAGAAGCATGAGAATACCAATACTTATACATAATTAAAGAACCAATAAATCACTAGTGCATAACTCAGCAAGTCAAAGATGAGATAACCTCTACTTTCAGAGGTTTCACTTACCGCTGTTTGGCAGGGAGTTGATCTAGCACTTGTGACTTCAGCCTCCTGATCATGAACTTAGCCTCCAGCAGGATCTGCAGCTCCTGCATATTACTGGAACCACTGAAGTCCCATCCCCACGGCAGCTGTTTCCCATTACAGTATCGGACACCAAATTCCTGGAAGCTGTATACAAAATGTACAGAACTGTCATATTTTACCGTCATTCATTTACTGCTACATCATTTCATGTCCCCCCAGCTACATCTGGGCTGAAAGGTAAGCTACTTTATCCAGGAACAGTATTCACAGCAAGAGTGACCTCCCTACCCCTCCCTCCCTCCCAACTAGGGTTGCACAATTCCCAGAAATTTTTAGCCTGGAAACTTTCCTTGGAAATTTGGGGAATTTATGGGAATGAACAGGAATAATTAGGAACTTCCTAATTATGTAGGATGCATTCAATTATTTAACTCATCGCGTCCGGCATATATTCCCGCCAACCCTTCTCTCAGCCGGGCATTCCTGAGAAAATTGTCCATTTTTAAACCTTCATGTCTCAGCTAATACTATCTATCTATCCTTTGCCAGACGCCTCAATCCCGTTTGGGGTGGCCACAAACAAATCGCCTCCAAGTCACCCCGTCCCCCGCCATTTCACTCCCCTGCTCCCAACTCACACCCCCCTCTCTCATATACCTCTCCACCCCATCCCTCCATCTCATCCTCGGCCTCCCCCTCCCTCTTTCCCCCTCCACCTCACTCACATACACTCTCTTTGTCAGTCTTTCACCCTCCATCCTCTCCACATGGCCAAACCACCTCAGTGTGTTCCTCATAACGCTTCCTATCACATCCACATCAACACCACAACGCTCCTTTATATCCTCATTCGTCAGCCTGTCTTTCCATGTGACTCCACAGGCTCCTCTTAAATAACTCATTTCCACTGCTCTCACTCTTGACTTGTGTCCTTCCAACAACGTCCAAGCTTCACTTCCGTACGTTAGAGTTGGTATCACAATACTGTCATGAAGTAACTTTTTCACTTCCATGCTCACTTCCCTGTTTCTTATCACTGCTTTCAAGGAACCAGCAACCTTTCTTCCCTGCTGTACCCTTTCAAGCACTTCACCCTCCAAACCTCCATCCTTACTCATCACACTACCCAAGTACTTAAACGTACTCACATTTTCCAATTCCTCACCATCCAACCTCGCTGTACATTCACTGACTTCACCTCTCTCAAATACTTAATACTTAACCTAAAATAAAAATCTAAGTGTCATAATACACATCAATCCTTCAACTTCAAGCTGATGGCCCCAAATTGTCCATTAGTGAGTGGGGAAAGGGGGCAATTTTTGTTGTTTTTTTGCCAGACTCCATATGTGTGGCAGATGTGCGGTGACACAACTAAGGCTTGTACTAGCCCTCCACAATAATAACACTTCCAGAAGACCGCAATCCACCACAAACACCATTTCCATGTACATTATTAAAAAATGTGGTGGGAGTGCTGCAGTGAGTCTGGTAACCATAGCAACGACCTTGAGGCAGGCTGCCTCAGGTACAGGCACGAGTGCTTGCTCATTTCACCACCACTTCACTACTACTGCCTTACGCATACAAACACACAACACACACATACAGGGAGATGCATGTCTGGCTTGCACTATTGCTCAATCCTAGCACCGCTGTGCCACTAGAAGTCTGGGTATTACAACAACTACTATGCTACAAATACTACTACTACAACTAATACAACTACCACTACTACAACTACTACTACAGTGATCCTTCAATTATCTGGACATCTTCAGTATCCAGATGCTGGGCCTTGGCTTTATTAAACCATTACCTGAATTTACTTACTATTATCCTGATGTAATAGTGCCCGAGAACTTTGGCCGGCCAGCCGACATGTCAAAACATTTGGTATTGTGGCTGCTGGGCTCGAGTCGTGAGTGGGAAGTGGTCTGTAACCCACAAACAGAGCTAAAATGTCCGTCTGCCCCTATACTGAATGATCAAAATTGCATGCTCAACCTAGCACTCCCAACGAACCTCCAGCACCCAAGTAATACGACTGTAACCCACAAACGGTGTCAAAACGTCAGTGCGGATTCCCCACCGAATGTCTGATATCACGTGGCCACAGGGGCTAAGTCTTTCCCAACTGCCACCTCCATTAAACGTAGACCACAAGCCATGAGTACATTATCGGAGACAGCGACCATCCGCCTCACTATCGAAGGTCGTAAGTCCCCTCGTCATGACGCGTTGTGTTTCCGCATGGTCACTTGGCATCTAACAGACCACAAGCCACGAGTAAATGTATGGCAAAAGCACCTGTCCACCTGCTGAGAGTAGAGGGAGAATCTTGCCGACAGCCTCACCTCTCTCCGCCCTCCCGTCCCTCCTCCATAACCTCCCGGCTCCCCCCTCACTCCCTCTGTCCTTACCCTCTTCCATGGCGATAGCATTGACTCGTGAGTTTTCAAATTTTTTTGCGATTTATTCTACTATTATTGGTTGTATGGAAATTCTGAGGTGACCATATGGAAGTTCATGCATCTAGACATACGCCATGCTTTACTCTTGGAAGATCTATCTATCTATTGCCAGACACCATAATCCTGTAAGGGGTGGCTGTTTGACTTTGAGTTATTTGTTTTACGGGGAGGGGCACTAACCCTCCACCAACCCACTTGCTGACACATAGGGAGCACGTATGGTTTGGTTATATGGTTACCACCCAGCGTTGTAAATGGTTTCCTGGCTTACAGGAAACCATTTGGCTTGTCACTCAATGTAAAGTCACCTGTAAAGGAAAGAAAAGCAATAAGAAGTGACAGGAAAGATGGGAGAAATAGGAAGAGAGGAAGGCAGGCACAGAAAAAGAATGATAAAGATGAAGGAAGAAGTAAGCAGCACTACATCAAGTAAGTGGATGATGATTGCCACAACCTACCACTCCTTGGAAGATGCTGGCAAAATTTTGCATTAGGATGGTGGGAAGTTATATGAAAGTAAGTTTTACTTTGAACACTTTATTACCGCTTGAATTTCATAATCCTGCTTGTCAGTTTTATGTTTTTTTATTAGCTTATAAACACCAGCGAAGATGATGGTATACAATTTATACCAATATAACCAATTTACTGTGGCATATTTGGCCGTATTTTTTTTTTTTTTTTTTTTTTTTTTTTTTTTTTTTTTTTTTAAGCCCTGGGAGTAATCACTCATCAGAGACAACAGATTTTCAAACCGTCGTTTTATTTTATTTTTTTTTTATTTTGTTGTTTCTTTGTTTTCATGATGTTTAGCACTAATATGGATGATCCTAAGTGTGTTTTGATGTTTACAAATGGCGGATTGACCTGAAAGCAGTGCCAATATTAGGAGGGGTACTGTATATACAGTTGTGAATAGGTCCAGTGTTTTTTGGTTTTCAATTTTTTTCCATGGTTTTCTTGGAGTTTCACATTACTTTGGACATTCCTATGCGTGTTTTGATGTCTAAATATGGTAGACTGACCTGAAAATAGTGCCAAAATTAGGAGGGGTACTGTACGTACAGTCATGTACAGGTTGGGTGTTTTTTGGTTTTAAGTGTTTTTTTCTCATGATTTTCTTGGTGTTTGGCATAACTTTGGATATTCTTATGTGTGTTTTGATGACAAAATATGGCAGACTGACCTGGAAACAGTGCCAAAATTAGGAGGGGTACTGTACATACTCGTATATAGATAGGGTCTATCTATCTATCTATTGCCAGACGCCTCAATCCCATTTGGGGTGGCCACAAACAAATCACCTCCACGTCGTCCTGTCCCCCGCCATTTCACTGCCCTGCTCCCAACTCACACCCCCCTCTCTCATATACCTCTCCACCCCATCCCTCCATTTCATCCTCGGCCTCCCTCTCCCTCTTCCCCCCTCCACCTCACTCACATACACTCTCTTCGTCAGTCTTTCACCCTCCATCCTCTCCACATGGCCAAACCACCTCAGTGTGTTCCTCATAACACTTCCTATCACATCCACGTCCACACCACAACGCTCCTTTATATCCTCATTCGTCAGCCTGTCTTTCCATGTGACTCCACAGGCTCCCCTTAAATAACTCATTTCCACTGCTCTCACTCTTGACTTGTGTCCTTCCAACAACGTCCAAGCTTCACTTCCATACGTTAGAGTTGGTATCACAATGCTGTCATGTAGTAACTTTTTCACTTCCATGCTCACTTCCCTGTTTCTCATCACTGCTTTCAAAGAACCAGCAACCTTTCTTCCCTGCTGTACCCTTTCAAACACTTCACCCTCCAAACCTCCATCCTTACTCATCACACTACCCAAGTACTTAAACGTACTCACATTTTCCAATTCCTCACCATCCAACCTCGCTGTACATTCACTGACTTCACCTCTCTCAAAGACCATCACTTTACTCTTCCCTACATTCACCTTTAGATTCCATTTCTTACACACTCTCCCAAACTCATCCACCAAGCCTTGCAGCTCCCCTTCGTCTTCACTCAACAACACAGTATCATCTGCAAACAACAGTACAGGGAGTTTTCAAACACTATCCTCTCTCACCAAGGCCACTCCAACATCCACTACCCTACCTTGTACCTCTTTTATTACCCCATCCATGAACAGATTGAACAACCATGGAGACATGACACATCCCTGTTTCAACCCAACCTCCAAAGAGAAAAATTCACTTAGTTCACCATCCACACGCACTGCAGCCCTAGCACCATCATACATACTCTTCACAGCATTCCACAACTTTCCATCTACTCCATATATTCTTAATACTTTCCACAATCCTTGTCTATCCACCCTGTCACATGCTTTCTCCAAATCCATGAAAGCTGCATACAACTTCTTTCCCTTCTCTAGAAACTTTTCCACTAAAGATCTAAGAATGAATATCTGATCTACACAACCTCTTCCCTTCCTAAAGCCTCCCTGTTCTTCTCCAACTAATTTCTCTGTTCTTTCTCTAACTCTGTCAATAAGTATCCTACCGTACACTTTTTCTATTATACTAAGAAGACAAATGCCCCTATGATTACCACACACTTCTTTTTCCCCTTTTCCTTTGTACAAGGGAATAATTATACCTGACTTCCAATCCTACGGGACTCTACCTTCCTCCCAGGCCAATCTGCACATCTTCCACATTCATTCTACTACTATCTCTCCCACATGCTTCAACATTACACCACACACTCCATTAGTTCCTGGGGCCCAATTTAACTTTCTCCATTGCTTCCACAACTTCTATCCTACTGATTTCTTCCTGTCTTCTTACCTCCCTCCTTCTCCCAGCCATTCCCCAGCCACTAATACTCGCATTACTTCCATCCTGTATGTTCAACAATTTCTTAAAAGTGTTTTTGGTTTTCTGTGTTTTTTTTTTCCATGTTTTTCTTGGTGTTTGCTTTACTTTGGATATTCCTATGTGTGTTTTGATGTCTAAATGTGGCAGACTGACCTGAAAACAGTGTCAAAATTAGGAGGGGTACTGTACATACAGCAGTGTTTAGGTAGGGTGTTTTTTGGCTTTCAGTGGTTTTTCTGCATGGTTTTCTTGTTGTTTAACATTACTTTGGATATTCCTGTGTGTGTTTTGATGTCTAAATATGCCTGAATGACTGGAAAACACTGCCAAATTAAGCATAGGGACTGCACAATTAAGTTAGGTATAGGTTGGAGGTGGGTATGGGTAGGGTCTGGGTGTGGCAGGAGAATAGTGTTCATTATCCAGATGTTGTCATTACCCGGACATGCCTTTGGCTCTATTATGTCCAGATAAATGAGGAATTCCTGTACTACTACCATCACTACTACTACAACTACTACTACTACTACTACAGTACTACATAAAACCTAAAAATATATATATATATTGTGATGAAAATAGTTATTCACGTTATTCCATACTCGAAAATACTTTCCACTTTAACAGAATTTTTTTCCTGTGATTTAGGCTTTTTCATCATAATAAATATACACACACGAAAACTTTCAATAAAAAATAAGGCACTGACTTCATCATGAAACAAACTTTCTGTTTCCATTATTCACATAAATAAACACAGCGGTGGTGCGATTTCCTCCTCACTCCCTCCCTCCTCTCTTTCTCCACTCCACTATATTTTCCACTATAACAGAATTTTTCTTCCTGTGATTTGTACTTTTTCATCATAACAAACATATACACACAAAAACTTTCAATTAAAAATAAGGCACTGATTTCATCATGAAAGAAACTTTCTGCTTCCATTATTCATGTAAACAGACAGAGCAGTGACGTGAGGCTTGACGCACCGAGTTCCCTCCTCCCTCCCTCCTCCACCTCCTCCCTTTCTCCACTCCCTACCTCCTCTTCCATCTCCTCATCCTCACCCAAATCTCCCTCTCCAGGATCCTCAATACCCTCTAAACCATTCCCATCATCAGATATACCAGATGAACATACAGGGGGAAAAGATGGGCGCACAGTGGAGAGTTCACATCCTCCACCCTCCTCATGCGACGCGCATAACTATCGACACTCATTATGGCAGTCGCTTTCTTGAGAGGAAGAGTCACTTTCTCCACTCACAGCTGGCAATAATGTCACCTCGAGTTCTCTCTCTATCACACAATCACTAAGGTCTTTTCTTTTCTGGACTTTGGACTTCATTGGCGTTGAAGTCAGCGGCTGCAGGCGCTCAGCCAAGGATCCGGACACATGGAAAACTTTTTGTGTAGGTCTACCCATTACAAAGGTAGCCCAAGCAGGTCACTGGAGCATGACTCAGATGCGTGCAGGAGGATTGCCAGTGGCTGCGTGTGGTGAAAACAACCCGCGGAATGTTCGAACAATGCCGCAAAACACTAGATCATGTACACGTGTCACCCAGACATCCCTGGGTGGTCATATATACATGTCACCCAGATGCAATGGGTTAAGGAAATTTAACTCAACTAAGTATATTAACCTGAGGATAAAGAGTGTATTTCTTAGCAAATTCCATATACAGTAACCCTTTGATTACCTGACATAACAGAGCCAAAGACAAATCCAGAGAGTGGCTCTGTCCGGATAGTGGACTTCTCATCTACCTCTCCTTTGTACATACCCTAACTTTGAAAGCCACTGTAAAAGGCCACTACAGTACATTGTACAACAATTATTCCTGGTGTTTTACACTACTCTGTCTGGTCAAGCAGACCTATAAACCACAGCCATGCAATAATTATGGTCAACTAGATCCACCAACCACAACCAAGCAATCACCATGGCCCTATTAAAAAAAAAAAAAAAAAAAAAATGGCCCAGCCAAGCAAAAATGTTCACACGGCCATAATTTCCACCCAGATGCAAACATTTTGTCTGTATAAAATGGAAAAATGTACGAATAATGGTTTTGAACAGCCAGATCACAGCACTAGGATAATGGATGGTCCGGACAGTGGTCGTCCGGATAATTGAGGGATTACTGTATAGTAAAAGAATAACATGTGTTTACTTGTACAAAATTGTAACTATTAAGGCAAGCCTGATATCACATAAATAATATATGGTGCTTCTGTCAGAAGAGGACTGGGTTTAAGCTATATTGCTTTAACTGTAATTTCTTGATATTACTTAGTAGACACTTTGAAAATAATTATTCTAGTAGGTGAATAATAATATACGGCATAAACCATCTCATTCTCATGTAAATATACAGGTACAGTACAGAAGTTAAGCCATGTTGTTGGCTACTGATAGAGCTATGAGTTTTTAATAAAACTCTCAGCTAATTTCTTACATTATGGTTTAACTAAAAATTGCTTTAACAAACCAGAATGTGCAGAAATTATTTGTCATTTGAGAAATATTTGAGAATATACATTAACAAAAGTATATTTTTCAATGTTCCTCTTACTACCCTGTAAAATATACCAGATTCTGGGCTTGTCAGCCAAGGTGAAGAGTGAAAACTACCTATTACAGGTAAAGCATCAATTTCAAATAGAACTGAATGCAAATTGCATCATCCATTAGCAAAATAATTTTTTCTTCACAATGTTGTATTACTCACATTGCTTTAAACTAAACTGTCAATCTCTTAATAAAACACAAGGATAATACTGGTAGTAGAGTACAGTAATAGTAAAATATGGTACCAGCAAACATACCAGAACAAACCCATAGGTTAATGGATTAGAAAAAGTTCAAACTAAAACTGATTACTCTCTCGAAAAATTGCCAAATTAGAAGAAAAAAATTATGTTGAATAAGGAGACAAATACGAGATCCTATAACAGATGCAATAATTTTAGAAACCTTTAACCTGATAGCTTCTACATACTTCATATGATGGAAAATGTGTAGCTGGTACATACATCATATGAGCAAGATTTTTTTTTTATTGGACACATTTCTAATGCCGTTTGGCATCTCAACTGAGCTATTTCCATCACCATCCAAATGTTCTGCCACCACCCATGCATCCTCAGTATTTTCCTATTACAGTAATCCCTCTAATATCCGAACGTCCAATATGCGAACATCCCCACTAACTGGACATAATCATCCTGGGATCCAATATTCCCAAAATGGGCCAAAAACCACAAAAAATTCGAAAAAAATCTTACTTTTTTCCCACCCGTAATTTGAAATTGCCGCCTGGCGCCGAACAGCTGTTACACCATGGTCCCTTCACCCCTTCCTTCCTTTCCCCTCCCCTGTCAGGGTTGCCATTTGGTATTTTTCATTACCAAGTGTGGGCCAGTTTGGTAATGAAAAATTCGTTTGGTAATGAATCAGAATAATGCATTACCAAATGGATTTTTCACATGTATGAGGATACATAGGATGGAGTTGGTGGATTGTTTGCTCTCTCTGATTAATCTGCTACCCTACATAGCGTGAAAATAATCAAAATGGTGTTGATTGTAGAATTTAGAGTGCAGAGGATTAACTGTGGACTGCAAACTGGTGGTTCAAACCAGTCCAGGAGCCAGGGACTTGTAAGTACCCAGAATGTTTAATATTGTATAAACTCACCTCTAAAACCTCATTTTATGGTTCTTTTCCATTTATTTCAGTCTTTTATGTCCCTTATTGGTGTGATTTGGGTCTTAAATAGGTGCTATGCATGTCCAGAGGGAGTTGTATAGGTGTTTCTCTGAGTTAGGGTCCATAAGTACAAGTCCATAAGCTGGGGTCCAATATCCAGACAGGACCACTATCCGGACCTGCCTATGACCCAATTACGTCGGATATTGGAGGGATTACTTAGTATGGAGATGCGCAACTTCATTACTTCACCACAGCTGAACTAAGGTAAAAAATGAACCCATACATGTTTTCCTTATACTTTTCCATGCATTCTTTCATTTCATGAGCAAAAATTATTTTTGAGATCTTTTTTTTTCATATTGGGGGTTAATAAGGAAACCTAATGCAGCAGTTATCATGTTAACCATATATCTATATCACTGTTCAAAATTTAGAGCTGTTATTACAGCTGATTATTTTTCAATTTCTAGCTAAAGCTTTATAGTTATGTTATTTTTAACCCATAGCCATTTCTTGGCCACTTTCTTCAGCATCTGTACCCTCTATACCAGATGATGATTCTACTGCCCTACTGCCCTGCATGAATCACTGAGATGCAGAGGAGGCATGTACTGAACATGTACTGGATGTGATCAGTCTTGTACAGAAGCTAACATAGTAGGCTATACTAATCTTATCATCATTTTTCAAACATAATTATATGTTGCCTGAGTGGCTGCTAATGGTACAAGAATTTCTATCTACAGCATATTATAATGATCCAATTTCTGTATGCTTATTTGTTTGTTACCCTAACACAGCTAAAACAGAGCATGTAGCACAAATTTTTGTTACAGCAACATTGCATGTTCTAACCTGAAAAATAAAACAATTTCAAGTCCAATCAGGCCACTGGTTCCCGAGTAATGACTTACTTCTGACTAAAGATAGGAAGTGACTTGACATCGAGAAGAGGTAACTGAAGGAACCCTTTATGTGAGTTATTGATAATCATGCTGCTGTTGTTAAATTCAGGCAAACATTTTTTTTCATAAAAAAAAAAAAAAAAAAAAAAAAAAAAAAAAAAAACTTTAAAGAGGTCACTCTGATTAAAAAATAAAGAACTAAAGAAATTTCCAAAAATTTCCAAATTTTTCCACCCCAAATAAATTCCTGCATGTATTCCTGGAAAGTTTCCAAAATTTCCAGAAACTTTCCCCACCTTTGCAACCCTACTCCCAACCCCATCCCACCCCCGACTCTGGCCAAAGACTTTGCAGCCTGTTCCCAAGGCCCAGCAATACACCTCCGCATGTCACCACTTCTGGTGCTAACACCCACTGCTCCTACTGAATACATGCAAAGGCTGTCTCATATAGGACTGGTGTACTGGTATCAGAGGGGCATTTTTATGATATGTTTGGTGGTTCTCTGGTAAATTAGAAAAGTCTGCTCTTTTAACAAACTTCAGATCCTTAAACTGTTCTTTGCCCTAGCCATGACTAGGATTTTGGGCCACCCCTCTACCAACTTGGCCTCACCCTGAATATCATTATGTGAGCAATAATTTCCAACCAGCCTTTGGATTTTAACCATCAAGGGCCACATCTAGCTGGAATGCCATGTTGATGAAGACAATGATATTAATGTTGTTGCTCTTATTCTTGTTCATGTCGCTGATACTCGATGTTCATCAACTGCAAGAAACCAGCCACTTCAACTGGGCACTCCCAAAGACCTTCTGTTGAAGCTATTTTGAAGGCATGTCTCTCTTGTGATAGCAAGGTGCATGTGGGGAATTGAATTACAGTGAGGGATTGTGGATTGTTTGTGCACTGAATTTTGTGTTCGTGCTGAAACAGGGAAATGTGATGACTGCATCACAGTCTAGCTAAATGCACATCATGTCTGTCTAAGAAAGCTAGTTTAAGAGGAATGAATGTCTGATGAGGGGAGTTCATAAACAGTGCTATATAGCTGGAGGTTTTGGACGACGGAGGATATGCATTTCTGTGTCTGTTTGTAAAATACAGTTTTGCATTAAGTAGGGGGTTATATGATAACCTGTGTAGTGTTAGGGAAGTTACTCATTTTTTGTGTAGTATGCATTAATGCAAACTCAAGTATTGGTCTTATCATGGTCATTAAAATCTCTCTCGGCACCTCCTCATCCATAAAAAGCCACTTTCATGTTTATCAAGAGTTCATATGTCTCTTCAATAATCCTGTTAATATGTTTCTCTGGTGATGGATCATCCGGTATGATTACTCCTAAATCCTTCTCTTCTTTCTTTTCCCATTTTGTATTCACACATGGGTCTCTTCTCACTGACCCCCATTCTAATACATGAAATTTCATTGCATTAAAATCCATTTTCCAGATCTGACTCCAGGAGTGTATCTCATCAATCATCAAGCTTGTTATATCATCTGTAAACATGTTGATACAGCTAGTCAACCCTTTGGACATTTGCTTCAATTATAAAGGCTCCAACATGATTAAATGCATTGGCCTTTATCACCTGATGGTGGCTCTCCGCATTGCTCAATCTCTGGCAGCCTCTCTATTCAGTCCCTTATCCCTGAGGTCACACTCTGTGACATTGTCCCAGGTCTTTTTCGGCCTACCTCTCACAACGCTACCACTGACCTTCACACTTCTCACTTTCAGCACCCAACTGCCATCCCCAATCCTCTCCACATGCCCAAACCTTCTCAATCTACCCCTCCTCATCACAACACCAGTACACTCCAGTCCCATCCTTCCTCTCAACTCTTCCATCTTAAACCTAGCTCCCCCAGGCCTCGGATTCAATGACACACTACACATCCATCTAATCACTGCCATTTCTGTACATCTAAGCCTACAAATATCCTCTTCCTTTACTGCACACTCCTAACACACACTGCAAACAAAGATCCCTTTGCAAGGACGGAGAGCCCTTTCAATATCATGAGAGGCACCAGCTCCACGAACTTCTTCCATCCGCTCCTCACTCTAGCCACAGAGATAGATCCAGCCCCACCTCCAGCACATAACATGTCTCCCTAGTAACAAAACTCTTCCACACACTCAAGAGACATGCCAGGAAGGTCCATCATTTCATAAGTAACAATCTCCACATGCCGTCCCTGACACACCACACACATGAAATCAGCATTATCTCGAAGTCTACCTCCAATACCTTTACACACCTTATACACCCATTAATCACAAATACTGCACAAGATGGAATTACTTCTCACACCCTTGTGGCAAACCACAAATGGCAACTTTCCCTCTTCTTTGACAGTACCACCACCAGCCCTTGATACCATCACTTTTGTTTTATCTGCATTTACCCTCAAGCCCTTGTGCCACATACCATCTCTCCACTTCTTTATCTTTCCTCCACTTCCCTTCCATTCTCTGCAAAACAACACCAAATCACTGGCATACAACATCTCCCATGGATGTCTTTTTTTTTTAAGTCATGTGAGAGGGCTTCAAGCATCATGACAAACAATAAGGGACACAAAAATAACCCTTGATGCACACCAACATTCATGGAAGACTCATCACTCAAATCTCCATTCACTCTCACCTGGGTGCAGACATCAACATACACAGCCATAATCACTATAAACAGCCACTCATTGATCCCAAGCTTTCTTACAGCCCACTTCATCACCTCCCTAGGGACTCTGTCAAAGACCTTCTCCAAAGCAACAAGAACTACATAAAGACCCTTTTCTTTCCAATAAGCTGTCATGTTGTTTACATATATGAAAAACAAGACCAAGGCACTCCATCGTTTATACTCTTCCACATATTTCCATTTGCATGACTTTCCAATAAATAGATTTCTATCTATTTCGATAGAATCTCATGCACCCCTCCAACAGTTTTAAGTTTACACAATAGCCTTTTCTGTGGCACCCTGTCACATGCCTTCTTCAGATCCAGGTAGACACAATCTACCCAAACCTCTCTCTCATATATAATATCCACAACTCTACTACAGAAACGCAGCAAATTAGTGATGTATGATAATCCTTCTTGAAATCCAAATTGTTTTGCTGCTAGAAACTACTAGAAACTGAGTCCATCTTTTTCTTTTTCACAGAGTTTACAAACAACACTAGTAAAGGACACAGGCCTACATTTCGGTGGGTCTTCTCTGTCTCCTCCTTTATATTATGGAACTATACTGTATCTGCAATTTTCTTATATACTGGTACTTCACCTCTGTCTGGTGAACATTTAATACTGTATTATCAGTCAAGTGTGCTTTGGAAGCGCGTGATGAGCGAGTAAGTGCCATGTTATCACAATTTTCCTTTGAATATTGGTAAGTGGGGGTGATCACCATCCACTCACTCAATATAGTGTTGCTGTTGGTGTCTGCCCTTTCCTCTCTTCCTTCTTTCCTCTTCTGTCTTTCTTTTCTTCATCCTCTCCTCTTCCTTCTGCCTATGGGTGACTTTGCCTCTTCTGTCTTTCTTTCCTTCATTCTTTCCTCTTCCTTCTGCCTACGGATGACCCTACACTGAGTGCCAAGCCAAACAGTTTCCTGTACACCAGGAAACCATTTACTATGCTGGGTGGTAACCATATAACCAAATTATGGCGCCTGCTGGTTTAGGAGGAATTAAAGTGCTCCAATCGAACTGAGCCTGTGTAGGTTCATATCCAAGGGGTGGTTGGGGTTTATTCCTCACATAATGCCACTCAGGGATGAGTGAGGCTGGTCATTCTCATCTTAAATGTCAGCACCAACTTGCCTGGCCCCGGGCTCCTATGTTCCTCATGGGGCAACATAGGATTGGATGATGGATGGATGGATGGATATATTTATAAAGTCAAAGACATTAGAGAAGTAATATCTACCTATCTATCTATCTATCTATTGCCAGATGCCTCAATCCCGTACAGGGTGGCCACAAACAAATCGCCTTCACGTCACCCTGTCCCCAACCATTTCACTGCCCTGCTCCCAACTCACACCCCCCCTCTCTCATATACCTCTCCAATCCAACCCTCCATCTCATCCTCGGCCTCCTCTCCCTCTCCCCCCCTCCACCTCACTCAAATACACTCTCCTCGTCAGTCTCTCACCCTCCATCCTCTCCACATGGCCAAACCACCTCAGTGTGTTCCTTCTAACGCTTCCTATCACATCCACATTCACACCACAACCCTCCTTTATATTCTCATTTGTCAGCCTGTCTCTCTATGTGACTCCACAGGCTCCTCTTAAATAATTCATTTCCACTGCTCTCACTCTTGACTTGTGTCCTTCCAACAACGTCCAAGCTTCACTTCCATATGTTAGAGTTGGTATCACAATACTGTCAAGTAGTAACTTTTTCACTTCCATGTTCACTTCCCAGTTTCTTATCACTGCTTTCAAGGAACCAGCAACCTTTCTTCCTTGCTGTGTCCTTTCAAGCACTTCACCCTCCAAACTTCCATGCTTACTCATCACACTACTGTACTAAAGTACTTAAACTTACTCACATTTTCCATTTCCTCACCATCCAACTTCACTGTACATTCACTTACTTCACCTCTCTCAAAGACCATCACTTTACTCTTCCCTACATTCACCTTTAGATTCTGTTTCTTACACACTCTCTCAAATTCATCCACCAAGCCTTGCAGCTCCCCTTCGTCTTCACTCAACAACACAGTATCATCTGCAAACAACAGTAAAGGAGTTTCCACACGTTACCCTCTCTCACTAGGGTCACTCCAACATCCACTGCCCTACCTTGTACCTCTTTTATTACCCCATTCACGTACAGATTGAACATCCATGGAGATATGATACATCCCTGTTTCAATCCAACCTTCAAAGAGAAAAATTCACTCAGTTCACCATCCACATGCATTGCAGCCTTAGCACCATCATACATACTCTTCACAGCATTCAACAACTTCTCATCTACTCCATATATTCTTATTACTTTCCACAATCCTTGTCTATCCACCTTGTCATATGCTTTCTTCAAATCCATGAAGGCCACATACAACATCTTTTCCTTCTCTCGAAACTTTTCCACTAAAGATCTAAGAATGAATATTTGATTTACACAACTTCTTCCCTTCCTAAAGCCTCCCTGTTCTTCTCCAACTAATTCCTCTGCTATTTCCCTAACTCTGTCAATAAGTATCCTACCATACACTTTTCCTATTACACTAAGAAGACAAATGCCCCTATGATTACCACACACTTCTTTTTCCCCTTATCTCTTGTACAGGGGAATAATTATACCTGACTTCCAACCCTCCGGGACTCTACTTTTCTCCCAAGCCAATCTGCACATCTTCCACATCCATACTACTACTATCTCTCCCCCATGCTTCAGCATTTCACCACACACTCCATCAATTCCTGGGGCTTTTCCCAATTTGACTTTCTTCATTGCTTCCACATCTTCCATCCTACTGATTTCTTCCTGTCTTCTCACCTCCCTCCTTCTCCCAGCCATTCCCCAGCCACTTATGCTTGCATTACTTCCATTCTCTATGTTCAACAATTTCTTAAAGTCTTCTCTCCATCTGCTCACTTTTTCTCCCTTCTTCACTACTAATCTACCATTTTTATCTTTCACTCCCCTACTAACTTCACTGCCACCCTGTTTTACTCTCTTCACTTCTTTCCAAAACATTTTCTTACAGTCCCTCCATTTTACACTCAAATTCCTTCCAAATTCCTCATCCACTCTCGTCTTACTCTCTTTAACTAACCTTTTCACCTCTCACTTCCTTTCTACATATAACTCTCTCTTCCGCCTCTCAACTTCTTCCACGCCCATATTTCTCATCCATTCATTGTATGCTGTCTTCTTTTGTGCCACATCCTGTCACACCTCTTCATTCCATCATGCTGTTCCTTGCACCCCCTTCCGTCTTCTCTTTACCCCATACACCACATCACATACTGCACATATTTCTTCCGTGAATATCTTGCACACACCTTCCACGTCCACCATCTGCTCCAATTCATATTTACCCAATCTTTCCTCCACTTTTATATTCTGCCTTTTTCTCATCCTGTTGTAACCTTTCCACTCTCCTTCCAACTACTCCTTCCTCCCGTCCTTTCCATTCTCTATTTCTCCATCTTACTTGGAAGTAATAAAAGAACAGAAATGGAGGTGGTCAGGTCATGTAGCAAGAATAAGGGATTACTGATGGACCAAGAGGCTGACTGACTGGATTCCAAGAGATGGTATGCGTAGCAAAAAAAAAAGGCCAGACAGATGATGGAGAGACGAGGTAGAAAGATTTGCAGGGAAAACATGGCAGAGATTGGCTCAGTCAAGGAATTCGTGGAGAAGGTTGGGGGAGGCCTTTGTTCAGCAGTGGACTTACAATGGCTGATGATAATGATGATGATCATATATATATACAGTGGAACCTGTTTAGTTCGGACTATATGGGGGGAAGGGCTCTCCAGATCTGCCGATTGTCTGATGCATCAGGGTGATCTTCAGACCATACCAAAAACATTTTCCATACACAGCCTATTTCTTCCTTAGCCTTTATCATTCTTTTTCTGTGCCTGCCCTCCAATCTTCCTATTTCTCCCATCTTTCCTGTCACTTCTTATTACTTTTCTTTCCTTTACAGGTGGCTTTACATTGAGTGACAAGCCAAATGGTTTTCTGTAAGCCAAGAAACCATTTACAACACTGGGTGGTAACCATATAACCAAACTATACATGCTCCTCACGTGTCAACAAGTGGGTTGGTGGAGGGTCAGTGCTCCTCCCTGTAAAACAAATAACTTAAAGTCATATGGCCACCCCTTACGGGATTATGGCATCTGGCAATAGACAGATAGATAGTACTTGTTCATTAATTTTGTGTAATTACCTAACTGTAATTACCGAACTGTGATATACGGGAAATGAGCTACACTCGTGGGGTCCCGTCTCCGTTTCTCGATAAGTCAAATTTTGCTTTAAACTTGTTTTAAGTTTTTAGACTGAACAATCTCTTTATCCAGGCTATTCCAGAGGTCTATGCATCTATAAGGAAAACTATACTTCTTGATATCCTTGAAGCAGCTTGGTTTCTTCAATTTCATTCTGTGTCTTGTTACTCTCCTATCCCATACAAACATATCCTCTCTGTCAATTTTATCTACTCCCATCATGGTCCTAAACACTGCAATCATGTCGCCTCTCTCTCTCCTTTCCTCTAAGGAAGACAAATCCAGCTTTTCCAGTCTCTCTCTATACGACATCTGCCAGGCTGGGGACCATCTTGGCTGCTGTTCTTTGTATTCTCTCAATTTTGTTTATATCTTTCTTTTTATGTGGAGACCACACTACGGCGGCATATTCTAACCTGGGGCAGATCATGGCCACAATAAATTTTTTCATCATCTCATCCATGTAATGAAATGCTACTCTTATGTTAGTCAAGATTTTATATGTCTCTCTAACTATCTTGTTAATATGTTTTTCAGGGGACAAACTATCCTGGACCAGCACTCCCAAATCTTTCTCTTCTCTCGCATTTGTGACTGGTTCATTACCCATCAGATAATTCAGTGATGGCCTCTTGGTACTTTTACCCATTTCCAATATTTTACATTTCTTTCTGTGTGTGTGTGTGTTCTTACCTAATTTTTCTTACCTAATTGTATCTTTACAGGAATGAGTCAAGCTCGTACTGTCCCGTGTCTTAAACCATATTTATCGTACATATCCTTAAATTTGTGAATTGTTTTGGCACACACTATTTCATTCGGTAGTGCATTCCATTGATCAATTGCTCTGTTTGGGAAACTGAATTTCCTTACGTCTTTATCACCTCTCTTCTTATGCAGTTTTTTGCAGTGTCCTCTTGCTGATGCTTCTCCATATGTTAAGTAATCATTTATGTCTATTTTCTCCTTCCCTGATATGCACTTATATAGCATTATCATGTCACCTCTTTTCCTTCACTCCTGTAGTGTTGGTAGATTCAGTTTATTTAGTCTTTCTTCGTAGCTTAGGTCCCTTAAGCTTGGTATCCATCTTGTAGCGGCCCTTTGAACTTTTTCAATCTTGTCTATGTGCTTTTTGAGATGAGGACTCCAGACTACTGATGCATATTCCAGGGTTGGTCTAATGAATGATGTTATTATCCTTCTTAGCATGTCTTCATTTATGTATGTCAATGCTATTCTCATATTTGCAAGCAGTGTATACATGTTGGCCAACGGCCATACCACGTTGAGTACACCGCTTCCCGTTCGATCAGCGAAGTTAAGCAACGTTGGGTCTGGTTAGTACTTGGATGGGTGACCGCCTGGGAACACCAGATGCTGTTGGCATCCCTACGTCAAGTGGGGTTGGTGGAGGATTAGTGCCCCTCCCTGTAAAACAATTAACTCTAAGCCCTTGGCCACCCCGTCTGGGATACATGGCGTCTGGCAATGGATGGATGGATGGTATACATGTTCCGTACCTTCTCGCTGATGTGGTCAGCCGGAGATAGTCTGTTATTGATGATCACACCTAGGTCTTTCTGTCTTTCTGATGTGTATAGGGTTTTATTTCCTAACTTATAATCCCAATCCGGTCTTTTTCCGCTTTTACCAAACTTGATTACATGACACTTGTCCACATTGAATTCCATTTGCCATGTACTACTCCATTCATGAAGTTTATTTAATTCTTCTTGTAGCTCTTTACAAGAGTCTGTGTTAGCAATTCTCCTTTGTATTTTTGCATCATCTGCAAACATATTCAGATAGCTCTCATTTCCAGTGTTACTGTCTATATCATTTATATACACAAAAAACATGATTGGTGCCAGCACTGAACCCTGTTGTACTCCACTAGTCACTTCTTTCCATGATGAGTAGTTTCCTCTTAGTACTGTTCTCATTTCTCTTTTTATGAGAAAGTCTTGCATCCAACAAAACAGTTTGCCTCGAATTCCTCCTTGATGGTACAGTTTCCATAAAAGTCTTTGGTGTGGTACTCTGTCAAAAGCTTTCTTGAAATCTAAATAGATACTGTCCACCCATCCTTCCCTTTCCTGTATTGTGTTTGTTACTCTGTCATAGTAGCTCAACAGATTAATAACACATGATTTTCCTTTCCTGAAACCAAACTGTCTTTCTGTTATCATACTGTGTTCTTCTAGATGATTTACCCAAGCTTTTCTTATAAGCTTTTCTAATACCTTGCTTACAACACTGGTCAGTGATACTGGTCGGTAGTTGAGTGGATTTTGTCTATTTCCTTTCTTGAATAAGGGGACAATATTTTCTTTTTTCCAAATATCAGGTAGTTTACCTTGACTCAAGGATTTCTTGAAAATTAAAAATAATGGTTTACTTAACTCTTTTGCACATTCTCGTAGTACCCAACATGAAATTTCATCAGGACCACTTGCTTTTCCTCTGTCTAATCTACTTAACTCCTCCTGTATTACTTTTTCTGCTATTTGTATATCTGGTAGTATGTGTGGACATGCATGTTCCACATAGTCCCTCTCAAAATTTTTTTCTTCTATAAAAACTAATTGGAAATTCTTATTTAGTGCTTCACAAATATCTTTCTCTTGTGTATAAGTGATTCCCTCGTCCGTAATTGATTGTATTATATCTTTTACTTTGGTATTGCTTCTGATATAGCTGTAAAACAGCTTTGGTTGATCACTACTTTTATTTATTATATCCTCCTCAAACTGTTTTGGGGCTTCCCTCCTTATTCTTGTATAATCGTTTCTTGCCTGTTTGTAATTATTATACGCCCTTTCACTATTATGTCTTCTGCATCTATTCCACAACAAATCTCTTCTTTCTTTTGATTTTTTACATACTGTATTGAATCATTTCTGTATTTTCTTATCTGCTTCTTTGTGCTGTGGGATGTACTTCTGGACTCCTATTTCATCTATCTATCTATTGCCAGACGCCTCAATCCCGTTTGGGGTGGCCACAAACAAATCGCCTCCAAGTCGCCCTGTCCCACGCCATTTCACTCCCATGCTCCCAGCTCACACCCCCCTCTCTCATATACCTATCCACCCCATCCCTCCATCTCATCCTCGGCCTCCCCCTCCCTCTTTCCCCCTCCACCTCACTCACATACACTCTCTTCCTCAGTCTTTCACCCTCCATCCTCTCCACATGGCCAAACCACCTCAGTGTGTTCCTCATAACGCTTCCTATCACATCCACATCAACACCACAACGCTCCTTTATATCCTCATTCGTCAGCCTGTCTCTCCATGTGACTCCACAGGCTCCTCTTAAATAACTCATTTCCACTGCTCTCACTCTTGACTTGTGTCCTTCCAACAACGTCCAAGCTTCACTTCCGTACGTTAGAGTTGGTATCACAATACTGTCATGTAGTAACTTTTTCACTTCCATGCTCACTTCCCTGTTTCTTATCACTGCTTTCAAGGAACCAGCAACCTTTCTTCCCTGCTGTACCCTTTCAAGCACTTCACCCTCCAAACCTCCATCCTTACTCATCACACTGCCCAAGTACTTAAACGTACTCACATTTTCCAATTCCTCACCATCCAACCTCGCTGTACATTCACTGACTTCACCTCTCTCAAAGATCATCACTTTACTCTTCCCTACATTCACCTTTAGATTCCGTTTCTTACACACACTCCCAAACTCATCCACCAAGCCTTGCAGCTCTCCTTCGTCTTCACTCACCAACACAGTATCATCAGCATACAACAGTACAGGGAGTTTCCAAACACTATCCTCTCTCACCATGGAGACATGACACATCCCTGTTTCAACCCAACCTTCAAAGGGAAAAATTCACTTAGTTCACCATCCACACGCACTGTAGCCTTCGCACCATCGTACATACTCTTCACAGCATTCAACAACTTTCCATCTACTCCATATATTCTTAACACTTTCCACAATCCTTGTCTATCCACCCTGTCATATGCTTTCTCCAAATCCATGAATGCCGCATACAACTTCTTTCCCTTCTCTAGAAACTTTTCCACTAAAGATCTGAGAATGAATATCTGATCTACACAACCTCTTCCCTTCCTAAAGCCTCCCTGTTCTTCTCCAACTAATTTCTCTGTTCTTTCTCTAACTCTGTCAGTAAGTATCCTACCATACACTTTTCCTATTATACTAAGAAGACAAATGCCCCTATGATTACCACACACTTCTTTTTCCCTTTTTCCTTTGTACAAGGGAATAATTATACCTGACTTCCAATCCTCCGGGACTCTACCTTCCTCCCAGGCCAATCTGCACATCTTCCACATCCATTCTACTACTATCTCTCCCCCGTGCTTCAGCATTTCACCACACACTCCATCAATTCCTGGGGCTTTCCCCAATTTAACTTTCTTCATTGCTTCCACAACTTCTATCCTACTGATTTCTTCCTGTCTTCTCACCTCCCTCCTTCTCCCAGCCATTCCCCAGCCACTTATACTCGCATTACTTCCATCCTCTACGTTCAACAATTCCTTAAAGTGTTCTCTCCATCTGCTCACTTTTTCTCCCTTCTCCACTAGTAATCTACCATTTTTATCTTTCACTCCCCTGCTAACTTCACTTCCACCCTGTCTTACTCTTTTCACCTCTCTCCAGAACATTTTCTTACAGTCCCTCCACTTTACACTCAAATTTCTTCCAAATTCCTCATCCACTCTCTTCTTACTCTCTCTTACTAATCTTTTCACCTCTCTCTTCCTTTCTACATATAACTCTCTCTTCCGCCTCTCAACCTCTTCCACGCCCCTATTTCTCATCCATTCATTGTATGCTTTCTTCTTTTGTGCCACAGCCTATTTCACCTCTTCAGTCCACCACGCTGTTCCTTGCACCCCCCTCCGTCTTCTCTTCCTTCCACACACCACATCACATGCTGCACATATTTCTTCTGTAAATATTCTACACACACCTTCCACGTCTCCCATCTGCTCCAATTCATATTTGACCAATCGTTCCTCCACTTCTCTCTTATACTCTGCCTTTTTCTCATCCTCCTGTAACCTTTCCACTCTCCTTGCAACTACTCCTTCCTCTCGTCTTTCCCTTCTTCTATTCCTCCAACTTTCTTGTACTTTAATTCTGGCCATCACCAAGTAGTGGTCAGAAAGTCCACTCCCCCAACCTCTATACACTCTTGCATCCATTACACATCTTCGCATCCCTTCATCCACACACACATAATCAATCATTGCCTTCCTTTCATTCAGTTCACCACCCACCCTTCTCATCACTCGCCATGTATACCTGTGAATCATTTTATGCCTGAAGAGGGTATTGGCTATCACCAACCCCCTCCCACCACAAATGTCCACTAACGCACTCCCATTCTCATCTATCTCAGCAGGCACACCCCACTCATCAACTATTCCATCCACCTTCACATTCCCAACTTTACCATTCATATCACCAATCAAAAACACTCTCTCATTCCTTCCAAACTTTTCCATGCACACTTCTACATTTGTCCAGAACTCTTCTCTCACTCTTCTAGCACGATCTTGCGTTGGCGCATACACACACACAATCGCCCACATTTGTATTCCAACTTTCAACTTTACCCACACAATCCTTGACCCAACTGATCCATACTGTCTTATGCTCCTCTTCCATCTTTTACTCACAACTATACATACTCCTTCCTTTGCCCTCTCATTCTCACCTACTCCTGCACATATACCCCATCCATACTCCCATTCTCTCACACTTTCCTATTTCATAAAATTCACAAAATTTTTTATATACAGCATTTAAATCTTGTCCTCTAAGCTCATTTTCCCAATCAACTTCCAAGAAATACTTCTTTAGGTCTTGACAATTTCCCTTTTTATAGTTTAGGCTCTTTTTGTAACTGTCATTGCTGTTTACTATGTCATATGCTATCCTGAAGTTATAATTTAGTACTGCATGATCGCTTCTGCCGAGTGGAGGGTGATATATTAAACTGTCAATATCATTTTCTTGCCTAGTAAATATTAGATCTAGCACTGAAGGTACATAAAGTCCTCTTTTTCTGGTGGTTTCCCTCACATGTTGCGTTACGAAGAACTCGTGTATGAGATCCAGGAGCTTTTGGTCCCAACAGCTTTCTTGGCTACTTATATCTAGAGTATTCCAATTTATATTTGTATTGAAATCCCCAGTTATTATAATTCTTTCTGATTTCTCTTCCACTTTATGTAGTAATGATCTTAAACTTTGAATTGTACTCTCTGCCAGGTCCTCATATTCATCTCTTTCCCTTGTGTTTGATCTGGGTGGCATGTACAAATTGGCTACAATTATTTAACCTTCAGATGTGTTGATCTCTACTGCAATCAGTTCTACCTGTGATGGTGTACCTAGTTTTATTTCACTGACTTTTAGATTTTTCTTAGTTAATATTATAATTCCTCCTCCTTTTTTTAAATTTCTGTCTCTTCTCCATATATTGTATTCCTCTAATTTTAGTATGTCATTGGATATCCTTGGTGTTAATTTTGTTTCAGTTAGGCATATTATTTGTGGTTCATTATCTCTGACATAATCATTCATCTCTAGTAATTTAGATACCATTCCATCCACATTTGAGTACATCAACTTTATCATCTTGTTTATATACTTGTCATGACATGATTCTACTACTACTACTACTACTAGCAGTGGAAATGAGTTACTTGAGAGGAGCATGTGGAGTGACGTGGAGGGACAGGTTGACGAATGAAGAAGTGAAGGAACGTTGTGGGGTAGATGTGGATGTGGTTGAGAAGATTAGGAGAAATACACTGAGGTGGTTTGGACATGTGGAGAGAATGGAGAATGAAAGACTGACTAAGAGGGTGTATGTATGTGAGGTGGAGGGAGGGAGAGGGAGGGGTAGACCGAGGATGAGGTGGAGGGATGGAGTTGAGAGGTATATAAGGGAGGGGGGGGTGAGTTGGGGGGAGGGTAGTCAAATGATGGGTGACAGAGTGACTTGGAGGAGTTTTGTCTGTGGCCACCCTTTGCGGGATTAGGGTGTCGGGCTATAGATAGATAGATAGTGTGTGTGTGTGTGTGTGTGTGTGTGTGTGTGTGTGTGTGTGTGTGTGTGTGTGTGTGTGTGTGTGTGTGTGTGTGTGTGTGTGTGTGTGTGTGCGTTGCGTGCGTGCATGCATGCGTGTGTAAGGACAGGAAGTAGTAGTTCATATAAGGAGGGTGGAAAGGTTACAAGAGGATGGAATAAAAAGGCAGAATATAAGAGAGAAATGGAGGAGCGATTGGATAAATATGAATTGGAGCAGATGAAGGACGTGGAAGGTGTATGCAAGATATTCAGACGCAATCTGTGCAGCATGTGAGGTGGTGTGTGGGGTGAAGAGAAGATGAAAGGGGGTTCAGGGAATAGCATGGTGGAATGATGAGGTGAGAGAGGCTGTGGCACAAAAGAAGAAAGCATATAATGAGTGGATTAGAAACAGGGGCGTGGAAGAAGTTGAGAGATGGATGAGATAGTTATATATAGAGAGGAAGACAGAGGTGAAAAGATTAGTATGAGAAAGTAAGCTGAGAGTGGATGAGGAATTTGGAAGAGTAAGCAGAGAGTGGATGAGGAAATTGGAAGGAATTTGAGTGTAAAGTGAAGGGAATGTAAGAAAATCTTCTGGAAATAGATAAAGAGAGTTAAACAGGGTGTCACAGAAGTTGGTCGGGGAGTGAACGATAAATCGGTAGATTACTAGTGGAGATGTGAGAAAAAGTGAGCAGATGGAGAGAACACTTCAAGGAATTGTTGAACAAACAAAATGAAAGTAATGCAAGTATAAGTGGCTGGGGAATGGCTGGGAGACAGAGAGGTGTGAGAAGAGGGGAAGAAATCAGTAGGATGGTAGTTGTGGAAGCACTGAAGAAAGTCAAAATGGGGAAAGCCCCAGGAATTGATGGAGTGTGTGGTGAAATTTTGAAGCACTGGGGAGAAATAGTAGTCGAATGGATGTGAAAGATGTAGAAAGGCAGAGTTCCAGAGGATTTGAAGTTAGGTACAGGCAGTCCTCAACTTACGAAAATAATTGGTTCTTGTAGGCCTTTCGTAAGTCTTTTTTTTTTTCGTAACCCCATTCCTCTCTCTCTCTCCAACCCAAGCCTAATTCCACAATTATAGAGGTCACAAAGTTCTTTCCCTCTACCCCATCTCCTTTATACTCCATACCTACTTCTGTGCTATCCTCTCTCTCTCTTGCGCTCTCCAACCCAATCCTCATCCCATAATTACTGAGGTCACAAAGTTCTTTCCCTCTACCCCATCGCCTTTCTACTCCATTCCTACTTCTGTGCTATCCTCTCTCTCTCTCTCTCTCCCCCACCCCTACTCTGCAATTATCACCTCACCCCCTTGTCAATGTCTTCACCTGACCCCATCCTTCCTTGCTATGACTGACCCGCCACACACACACACACACACACACACACAGGTTGTCAACAGAGAAGGAGCTCTTCCTGGATTGTGGGGAAATAATCGCTGAATCAGCGATGAAAAGAAAACCAGCCTATCTGCGATTATGTTAATGAGTGCATGAGTGGTGGTCCCGTCAGACAGTAGTTAAAAAAATGTGGTTTCAGTCATAAAAAGAACAGTGAAAACAGAAAGTCTCCATATGGTTGAATCATGGCGGAAAGGGACGGTGCAATGTGCACAAGTGGCGAGAGAGAGTTCGAGGGCTTCTCTAAAGAGGACGTGGGAAATGGAAGTAGTAAGTTGAAACAAACAAGAATAGCAGGTGTAGAGAAAACAGAAGAGAGGAAAGTCCAGGAGATATAAAAGGTATGGGCAGTAATTAAAGAATTACAGGAATGGACCATGGAGCAGGAAAACGAGATCACAAGTCTGCGAAATAAACTGGAAAAAATTTGTACATGTAGTGACGAACAAGAAAGAGAAGTTACTGAATTAAAAGTGACCAATGAATCAGCCTCTAATGAAATAAAACAGCTTAAGAGGGAGAATAAGAAGTTGGAAGAAGAAAGAGACATGATGAAAAGCAAACTAGATGAGTATGAATCCAAATCAAGAATACAGGATGAGCACATTAAAGAAATCAAGGAGCAATATAAGGGGTGGAAGAAAATTCAGGGAGATGGAAATGTAAATTTGAAAGAGGTTATAGAACAACAAAGCAAGGAAAAGGTGGAGAGAGAAGTGGTTAGGGTGCTAAGAAGAAGAGAATCTTTAGTTAGGATGTAGCAGATAAGAAAAAATGTGTAATAATTTCAGGAGTTAAAGAAAAACGTATGACAGTAAGATTAGAAAGAGAAAGAGAAGAACTGAGTATGGTTAAAGAAATTATATCAGTAGTCATGAAGGAAAACAACGAAAATTAAGAAGAGATTGAAGAGGTGTTTAGGTTAGGAAAGTACAAGGAGGGAGAGGCAAGGCCATTGAAGGTAAAGTTTAAGTCACAGGCAACAGGAAACGAAATTATCAATAGAACACGGAAATTATCAGACAAGGAAGGGTTCAAAAATGTTTGGATAAGGAGAGATGCAAATAAGAAAGAAAGAGCTAAAATAAAGGAGTTAGTAAAGGAAGCAAAGGTAAAAAAAAGAGCAGAGAACGGAGGAAGAGAAGACAGTGTTTTGTTGGAAAGTCATGGATCAGAAATTAAGGAAGTGGTACCAACGAAGAGAAGGAGAAAAGAAGGTATAAAGGAGAAAAGAAGGTATAAAAAACATCAAAAATAACTGCAAGGTGGCATATGCGAATGCTGATGATTTAATATCGGCAAGGCTAGAAATCAACAATTTTTGGGGGGGACATGAACCTGATGTTATGTGCTTTGTAGAGACCAAATTAAGATAAGATATTGATGTTCATATGGGAGAAGGTAAATACAAACTGTAGAGAAGAGACAGAAATGAAAAAACGGGAGGAGGAGTGATGATAGTAGTGAAGAATAACATGAATGTAGATACCGTGGAAATGGGAGAAGGCAGGGCCGAAGTGATAAATATGAAATTAGAAACTGGAGAGAATAGCAAGAGAGATATGGCAGTAGCATATGTTCCCCCTACAACAAGAGCATGGAGTGATGATGAATACCAGGAAATATTGTCAGACATGGCTAGTTATTTACAGAAAATGACTGAGAAAAGCAACAACACAATTTTAATGGGTGATTTCAATTGTAAAGAGGTGAACTGGGAGGAATGGGACTCAGGAGGCATCGAAGATTCGTGGGGCACTACATTATTAAATATAACAAAGAACAATGTGATGATGCAATGGGTCAAAGAAGAGACATGGTTATGAGGTGAGGACACACCAGCAAGACTAGACTTACTGTTTACCAAAGAACCCGATGTAACAGAATCATTGGAATATCTGTGTCCAATTGGAAAAAGTGATCATGTGGTCACTGAGTTCCAGATGATAACAGGGAACATGGAGCCAAGAGACTAGATTTATAGGCAGGGAAGATACAACTTTGGGAAAGCAAACTTTACAGGTTTGAGAAAACTTTTCGAAAATGCAGATTGGAGAAAATTCAGAGAAACAAGAGAGATACAGAGGAAGTGGGATATTTTTCTAGACTTCTATAATTCAGGAGTGGCAAAATTTGTGCCAAGAGTATGGAGGAGGACTATGCCTGAGGCTACCAACATCCTATAAACCTTGACTGATCTGAAGTCTCACATGATGGCCCTCTAAAACAGAAAAATACAGGAGCAGAGACAAGCCCAGATCACACAATATTTTCATGACCGACAGAATGTGGCTGCTATTCTGCAAGACTTGGACATGCCAGAAGGGGTGGATGAAGGAGGAGAAGTGGACAGAGAGGAAGTGCAGGTGCTGGAGCCTGAGTTCAACTTCAAAGGCTTTGGCCTAGGTGTTGGAGCTTTCCCAGAGAGGCCCATGTCACCTAGTAACTAGCCCATCTACCCTCAACACTCCTTCATTTGACAGGGTTGGTACATGTCCCACCGGAACACTCCTCTATTTTTCCCACTGATTCTTAACTTCACACTTCGATGTTTTACATTTTGCATGGTTTTGGAGGAACATCCAGGCAGTGAAACACGAGGATTACTGTACATATTTATATATGTATACTATATATATATATATATATATATATAGTACATGTATATACAGGTATATATATATATATATATATATATGTATATATATATATATATATATATATATATATATATATACACACACACACACACACACACACACATATATACTGTATATATGCAGTAAACCCTCGTTAACTCGTGATAATTGGGTTCCAACCCTCTACGAGTTAGCATTTTTACGAGTTATCGGAGTCTCCCCCCACTCCAAAACCTCATTATACAGTACGGTACATTAAAAAAAAAATAAAACTAATAGAACCTTACCTTGTTTTGGTACTGCAGGGAAGCATTCAGGCTTGGAGGAAGCCTTTGGCAGCGTGCTCTAGGTCATGTTACTGAACACTTTTCTAATAAAAACACTTAATACTTTGAGCACTTACAGTACACACACTTAGATTACTATACTATACACTGTAAAGGCCATTACAGTACTGTATTACTTACATCACTTAACCTAAAATGTGCTGGGTTTGATATCAAACTCAGCACAAACTGAACGAGTCGAAACGTCAGCATTGCATCGAGCCAACATCTTCAGCTTCTCCTGCAGAGTATGGCTCTTCAGCTCAATGCCCTTCCTCCTGTATGGTACACTGGTTCTCTTGCTACCGTCAGAAGGCATGATGGCAGGGTATGTGGTCTTTTAGCTCAATAAACAAAATGTAATGCAATCAAAAACACTAGTGAACAGAGAGAGATGCATCGCAAGCAAAAGATGGCGGCAAACTGAGCATCGCAGAGGCAGGGGTGCAAGTTAGATGTTTGTTTACACGCCTAACTTGCATTTCCCCTCCCCGAGTAAAGGGGTTAATACAAACTATTCTCTCCAAAACATGTTACCACGTGGACCCTCTTGCGTCACGGCTATGACTTTAATCTCATTACCTCATGTTTCCACTAATTAATGGAAAATTTTACCAGTTGATATCTTTTTTTTATTTTTCCATGACAGCCTCTACGAGTCATCCCGAAATACGATTTACTGAAGTACGTGTTAATGAGGGTTTACTATCTATCTATCTATCTATCTATAGCCCGACGCCCTAATCCCGCAAAGGGTGGCCGCAGACAAAACGCCTCCAAGTCACTCTGTCACCCACCATTTGACTACCCTTCCCCCAACTCACCCCCCCCTCCCTCATATACCTCTCAACTCCATCCCTCCACCTCATCCCCGGTCTACCCCTCCCTCTCCCTCCCTCCACCTCACATACATACACCCTCTTAGTCAGTCTTTCATTCTCCATTCTCTCCACATGTCCAAACCACCTCAGTGTATTTCTCCTAATCTTCTCAACCACATCCACATCTACCCCACAACGTTCCTTCACTTCTTCATTCGTCAACCTGTCCCTCCACGTCACTCCACATGCCCCTCTCAAGTGACTCATTTCCACTGCTCTCACTCTTGGCTTGTTCCCCTCTTGCAAGGTCCACGCCTCGCTTCCATACGTCAGGGTAGGGATCACAATACCATCATGCAGTGACTTCTTAACTTCCATACTCACCTCCCTATTTCTCATCACTGCTTTCAGTGTACCAACAACCTTCCTTCCCTGCTGTACCCTTTCACGTACCTCATCCCCCAAAGTTCCATCCTTACTCATCACACTACCCAAGTACTTGAATGCACTCACATTCTCCATATCCTCACCATCCAACCTCACTGCACACTCTGTGACGTCATTCCTCTCAAACATTAACTTTCAGCTTCCTCCTCCTACACACTGTCCCAAATTCATTCACCAAACCTTGCAACTCCCATTCACCTTCACTCAACAATACTATATCATCAGCAAACAGCAACACAGGAAGCTTCCAAATCTCACCCTCATTCATTAGGGCCAGCCCCACATCCACTGCCCTACCTTGCACCTCCTTTACAACCCCATCCATATATATATTAAACAGCCATGGAGACATCACACACCCCTGTTTCAGTCCCACATTGAGATCAAAGAACTCACTCAGCTCACCATCCACACGCACCGTAGCCCTAGCTCCCTCGTACATACTCGTACTCTTCACAGCACTCAACAATTTCCCCTCCACTCCATATATTCTTAATACCTTCCACATACCTTGCCTATCTATTCTGTCATAAGCTTTCTCCAAGTCCATGAAGGCAGCATACACTTTCCTTCCCTTCTCTAGATACTTCTCCACTAAACATCTTAGAACAAATATCTGATCTACACACCCTTTTCCCTTCCTAAATCCCCCTTGTTCTTCTCCAACTAGCTCCTCTGTCATATGCCTAACCCTATCAATGAGTATTCTACCATATATTTTACCAGTCACACTAAGAAGGCAAATACCCCTATGGTTACCACATACTTCTCTCTCCCCTTCCTTTGTACAGAGGAACAATTATACCTGATTTCCAGTCCTCTGGAACCCTTCCCTCTTCCCAAGCCAATCTACACAACTTCCACACTCCACAACAATCTCACCCCCATACCTAAGCATTTCACCACACACTCCATCAATTCCTGGGGCCTTTCTCAGCTTAATCTTCTTCATCGCTTCCACTACTTCCGCCCTACTGATCTCTCCCTCCCTCCTCTCATCTCTTCTTCTCCCAGCCATTTCCCAACCACTTATACTCACACTGCTCTCACTCTCTACATTCAACAAATCCTCAAAGTGCTCCTTCCATCTCCTCAATTTCTCTCTCTTCTCCACCAACAATCTATTATTCCTATCTTTCACTCCCCTACTGTTTCCCCTTTCACACTGCCTTACTTTCTTTACCTCCTTCCAAAACAATTTCTTACTCTCCCTCCATTTCACACTCAGATTCCTCCCAAACTCTTCATCCACTTTCTTCTTACTCTCCTTCACCAGTCTCTTAACCTCCCTTCTCCTGCTCACATATACCTCTCTCTTCTCTCTCTCATCTTCTCCCCTACCTCTACTCGCCAACCATTCACCATATGCCTTCTTCTTTTGTTCCACAGCTCGTTTCACCTCATCATTCCACCATGCTGTCACTTGCACACCCTTGAATCTCCTCCTCACTCCACAAACCGCCTCACACGCTGCGCCTATCTCTTCCGTGAATATCTTACATACGTCTTCCACGTATACGGCAAATATATATATATATATATATTTACAAGCTTTCCTCTGCAATATCGCTGCATTTGCAATATTTTATATATGCCATGCGGCCATAGTATATGGCCTGTGTCAGTATTGCTGGCTATTTTTAGCCTGACCCTTGTGACCCGGAATTTGGTAATAATGGCTTATACGGTAAACTGCTGTTGTTTTCGTGTCCTTTACATGACCCACCACCTTTGTCGATGTACCTAAAGTATACTATCTTAGCAGTTTCTTCATTTTCTGTAAGTCAAGTCCTCTGACTTTATCTGCTTGTGGTGTCAAGTCCCATACCTATGTGAATGCACCGTCATGTTTCATGTAAATGTTGGTACTGTAATGTTTTTTTTGTTTTTTTTTTAAATAAATTGTGTATTTGTGTGTTTGTCTTTCTCTTACACCATTACCATTAATTTGCAAGGTTTAGCTTTTTTTCCCCTTGAAATTCTTACATCTACTTGATCTGACAGCTCAGGGAGGGGATAGGGGGGAAGGGTGAGGGGGGAAGGGGTGAGGGAAGACGGGATGGTGAAGTGTGTGAGTAACACCAAGAAGAAGGTTTTGCATGCTTTGGCTCAATTTCTTTTTATTTTGACAGCTACACAACTATGAGGAAGGGGATGGGGGGAGGGAAGGTGGGGAGGGGAGAAGTGTTGGGGGGGAAGAGTGTTGGGAGTGAGTGAGGAACACCAACATAATTATTTTGCATGCTATTGTTTGAGGGGGGGGGGGGGAAGGAGCTGGAAAATTCTGAAGGGAGAGGCAGGGGGGAGGAGGGTAGGGGGAGGGGGAAGGAGGGTAGGGGGGAGGGGGAAGGAGGGGAGGAAGGGGTGATGAGAGTGGGTGAGGAAGGTAATGGGAGGGGAGGAATGAGGGTGAGATAGGGTGGGAGCGCATTGAAAACTGAAGTCACCCTGCCTGGAAGGGTAAATTTTTCAGCTTTGAAGGGCTATAGCTCATGAACCAGTTGGTTTAAAATGCTCTGGTTTGTGGCATAAGGTGTGTAAATTCATGCTCTAAACCTTGGGCATAAAACTTTTTACTTCTGTAAGAGTTGAAAAATCGGCTCCATATACAAGTTTTCAGGGAAGTTTGGTCATTCGAACTGTGTATCCTAGAGGTTGGGGGGATGCAAGGGCTGTGCAGCTTCTAAGATGTTTGGGGAGAACTCTGCCAATTGGTTCACCAGGCCCATAAAAGACCTCAGGTCTGTAAGGTTGGCTAGAGTGGCAAAGTCTGCTAATACCTTGATCTTAACTGGGTCAGCCGCTATGCCATCCATGGACAGGATATATCCACAGAAAGATACTGCAGTTGCAGCTAAAATAAACTTGTCTGCATTGAGTGTGATCCCATGTTTCTGGCACCTGGCGAGCACATCGTGGATGCAGCGTAAGCATGAAGTAGTACTCGTCGTACAGGAGAACATCATCAACGACCTTCACAGTTTGTCACACCTTGTAATACTACGTCCCCTCAGAGACAGAGGGCGGTGGGGGAGGCGGTGGCTCAATCGGTAGAGAGTTGGCCTGTAATCCTAAAGGACCCGGGTTCAAATCCCGCTGGGGCAGGGAACAGTTTAAGGATTTGAAATTCATAAATATCAGACTTTACTGATCTACCAGCAGACCCACCGACATGTCGTAAAAATACCCCAGCTAATACGCCAGTCCTGTATGAGACAGCCCTAGCATTTATTCAATATGAACGGTGGGTGTTAGCGCTGAAGTGACGACATGTAGATGTGTGCGGTACGTAGGAGGACTACTGGGCCTTGAAAGCAGGCTGTGAAGCCTAGGCCCAGAGTTGGACACATGGAAAAAAAAAAAAAAAAAAAAAAATCTTCTGTTGCAACAAAACCCACAGGGCCGTGGCAATATTGGATATGGCTGTATGGTGTGATGAATGTGGTAAGTGGCTGGTCCTCCTCAGCGAGCTCAATTTGACAGTAGTCGCAGAGGGCATCAATCATCGTATACAGAGCTGCCTTCAGGTCCACACTGCAGATGGTAGCAAAGGGGGTGGGTGAGGGATGCACTGGACGTGACACTTGATTGTTCAGCTTGGACAGATCGGTGGTGATCCTCACACCACTGTCGGGCTTGGGAACAGCTACATGGGGGTGGCACCATAGAGACTGATCATCACCTGCAGGAGTAATGATACCTTGGGCAACCATAGAGTCCACCACATTTCACTGACTCTCGAAAGGCAAGGGGGATCAGGCGAGGGATATGTAAGGCAAAAGGCTTCACATCTCCCCTTTGGTGAATCTTCATGGGTGGACCAACCATTTTCCCGGGTGGCTTATTCTTCAAGTCCTCCTTGGTCACAAGCACATCACTGAACTCCCTCACGACGTATTCCTTAGCCTGTGAGGGGCTTGTGTTGCTGGTGAGAGGTAGTAGTAGTGACATAGTCTGGGGTGAGGCAGTGTCATGGTCAACCACAGGTGTGTAACTGGTGTGTAACTGCTAGGCCACTCTTGTCACTGCCGACTTCATGTAACCTGTTGGCATAAGTCATCTTGAGGAATGACTTTGGAAACTCCTCCAAGATGATTGCCAACTCCCTGCAACCATGGCAGGACACCAATGAAGTCAGTATGCCTTCATGGACGTCTATCCATGGTGTAGTTGTCTTTTTGGCAAATGTAATTTTTGCTTTGAATGTGCTGAGAGCTGAAGCCATTCAAACCTGTCAGCTGTGAAGCATTGAGCCTTGGGCAGCGGCTTCAGGTCACACCTGGACAGACCTAGGTGCTGCAAGTGATCCTGGCCTACAACTGTGGCATCAGCGCCAGTGTAGGGGAGCATCTGTAAGTGTCCTGACACCTTGCCATAGGTGATGGTGATGGTAATTGGCTGAAGACGCTCAGCTCTAGTGCGCATGGTGGAGCTCACTCTCCTGATGTGGCTCGGGTGCTGACCATGGGTGTGTGGACCACTACTGGGGGACTGAGTGTACCCTTTGCTAGCATGTGGGGGCTGCCTACCTCACTGCCATTGAGGTTTGGACTTGGAAGCAGGGCAGCACTTGCTATAGTGGCCATCTTGACCACATATTTTGCAGGTAACACTGTTGACTGGGCACCTCACTGTCCTGGACCAATGTCCCTTTCACCCACAATTGTGGCATTATGATTCTGTGGCTGGGCACAGTTGCACCTTATGTAGCCGGCCACAGCTGGTGCAAGGGGTGTCGGGTGTCTTTGCTATGGGTGGGCCAACCTTAACGCTGTGGGTTTCTTTTTTGTCCTTCTTGTATTGGAAGGTAGCCCTTACTGCAGTAGGAGGAGATGTTATTGCTGATGCCATGTTTCTTGTAGCCAAGTAAGTATAACACTCCTGTACCACCTCATCCAGCAAGCTGGTAGGGGTGAGTGAGATTAGGCATTGGACTAATTCACCCTCTCATACTCCCATCAGGATCACTTGCTTAAGCTGAGTCTCCTCACAGACCTTACTTTGACCTCGGCGAACCTCAACAGCTTCGGCTGCATTCTTGTGCCTAACATAGAAGTCATTAAAAGATTCACCTGCCATCTGTTTGCAACTGGAAAGCTCATTCCGACATAACACCTCATTATTTTCTGGCCCTTAACATGCTGCTCCAGCTTGGCCAGCACCTCCTTAGCAGGGAGTGAGTCATCTGGGGGCATCTGTAGCTTGTGCTCTAACACATGTTGTGTCTCGAGAGAGAGAGAGAGAGAGAGACATAACTGGATCAGCTGTTTCCTGAGTGGCAAGCTTGGGAGGTCAACCATCGTAGAATAGTCGACCCACTTCAGTCTCCATTCTCTGAAATTTTGAAAGGATACATCTGGAAGAAGTGCTGGTGGTGGGTTGATGATCGCCTTGGGTGAATGTGGGTGTGGGATGCGACTGGGCGAAGTGAAATGGCTGGTTGCGGGTGGTCAGGGTGGAGAGGTGTTGGAGTGTGGGGGACACAGCTATGAAATGAGGGCCTGAAAACATGCCACTTCATCTGCTGCATGGCGCTGTTCCCTCTCTCGACAGTGTTCCTCTTCCTCTGCACAACGTGCTCATTCCTGTGCTGTCCTTCATTCCTCCATTCAATGCAAAAGTGCTGCAATATCCATTGTTGCCTGTGGAAGAAAGGCAGCTTGAAAATGGGGGGACTCGTCCTCCCTTGGCAACACGGGAGGGGGCTGGTCCTCCTCTGTTGCTATTGCAGGTTTCTTTTACCCCTTACCCATGATCGTGCATGTGGTCTGCTCTGCAGTCAAAGCCTCAATGGCTCGGATTAATGCAAAGCAGATAGATGAAAACCCATAAATAAGAAATTTTTTCTAGTGTTAAATGTCTAAGTGCGCATGACTGCATGTGGGAGCTGGTGGTGGTGCGTGGCCGCAGGTGACCCTGGCAACCTCAGTGCGTGGCTAGCCACAGTGGGAAGAGGGGGTATACCACGGCCCTCTCACACACCGTCCTCACGCTCGGGCTCTGACCACCATAATGCCACCATAATGCATCACTGCATTGCACTGCACTGCACTGCACTACACTTGAGACTACAGCATTGCACTACACACATGCGGCACTAAATTCTGCACTAGACACACAGAGAGTCGCTGAAAGCGTTGTCCCATGTCATTAGGAGTGAAGGGGAGATGATACTGGCCGTTAATGGGGGACGCACTTGCACACAGTACTCTGGGCAACTCACTGTGCCATGTATCTTATTCTCAGAGACCTGGAACTACCTTCACCTTGGGAGGGTCACAGAAACACTGAGTCACTTAAATGTAGGTTCTATTATTGCCCAATATGAGTACAAGTGCACAACACAAAAGAAGAGTGGGGTAATGCTCCTCAACACAACAGAGAGTCTACTGCATGAGTGGCGGGTCCCGACTGATGACGGCGCTGCCTCTTGGCGGGGTAGCCGAAAAATTGAATATACAATCCACATTATTACACATGTGCAATATATATAATATCCCACAAGAACCACCAAGTGTCAACCCCCTCCAGTTTGTGTTCTGTATTTTCCTATTTTCAGGGTGGTAAATGACCTATTCCTGACTAAAATTTTCCCCGTTATTATCATCACGTTTCTTAAGGTGTACTACGATTGTTTACAGCATAACGGAAGAAATGTACTCAAAGGTGGATTTCGTTTCCCATTTCCCAAATGGAGGTTAGGTTAGGCTACGTTTGGTTAAATTTTTAGGTACAGTTAAGCTACGTAAGGTTAGGACAGTGGCTTTCAGTGAAAAGACCGACCCCACGCAGCTGCCTTGCACCATACAGACTCATAGTCCTCCAAATTTATAAATTATCTTTGTACGCATATCAAAAGTTGAACTAACCACTCCATCACAGTTACTTTACGATGTAGTCTTAACAAAGTACAGTGGGGCACCAATTTTCGCGCCCAATTGGGTCCAAAAATAATGCGCCAAAGTGGAATTAGCGAAAATTGGGGCATTGTCTTTATGGCAAAAAGGCTAATTGGTTCCCGATTATCCTAAAGTAACATCAGATTTTCATTTTCACTTGCAATACAGTACATCAAATCACTATTGTACATTGCATTGTGAGATACAAACAATAAAAACTGTACAGTACACATTATATGAGGAGAAACATACCACAGAGACCAGGTTGAGGTGTTTAATGGATGTTGGGGGTAAGTATACGAGGCGCGTGGCGGGCTTATTTAGCCACGCCAGACGTATTGGCGCCACCTCTTGCTGCCTCGCTACCACCATGCTGTTTCCTCATACTATGCACTGTCGATTCTGGGATGTTAAATATACGGCAGATTTCACTGTTTTTTGCGCCCTTGTCCATGTGCTCAACTATCTTCCTTTTCATTTCATTATTATACTGCCGTTTCTTCACTCCAACACGATACTCTCTTTTAGCCTTGGCCTTTCCTCCCGACTTTGAATGTCCCGGCCACTTTTTATCACCACCACTGCCTCCCGGCCCTCCCCCCACATCACCAGGCTCTCCCCCCACACCACCAGGCCCTTTCCCCACACTACCAGGTATAGTAGAGGCCATTGAACCGTGAGAATCCAACACAATGGAGCTAGCACGCTCGTACACAATGGCGGGAATGGGTGGACAGAGTGTTGACATGACGTCATTCAAGATGGCGGTGGGTTGCGGGCGGGCGGTGCAAGAAATTCAAAGTTCAAAATATTGTCCCAAACCCAAAATTTGTGCGCGAAAATCGATTTTTTTCAAGCGAAAGTGGAAGTTAGGGAATATTTGGTGCATGCCGCGAAAGTGGATTCCATGAATCCTGCTGTAGCGAAAGTTGGTGCACTACTGTACTGTTAACCCCCTCTTTACTGAAAATGTGTTTTGATGTACCCCCATACATTGCCTGTTAACACCTGTGAGACACCGGAACCGCTACCGTGGTATGCTGGTACACCCTCTAGTGAATGTCAGCTTATGGGCCTCAGGATAGCCAGGTAAGGCTGTTTCTGAGGACCTCGTGTTAGCAACAGCTCTGTGTTTTGACAACAAAGACTGTGACGAAGTTCTGACGAATTCTGACATCATAAGATACGTCCTGACTAAGTTGCGGTGGCACCAATGGCTTGCTCACTCATCTGTGATGTAACCTCTTTTAGACAAATCATTATTTTATTTATAATTTCTATTACAGATATCATACTATATTTTCTGCTGACATAAGGCAAAATTTACACCTCCTTGGCCTGCCTGAGAGACAATCAGTTACCACGCACTTGACCACGAGAGAGGGTGTACAGGATATTTTTCTCTCAGGCGTCTCTGGCAGATACCGATAGTGACGAGTTTATTCCTCATGAGGATACTTATTTAGATGTATCAGATGATGATGCAACAGTGTCTGATGTGTCAGTAGATGACTGTGATCCTGAAAATGATAGCGAGGTTGATGTGAGTGAGGAGGAGGAGGAAATTAGTAGCGAGCTTAGTGACACTGCACTCTCGGCAACAAGTGGGTCAAGGTCGCCATCACCATCACCTGTGTCCACACACTTCATGCTCAGCTTACAAGGTAAATAAATAAGCCATCCATCTGTGCAGGACATTATTTTCAAGCCAGTTTGTACAGTAGTTACCTGGGTAACTACTTCAGCATAAGACATGTAAACTTATGTACCGTAATTATTTATTTTATAAGCTTTTATTATTACCAACATCATGTGGAGTTTATATGATCATCAGTATACAAACAAATCACAAAGAGTGAATAGTTTCGACGTGGAAAAAAATATACACTACCTCTCACACTATGGGAGGGGGAGCTATCAGGTCGGTATGGGGGGTAAACGTAGTGTTTACATTCGGGGGAGGGGTCGGTAAAGAAGGGGTTAAGCAGTAATATAGCAAACATCTTTGTGTTTAATAACAGAATGAAAAGCTTAAGCATTATAACATCCAGTTTATTATGGTGGACTGCCACACTGCCATCGTATGGCAAGGTGTGGAAGTATTGCTATGGTAACCAAGCAAGTGCCAACAGCGTTCACAGACGTTTTCATAATTTACAACTTTTTTCTTTTGTACCAAGAATTACTGTTTGTCTATCTGAATGTGCCATAATCTGTTTAAACCAAAATTTATCAAATACAGTAATCAGCACCAAAACTTTGTGGCATGAAATTACAAAATTGTGCGTGGTGGCAACAGGTATTTAGTAGTGCACTGTGTGGTAACTGAGTGGCACTTATGCCTTGCACTTTGAAGGGAAGGTCTGCTGAGAGTCTAAACCCCTCCATACTTCATGAAATAACAGTGCTATACTCACATATTACTCCACATGATTGTTACTGCACTGTACATATCATTTATAAATACAGTAATTCCTCCACTATCTGATGTAATAGAGCCAAAGGCATGTCCAGAAAGTGGTCCCGTCCGGATAGTGGGCCCCAGCTTCCTGGACTTGTACTTATGGACCCTAACTCAGAAAAACACCTATACAACTCCCTCTGGACATGCATAGCACCTATTTAAGACCCAAATCACACCAATAAGGGACATAAAAGACTGAAATAAATGCAAAAGAACCATAAAATGAGGTTTTAGAGGTGAGTTTATACAATACTAAACATTCTGGGTACTTACAAGTCCCTGGCTCCTGGACTGTTAGTTATGGGCCCTAACCTAGCCTAACTCAGAAAAACACCTCCCTACTGCACATGCATGGCACCTACGATGCTATTCACACCAATAAAGGACATAAAAGAGTGAAATGAGGTGTTAGAAGTAAGTACAGTATGGAAAATACAGTACAATATGAAACGTTCTGGGTACTTATAGCAAGTCCCAGGCCATCTCAATGAATAACCCGCCTCCTCTCCGACTCTGACAGTAAGGAGGAGTTCCTGAAGCACCTCCAGTACACTGTACTTGAAGTCTTGCACTGAACTTAGTCATTTGCACTCAGAATTCCATTCTCTTAACACTGCGCACTCTAGTCTTCCTTGCGCTCCATTGTACCTTAATGAAATAAGTGTTGCATTCTGCACTAAAAGTCTTTACACTCATAAATCCATTGTCTAAACATAACACACTCTAGTTAATTTATGCTACATTGAAAGTCTATTAAATCAGTGTCTTTTCACTCAGAATTTTCTTAGCACTATGCACTGTTTTTTTTCACTGCACAACACTGTAAATTTCCATGTGGTCTAGTGGAGAAGTTCTAGCCATTTAATCATTGTCAGAGCCTGAGAGTAGCACATACAGGTGACCTAGGGGTGCGTCGCTGGGTTGTGGTGATGGAGTACCCACTGCAGATGACTCTGAAGAGAGGCGCAAACTCACGTCGAGTGGTGACTCCATCGTCCCTGATGTGCTGGGCTGTGGCTCGGAGGGCCTGTCTTGGGGAGGCAATGGAATGGAGCCAGGGCTGGGCACAGTGGAGGTCACGGGTCTGAAAAAGCTGTCAATGGTTGATTGATGCAAGGAATGACGATTTTGACGATTAATGATGTGCTGCCTGAAAGCACGCACTTCCTCCACAAGTCCCAAGGGCCCCATCTCCCTCTCGCAGTCCGGGTGCTCCAGGTAGTCCAGAACGAACTCTATGTGTTCCCCGAGTGCGCTCAGCTTGGGGATGGCTGGAGTAGTGTCATGCTGAGAGGAGTCCGCATCATCGTCGCTGTTCTCGTCGGAATCTTCAACCTGGGTACTGACACCTGCAACAAAAGATGCGATCTCGATATCAGACATGGTCTGATACCCAGGATCGCCCTCGTCGTCATCCAACCACTCACGCACTTCGTCCACATCAACACTGTCCCCAGGCGCACGTAGACGTGCATGGAAGTCATCCACGTCAAAACCTAGGAAATCATGCTCCACATCCATTCCGAGAAGTAGACGAGACCAACCATTTTCTGGAGTCTTGGCAGGGACTTCCTTCCATGCACTGGCCCAGTTGTAGATGGCAGACTTGATGTTGTAGCAGCGAAGGTTTTCCAAAGTCCACTGGCCTCACGTGTCCCGTCCCTCCCTGCGCTCATCCTTGTCCTCGAGAACAACCATCATCTCGTCCAGGAACTTCCTTCGGTACAGCCTCTTCGTTGGCACGATCACTCCTTGGTCCATTGGTTGGATGAGAGCAGTAATATTAGGTGGCAGAAACATGCACCTAATGCGGCCATTCTCAGCCACCAACTCCTTGTCACACGGGTGTGCTGGTGCATTGTCAAGGAGAAGGAGGGCCTTTACCTGGTCGCGTGGGATTCCCAGTTTCTCTGTCTGGTAAAGGATGACATGCTTGACGAAATGGCGGTGGAACCAGTCTTTGAAGATCTGGGCAGTGAACCATGCCTTCAAGGAATGGTACCAAACGACAGGAAGGACATCCATCACCCCATGAAGACACCGAGGCTGCTTTGCACAGCCAACAATAACGGGCTTAAGCCGGTGCATGCCGTTAGCATTGGCACAACACAAAGCAGATAGCCGTTGCTTGAAGAGCTTGCGGCCAGGTGCACGCTTCTCCGTCTCCTCCACTAGAGTGTTCGTAAGCAAAGAGTGATAGAATAAACCAGTTTCGTCAGCATTGTAGACTTGACCGAGAGTGAGGCCCTTCCTGTCGATCAAACGCTTCACCTTGTGCCGAAACTCCTCTACTCCATCCTCATTGGCGTCCAAAGCTTCACCATGAGACTTACGGTTGGTAAGGCCATGTCGTAACTTGAACGCCAAGAGCCAACTCTCGCATGCCTTGAAGACTGGGGTGTCGTGAAGCCTTGCGAACTTCTCAGCAGCAGCCTTCAGCTCCGTGCCACGCACCACGTTGTTGTCGATACCAAATCAATGTGGAGCGGTCGACTTCAGCATACTTGGGAGTAAACATCACCTTCCTCTCCACACTGTGTTTGCTTTTCAACGAGAAGTCAGCCGTGTACTGCACGAGTTTGCCTCAGGATCTCTTGATATCAAACAAAGTAGATCGGGCCAGGTTGAATTCACGAAGGATGCATGAGGAAGACCATCCCGCATCCACCTTGTCCACTATTGCCCTCTTCTTCTCCAAAGACCATCCCGCATCCACCTTGTCCACTATTGCCCTCTTCTTCTCCAGAGTCAAAACCACTCTCTTCCTCTTCTCAGGCAGCGGGGTCATCATCACACACACTAATAAGAGGCACGAGAGCAGCAGGAGAGCCTGCAGCAGGTAAGGCACCACCACAAAAGCAAGCAAGTGGGCAGCCATGACGACAAGCATGCACACACAACAAGAGACGGGCAGTAAGTGGGGAGGATGCAGGGGCACTCTAGTGGATGGCGGCGGAACGACACACCAAAACACAGCTGGCCCGTGCCACGCGCACTAAGTTCAAATTACGGGCAGGAAAAAGTCGGATTTAAATAAAAAAAATTGCAGTTTTTGGCCCATTTTGCGAATACTGGATCCTGGGACCAAAATATCTGGTAAGTGGGGATGTCCAGAAAGTGAGTGTCCGGATAGTATGGGGATTACTGTAATCTCTTCTTTTGAGTCATGTCCAATGGCAGCTTTAGAGCTTGAGTCATGTCCGATGGCAGCTTTAGAGTTTTTCTTTTACTTTCACTGTAATATAACACTTTAACCCCTTAACCGCAGGGCGTCACTTTCATGACGTTTGGGAGCAAGGGATCATACCGCATGGTGTCACTTTTGTGATTCTGTGTTATTTTGAATTTGCTCGGGCTTTCAAGTGGTGGCTTGTATCATCTATCAGTACTACCAATGTCCAACACTAGTCAGCACTCCTAATCTCATCTGCACTCCCATCCACTGTTGACAATTTAGCCATTTCTCACCGTTCTTGACTCCCCTCCCTACCTCCCCTCCAATACCCTCTCCTCTCGCCTGCCCGGCCGTGCTACTCCTAAGTAAATCTTCCCTGGAATTTTCCACTGATTTCATCCATTGAAATAAGTCCTATGCCCTATTCTTATACCAAATAATATATACAAAAAAAAAAAAATAGGGTGAGAGTGCCATACACCTGGAATTGGCCAATTATCACCTGACAACACCTCACGTGCACTCGTTCGCTAATTTTCGCTGTTTATTTCCCGTTGAAATATGCCGTATAATCTATTCTCGTAATAAAATTACATATAAGGAGAGAAGGGAGAAGCCTAAGTGATATTTACATTCACCTGGAACTACTTTTTTTTTTTTTTTTTTTTTTTTTTTACGTGTCCGAATCTGGGCAAAGGCTCAGGGCCTATTTCTTGGGACAGTGGCCTATCCCAAGGCCCAGTAGTCCTCCTACACCTCCACATGTCACCACTTTGGCACTAACACCCACCTTCCATATTGAATACATGCAAGGGCTGTCTCATACATGACTGGTGTACTGGTATTAGCGGGGGTACTTTTATGACATGTCGGTGGGTCATCTGGTAGATCAGGAAAGTCTGCTTTTTAGGAAATTCAAATCCTAAACTGTTCCCTGCCCCAGCCGGGATTCGATCCTAGGTCCATTAGGACTGCAAGCCGCCTCTCTACCTATTCTAGATTTCCTGCCAATCATTTCACAGCTATATATTAGTAGCTGCCAAAAGGCTGACGTTGGCAGTATTGCACTCCCCCTAGGCAGGCCACCAGTATCAGTTTACTGTCATTTTTCAAGGTGATGTCAAATTCCGCCGCTTTATAGCCCCATGCAAAGGGCCCTGTGACCTCTACCCCCTACTAACCCTTGTGTGGAAAGAGGTAAAGGGCTGACAAATGATAGAGAGTGACTACGATCTTTCTATTGAGTAAAACAGTGCAAGTGGAAATGTAAATAATGTGTAAACAGCAAGTGAAAGAAATGAATGTAAATATAGGTGAACAGTGGAAAATAGTTTTATAAGTTACTGCAAGTGACAGTGCCTAACACAGTGTAAATAAAATAGATGTGTAAATAATGTAAATAAAATCGAGAATGTAAACAGAAATGTAAATGAGTAGTATTATAAGAATACGAGTATATATACTAGGAGTAATGAAACTGAAAGTTTCACTCTAGCATGTATGATTACTGTGAGTTATGAAAGTGAAGGTGAAAGTGACATTCACTCTCAATGCTAGTATACAGGACGAGAAAATGAATGCTACGTATTTTTACTGAAAGAGAAATTGAATCCCTACAGTGACAATAAACTACTATTACTGAAGGAAACTTATGGATAAAGACTGTAGATACATATAAGTGTTATATAGTAATAGAAATATAAACTGAGTGGTTTTATGAATAATAAATGTCAGAACACCAGCGGCGAACGATCGGAAGTTGGAAGGTTATACATGCTCGTAATTTTCATTGCTTTCACAGTGTTTTTTTTTTTTTTGGAGTATGGATTCCAAACTATTTAAGAATCATAGAATAGAGTTTCTAGTGATAATACCTGGCTGTGGTAATCATATTACGGGTTGTCGCGAAGTGTAAAGTGGAGACTTCGTTACCCAACTTCTGAGGTCTCTACAAATCCTACGGTACTCGACGAAGGCTCAACAAACATCCAAGGAGAAAGCTGAAGGTATGTGCCATATGCATATGTAATTTTAATAATCTAGGACTAATAACTGATTTCTGGCAAATATTTTTAGAGAGTATGTTGGAGCGCGAATGTGCCCGCGGGAGCCGCAAGTCAAAGCAAAACAAGCCTGCGGTTTAGGGGTTAAAGCAAGCTGCCTAATTTTCCTTTTGTTTTTCTTGATGCCTGATAAACTTTGTTTGGTGATACCACACTTTTACTATGAGTTTTCCTGCAGAAACAACAGCTTTAATTTATCCAGAATTTTCACTCTCAGCATTACATAATGTAACATGCTTCCTTTTGACACCTTTAATCTTTACACAGGCCCTATTTGCATGATGAGCCATGGTAAGGAGCACTGACTTTTGAAATATTGTACAGGAAAAAAAAAAAAAGTCAATGAACTACGCCAAGTCGCCTAATGCATGGCAATTAGAGACTGGTACCTACCTGTGGATTACGAATTCCACGGTTTACGATGTTAAGAACCAATGGGAAAAAGGGACCCTCATGGAACCCCCTTACAGTACCCTACCTACACCTAACTAGCCAACAGTAAATGCTGCTGATAAGTGAGAGGAGCCTTCTTCTTGGACCCCAGCTGGGTCGAATGTCCCCTTGGGGGGTTGGGGCTGTCCATAACAAGAGCCCAGGGAGAGGTAACCTTGATTTAAAAAAAAAAAAAAAAGTGGGGGGGGGAGAAGAACTCACGGGGGAACACACACACACACACACACACACACACATATATATATATATATATATATATATATATATATATATAAATAAAAGGGGGGGGGGACGGCAGGTAGCGCTCAGAACTCAAGGGGGAACACATGTAGCTGGCGGTTGGCAGAAGAGGAGGTAAACAAAACATGGCGGCTGTAGTGTGTACACTTGCCACCAGGGCCGGGCTGTGATTGACTGCTGGGTCTAGGTTGTCCTTGATTGGCTGGTAGCCGCAGAATACATCATGGGTGCCCAGATATTATAAATCTCTACAGAAATGAGCCACTTTGGAACCTAGGAACCAAGTTCTTTGAGTTTTTTTCTGCAGAAAAAAAAAAAAAAAAAAAAAAAAAATAGGGACTGGTTGGGTAATGTACCGCAGATAACAAATCCGCGGCTTACAGATACACGAATTAGGCGACGACTGTTGATGGTATGAATGCCCATGTGTGTTTAAACAAAGGGGCCCTTGTTGCAACCTAGCGTGATCTGAGACCAAACAAATGAGTTGCTTTCTGCCCACTAGTGAAAATGGTTTTAGAATTATTTTAGACACTTTTGGAATTCATATTTTTAAAATTCTGTCCGAATTAACCAAAATCCGGACTAACTGGGTCTGAACCAAAGAAGTTCTACTGTATATACATATTCTCTCTCTCTGAAAAGGGGGGGTTGGGAGTCCAATCATAGCTTGAGATGTATGATTGGGATCACAAGGCAAAAGGCATGGGAACCACTCATTTATATGATTCCAAACCATGATTCAGTTTCATACAACACCTTAAACCCCTTCACAAGGCTACAGTCATCTGTCTCTTTCATACTGGCTGCTGATGCATCCACTACCCCACTATCTCCTGCTCATGAGTCGCCTCACAGTGCCTGATCTGCTTCCTTTTTCCAATGTCACGTGCCTGCCCGCTCTCACTTACTGTATCTATCATTACTCATCAGTTCTTTATGACAATATTAATGTTTTCTTTTGACATATACATATGCACATGAAAGTATCTTTATGGGGAAGGACAGTGATTTCTATATTTAGGTCCTGAGGCTGGCATCCCAGAAACATATCCCCAGTAAACCCACGTCATACTACATCCATTGTATGCTTACGCAATATCGAACAAGTTTTCTAGCAACATAACCTGATCAAATAAAGAGGGCTGCCCATACAGGAAAAGAAAAATATCGTACACTGGACGATAAATAACCGGTCTAAGACATAATACAGTACTGTACATTATTGCAACACTCAAAATCATAATACCTGGGGAAAATTGTGGAGTCAATGCCAGTGATCTGTGTATATAGTTCTGATGGTCGAGAAAGTGCTGGAGTTCCTGTGAGCAGAATCACCCGTCGAGCTCTCTTCATCAACGGAGCAGCAGCCTTGTATCGGGCTGCTTTGAAGTTCTTTATCATGTGAGATTCATCCTGTAAAAAAAATAAATAAAATAAAATAAAGAATCACCATCCAAAACTCTTTTCCCATCCAAGAATAGGTGAGGCAGGGTCCAAAGAACAAGATAAAAACCTGGCAGAAGGAGAAACTTTTAAAAAATAAATCCATCCATCATCCAACCTATGTTGCCCCATAAGAAACATGGGAACCTGGGACTAGGAAAGTTGGTCCTGACATTTAATGTGTTTTTCAGATGACAAACTATCCTGGACCAGCACTCCCAAATCTTTCTCTTCTCTCGCTTTTGTGACTGATTCATTACCCATCAAATAATTCAGTGATGGCCTCTTGGTACTTTTACCCATTTCCAATATTTTACATTTCTTTGTGTTAAATTTTATTTCTCACATCCGGCTCCATTTATGTATCCTATCCAGATCCTCCTGTAGCATTTTACAATCCTCCTCAACCTCTACCTTCCTCAAGATCTTCACATCATCAGCAAACAAACTTGCATAACTGTTCACTCTGTCTACCATTATCATTTATGAAAATCGGGAACATTACTGGTGCCAACATCGAGCCTTGAAGGACTCCACTTGTTACTTCCCTCCATCCAGACATCCTATCCTTTATTACTGTCCTCATTTGTCTGTCTCTCAAAAAGTCTCTCATCCACTCCAGGAGTTTCCCCTTCAGTCCTCCTATATATTCTAGTTTCCAGATTAGTCTATTATGGGGTACCTTGTCGAAGGCCTTCTCTAAGTACACACAATCCACCCAACCATCTCTCTCCTGTAACAAGTCAATCGATCTTGAGTAAAAGCTCAACAAGTTGGAAACACATGACCTTCCACTTCTGAATCCAAACTGACATTCAGCCAAAATATTCATCTCTTCCAGATATTTTATCCATCTGTCTTTCTGGATTCTATCACACAATTTTACAACCAAGCTGGTTGGAGACACTGGGATTCAGGGGTTCTTCCCTGTTTCCTCCCTTATAAACTGGTACCACATTTGCCCTCTTCCATTCTTGAGGCACTTTCCCCACTTCCAGAGAACACACAATTAAACTGTGAATTTTATCCACCAGTTGTCATCTGCATTCCTTCAGTACCCAATTAGAAATTCCATCATGTCCCGGGGCTTTCCTTACATCTTGAGTTTCCAGTAATTTATACACTTCCTGTACCTCCACTTTTATATCTTTTATCACCGGTACATTTCTAATCACTCCCTCCCCTTCCACAAACTCCTTTTCATTAGGGAAAACCGATTGGAAACATTTTTTCAATATTTGTGTGTGTGTGTGTGTGTGTGTGTGTGTGTGTGTGTGTGTGTGTGTGTGTGTGTGTGTGTGTGTATTTACCTATTTGTATTTACCTATTTGTAGTATACAGGAATTGAGCAATGCTCGTGTTGTCCTGTCTCCATATCCACATTTATCAAGTCTACCTTTACACACATGAATGTTTTTCTCATGCACCACCTCTTTGTCTAAGTCGTTTCAAATATTTAAGAATATACCTAATTGTGATATACACGGAATGTACTATGCTCGTGGGTTTCCGTCGCTGTTTCTCAATAAGTCGAATTTAACTTTAAACTCGTTTAAGTTTTTTGACTGGACGATCTCTTTGTCCAGGCTATTCCATAAGTCTATACTTCTGTAAGGAAAGCTATATTTCTTGATATCCTTCAAGCAGCTTGACTTTTTCAATTTCATTCCATGTCCTCTTGTTGCTCTCTTATCCCATACAAACAGATCTTCTTTGTCAATTTTATCTACTCCCACCATGGTCCTGAACACCGCAATCATGTCTCCCCTCTTTCTCCTTTCCTCTAACGAAGGCAAATCCAGTTTTTCCAGCCTCTCTCTGTATGACAGGTCTGTCAGACTGGGGACCATCTTGGTTGCTGTTCTTTGTATTCTCTCAATCTTGTTTATATCTTTCTTTTTGTGTGGGCACCACACTACCGCTGCATATTCTAACCTGGGGCGGATCATGGCCACTATCAATTTTTTCATCATTTCCTCATCCATATAATGAAATGCTACTCTTATGTTAGTCAAGAGCTTATAAGTCTCTCCAACTATCTTGTTAATGTGCTTTTCTGGTGACAAACTATCTTGGACCAGCACTCCCAAATCTTTCTCTTCTCTCCTTTTTGTGATTAATTCATTACCCAAAAAATAATTCAGTGATGGTCTCCTGGTACTTTTACCCATTTCCAATATTTTACATTTCTTTACATTGAATTTCATTTCCCACGTCCGGCTCCAATTGTGTATCCTATCCAAATCCTCCTGCAGTATTTTACAATCCTCCTCAACCTCTATCTTCCTCAAGATCTTTACATCATCAGCAAACAGACTCGCATAACTGTTCACTCCATCTACCATATCATTTACGTAAATCAGGAACATTACTGGCGCCAACACTGAGCCTTGAGGGACTCCACTTGTTACTTCCCTCCATCCAGACATCTTTTCCTTTATTACTGTCCTCATTTGTCTGTCTCTCAAAAAGTCTCTCATCCATTCCAGAAGTTTCCCCTTTAGTCCTCCTATATATTCTAGTTTCCACATTAGTCTCTTATGAGGTACCTTGTCAAAGGCCTTCTCTAAGTCTAAGTACACACAATCCACCCAATCATCTCTCTCCTGTACCACATCAATCGCTCTTGAGTAAAAGCTCAACAAGTTTGAAACACATGACCTTCCACTTCTGAATCCAAACTGACATTCAGCCAAAATATTCATCTCTTCCAGATATTTTATCCATCTGTCTTTCAGGATTCTCTCACACAATTTTGCAACCATGCTGGTTAGAGACACTGGTCTATAATTCAGGGGTTCTTCCCTGTTTCCTCCCTTGTAAATTGGTACCACATTTGCCCTCTTCCATTCTTTTGGCACTTTCCCCTCTTCCAGTGAGCATACAATTAAGCTGTGAATTTTATCTGCCAGTTGTTCTCTGCATTCCTTCAGTACCCAATTAGAAATTCCATCAGGTCCTGGGGCTTTCCTTACATCTTGAGTTTCCAGTAATTTATACACTTCCTGCACCTCCACTTTTATATCTTTCATCACCGGAACATTTCTAATCATTCCTCCCCTTCCACAAGCTCCTTTTCTTTAGTGAAAACTGACTGGAAACGTTTGTTCATTATTTCTGCTTGCATTGCCGCATCCTTAAAGACCTCTCCATCTACTTTCAGCTTGGTGATTCCTTCCTTTTGTTTCAGTTTGCCATTAACAAATCTGTAAAACAGTTTGGGTTCATCCTTGCATTTGTCAATTATACCTTTTTCAAAATTCCTTTCTTCTTCCCTACGTATTCTTGTGTATTCGTTTCTTGTTCTTTTATATTCTTCCTTTGTTCTGTCGTTACCTCTCTTTCTCCAATTGTTCCACGCCTTATCTCTCTCTTTTTTGGCTATCATACACCTTCTATTAAACCACTCCTTTTTCCTGTTTTCTTTCCCTCTTACTCTTGGTACAAATTTTTCCACTCCCAAATTATAGAGGTCTAGAAAGATATCCCACTTCCTCTGTATCTCTCTTGTTTCTCTGAATTCTCTCCAATCCGCATTTTCAAAAAAAGTTTCTCAATCCTGTAAAATTTGCTTTGCCAAAGTTGTATCTTCCCTGTCTATGAAGCTCGTCTCTTGGCTCGACGTTTCCTATTAACATCTGGAACTCAATGACCACGTGATCACTTTTTCCCAAAGGACAGAGATATTCCAATGATTCTATTACATCGGGTTCTTTGGTGAACAGTAAATCTAACCTTGCTGGTGTGTCCTCACCTCGAAACCGTGTCTCTTCTTTGACCCACTGCGTCATCACATTATTCATTATTATATTTAATAACATAGTACCCCACGAATCCTCGCCGCCTCCCGAGTACCATTCCTCCCAGTTCACCTCTTTACAATTAAAGTCACCCACCAAAATTATATTATTGCTCTTCTCAATTATTTTTTGCAAGTAGCTAGCCATATCTGACAACATTTCATGGTATTCGTCATCCTTCCATGCTCTCGTCTTTGGGGGAACATACACTACCGCCATATCTCTCTTAACATTCTCTCCAGTTTCTAATTTCATATATATCACTTCAGCCCTGCCTTCTCCCATTTCCACAGTATCTACAATTATGTTGTTCTTCACTGCTATCATCACTCCTCCTCCCTTTTTTTCTTTCCTGTCTTTTCTCCACAGTTTGTATTTGTATGTGTGTGTGTATATTCTTACCTAATTGCTCTTACTTAATTGTATCTTTACAGAAATGAGTCAAGCTCGTACTGCCCCGTGTATTAAACTATTTTTATGATACATATCCTTAAGTTTATGAATAGTTATGGCACACACTATTTAATTCGGTAGTGCATTCCACCGATCAAATGACCTATATGGAAACTGAATTTCCTTATGTCTTTATTGCCTCTCTTTTTATGTAGTTTTTTGCAGTGTCCTCTTGCTGATGCTTCCCCATAGGTTATATATTCATTTATGTCTATTTTCTCTTTCCCTGACATGCACTTATATAGCATAATCATGTCCCCTCTTTTCCTTCTCTCCTGTAGTATTGGTAGATCAATTTTTTTAGTCTCTCTTTGTAGCTTCCATCCCTTAAACTTGGCACCCATCACAAATTGTAGCTGCCCTTTGTACTTTTTAATCTTATCTATTAGTTTTTTGAGATGAGGATTCCAGACTACTGATGCATACTCCAAGGTTGGTCTGATGAATGATATCATCTTTCTCAGCTTGTCTTCATTTATATATGTGAATGCTATTCTCACATTAGCAAGTGGTGTATACATGGTACATAACTTCTCACTGATGTTGTCAGCCACAGATAGTCTGTTAATGATAATCACTCCTAGGTTCTTCTCGTTTTCTGATATGTGTAGGACTGAACTTCCTACCTTATAATTTCAATCTGGTCTTTTTTCACTTTTACCAAACTTAATTACATGACACTTGTCCACATTAAATTCCATTTGCCATTTATTGCTCCATTCATGATGTTTATTCAATTCTTCTTGTAGCTCTCTGCAAGAATCTATGTTACTAATTTAGCTTTATATTTTTGCATCATCTGCAAACATATTTCGACAGCTTCCATTTCCAATGTTACTGTCTATGTTACTGTATTTATATACACTAAAAACATAATTGGTGCCAGCACTGAGCCCTGTGGAACTCCGCTAGTCACTACCCTCCATGATGAGTAATTTCCTCTTAGTACTCTTCTCATTTCCCCTTCTTTGAGCAAATCCTGTATCCAACAGTACAGGTTGCCTTGGATACCTCCTCGATGGTACAGTTTCCGTAAAAGTCTTTGGTGTGGTACTCTGTCAAATGCTTTCTTGAAATATAAATAGATACTGTCCACCCATCCTTCTCTTTTCTGTAATGATTCTGCAACTATCACAATAGCTTACTAGATTAACAGCACATGATTTTCTCTTTCCAAAACTGAACTGCCTTCCTGTTATCATACTGTGTTCTTCTAAATGTTTTACCCAATCTTTTCTTATCACCTTTTCTAGTATCTTACAACACTGGTCAGTGACAATGGTCGGTTGATGAGTGGATTTTGTCTATTCTCTTTCTTGAATAGGGGAACAATGTTTGCTTTCTTCCAAATGTCAGGTACTGTACTTTACCCTGACCTAAGGATTCCTTGAATCTGAAATATAATGGTCTGCTTAACTCTTCTGCAAATTCATGTAGCATCCAACCTGAGATTTCGTCAGGACCATATGCTTTTCCTTTGTGTAATTTTCTTAGCTCCTCCTGTACTTCTTTTTCTGATATTTGTATATCTGGTAATATCTGTGTGTGTGCATGTTCCATATTATCTCCTAGGTAATTATTTTCTTTTGCAAAAACTGATTGGAAGTTTCTATTTAGTGCTTCACAAATATCTTTCTCTTGTGTATAGATGATCCCCTCATCTGTAATGGACTGTATTTTATCTTTAACTTTGGTTTTGCTTTGGGTGTAGCTGTAAAGTAGCTCAGGTTGATCACTACTTTCATTTATATCTTCCTCAAACTATCTTTGAGCCTCCCTCCTTATCTTTGCATAATCATTTTTTTTACTGTTTATACGTGTTATATGCCCTCTCACTATTGTGTCTTTTGTATTAATTCCACAGCAGATCTCTTTTTTTCTTTTGATTTTTACATTTTGTATTAAACCATTTCTTTATTTTCTTTTCTGTTTCTTTGTGCTGTGGGAAGTAATTTTTGACTCCTATTTCATAAAAACCACAGAATCTTCTATATTTAACATTTAAACCTTGTCCTCTAAGCTACTTTTCCCAATCTACTTCTAAGAAGCATTTCTTCAGGTCGTGATAGTTGCCCTTTTTGTAGTTTAGACATTTTTTGTAACTCTCATCACTGTTAACTATGTCATAAGCAATCCTAAGTTGCAATTTAATACTGCATGATCACTTTTGCCGAACAGTGGGTGAAACATTCTATTGTTAATATCATTTTCTTGCCTAGTAAATATAAGATCTAGTACTGATGGATCATCAAGTCCACTTTTTCTAGTGTTTTCCTTTACATGCTGTAATAGGAAAAGCTCCTGCACAAGGTCCAGGAACTTTTGATCCCAACAGCTTTCATGGCTTCTTACATCCAGAGTATTTCAATTTAGATTTGTATTGAAATCCCCAGTTAATATAATTCTTTCAGATTCTTCTTCCATTCTATGTAGTAATGGTCTTAAACTCTGAACTGTACTTTCTGCCAAGTCTTCATATTTGCCTTTATCCCAAGTGCTTGTTTTGGGTGGAATGTATACATCTGCAACAATTAGGCTAATTTCCCTTCAGATGTGTTAATCTCCAATGGAATCAGTTCTACTTGTGAGGGTATGTCTAATTCATTTCTCTGACTTCTAGATTTTTCTTTGTTAAGATTATATTTCCTCCTCCATTTCTTGAATTTCATGTGTGTGTGTGTGTGTGTGTGTGTGTGTGTGTGTGTGTGTGTGTGTGTGTGTGTGTGTGTGTGTTCTTACCTAATTGTTACCTAACTGTATCTTTACAGGAATGAGTCAAGCTTGTACTGTCACGTGTCTTAAACCATATTTATCGTACATATCCTTAAATTTGTGAATTGTTTTGGCACACACTATTTCATTCGGTAGTGCATTCCATTGATCATTTGCTCTGTTTGGGAAACTGAATTTCCTTACGTCTTTATCACCTCTCTTCTATGCAGTTTTTTGCAGTGTCCTCTTGCTGATGCTTCTCCATATGCTAAGTAATCATTTATGTCTATTTTCTCCTTCCCTGATATGCACTTATATAGCATTATCATGTCACCTCTTTTCCTTCTCTCCTGTAGTGTTGGTAGATTCAGTTTATTTAGTCTTTCTTCATAGCTTAGGTCCCTTAAGCTTGGTATCCATCTTGTAGCGGCCCTTTGAACTTTTTCACTCTTGTCTATGTGCTTTTTGAGATGAGGACTCCAGACTACTGATGCATATTCCAGGGTTAGTCTAATGAATGATATTATTATCCTTCTTAGCATGTCTTCATTTATGTATGTGAATGCTATTCTCATATTTGCAAGCAGTGTATACATGTTCCGTACCTTCTCGCTGATGTGGTCAGCCGGAGATAGTCTGTTATTGATGATCACACCTAGGTCTTTCTCTATTTCTGATGTGTATAGGGTTTTATTTCCTACCTTATAATCCCAATCAGGTCTTTTTCCACTTTTACCAAACTTGATTACATGACACTTGTCCACATTGAATTCCATTTGCCATGTACTACTCCATTCATGAAGTTTATTTAATTCTTCTTGTAGCTCTTTACAAGAGTCTGTGTTAGTAATTCTCTTTTGTATTTTTGCATCATCTGCAAACATATTCAGATAGCTCTCATTTCCAGTGTTGCTGTTTATATCATTTATATACACTAAAAACATGATAAGAACGTGGAGAACCAAATCGATTGTGTAATTGGGAATAATGTGGTGAAGAATGTAGAAAACTTTAAATATCTGGGAACGATTGTATCATGTAATGGATCATTAAACAATGAAATTGAGGAGAGGATTAGACAGGCTTGGCGAGCTGTTGGAATGTTGAAATCTGTTTGGAATAATAATATGCTTTCGGTACATACTAAAGTGAAAATTTACAAGTCCATGGTTAGACCAATTTTAATTTACGGGCATGAGTCATGGTACAGTACAATTGCAACAGATCAGAAAGTATTAGGATTTGAGAATAAAATACTGAGAAGGATTCTTGGGGTAAAGTGGCAAGACAGAGTTACAAATGAAAGAGTAAGGGATATTATGAGAGTGGAACCAGTTAATGAATATGAGAGACTGTCTCGCTGGAAGTGGCTGGGGCACATATACAGAAAAAAAGGTTGTTTAATGCAGGATGTGCCAGAGTGGATTGCTAGAGGAAGAAGAGGTAGAGGTAGGCCGAGGGAAACATGGTTGAGGACAATGAAAACAGAAGCAGGAGAGGAGTGTTGGTGGGACCTGAAGGAGATGGCAAGAGACAAATACTGGTGGAGAGAGTTCATTGAGGCCCTATGCATCCCGTGGGGTGCCACAGGAAATGATTGATTGATTGATTGATTGATTGATTAAAAACATGATTGGTGCCAGCACTGAACCCTGTGGTACTCCACTAGTCACTTCTTTCCATGATGAGTAGTTTCCTCTTAGTACTGTTCTCATTTCTCTTTTTATGAGATAGTCTTCCATCCAACAAAACAGTTTGCCTCGAATTCCTCCTTGATGGTACAGTTTCCATAAAAGTCTTTGGTGTGGTACTGTGTCAAAAGCTTTCTTGAAATCTAAATAGATACTGTCCACCCATCCTTCCCTTTCCTGTATTGCGTTTGTTACTCTGTCATAGTAGCTCAACAGATTAGTAACACATGATTTTCCTTTTCTGAAACCAAACTGTCTTTCTGTTATCATACTATGTTCTTCTAGATGATTTACCCAAGCTTTTCTTATGAGCTTTTCTAATACCTTGCTTACAACACTGGTCAGTGATACTGGTCGGTAGTTGAGTGGATTTTGTCTATTTCCTTTCTTGAATAAGGGGACAATATTTGCTTTTTTCCAAATATCAGGTAGTTTACCTTGACTCAAGGATTTCTTGAAAATTAAAAATAATGGTTTACTTAACTCCTTTGCACATTCTCGTAGTACCCAACATGAAATTTCATCAGGACCACTTGCTTTTCCTCTGTCTAATCTACTTAACTCCTCCTGTATTACTATTTCTGCTATTTGTGTGTGTGTGTGTGTGTGTGTGTGTGTGTGTGTGTGTGTGTGTGTGTGTGTGTGTGTGTGTGTGTGTGTGTGTGTGTGTGAATCCTAGCTCACAGCATAAAACCAAAGATAAACCAGTTATGAAATTTGTCTTGGTATTTGGGTGTACTATATATAATATAGTCAATTTGGTTTCATATGATGGAGCTGTGCTGGTGCCACAACTTGAATAGTAAGCCACACTAGGAATCAGTATCCTTGGTTACTAATAAAATTAACTCTCCAGTCTTATTATACTTGGCCATCAACTGTTCTGAATGGGGTCAGAGATCCTTGTCATATGAAAGCAAACTGACTGCAGTACTTTGAGAATTGGTATTACGGGTTTTTTACTGTACAGTATCATTGTATCACACTATGCTTTCCTCACACACCTTATACTTCTCTTATAGCACACGTAGTCCAATACAACTGAAAAGATTCTTGTGTGGCCAAACCCCTTCTGTGAGCCTCTGGCGGTTGGATTCATACAGCGCACATGTAACAACTCACTTGACCTGAATTTAATCCCATCCAGGGGCAGATATATAACAGAATGAAGAAGTTTGCCTTTCTTTGTGCTCTTACATGTTTACACCCTGCGAGTGACTCTCACTCACAAACACAGTCACTCCAACACAATTTTCATGTGCATGTCTCATCCTGCACTCCAAAAACCTTCCATATTTTTTACCATGCATGAAGCAATGGGAAGGGGAAAGTCACTTCTCCAGTACAAAAAGTCGTGTCAATTACTGCTATTCAGGACCACAAAACATGACTTAAACCTGCATAGCAGAGCTACCCACATGTCAGTCATATGCAGGCTGAATGCAACATAACAAGTACTTTTTCTTCTTTCAGCTCTCCCTTTAGGGGTCGCCAGAGTGGATCACCTGTCTCCATCTTACTCTGTCTTCTGCATCTTCTTCTGTTACACCTACCACCCACATGTCCTCTTTCACTACATCCATAAACCTTCTCTTTGGCCTTCTTCTCTTTCTCTTACCTGGTAGCTCCATTTCCAGCATCCTCCTCCCGACATACTCCTCATCCCTTCTCCGTACATGTCCAAACTATCTCAGTCTTGCCTCTCTGGCTTTGTCCCCAAACTGACGCACATGCACTGTCCCTCTAATATGCTCATTTCTAATCCAACCTCGTCACTCCAAGTGAAAAACGCAACATTTTCAATTCTGCTACCTCCAACTCTGCCTCCTGTCTTTTTGTCAGTGGTACTGTCTCCATTCTGTACAACATGGCTGGCCTCACTACAGTCATATAAACTTTACTTTTCATTTCTGCAGAGACCCTTCTGCCACAGATCACTCCTGTCGCCTTTCTCCACCCACTCCATCCAGCCTGCACTCTCTTTTTTACCTCTCTACCACACTCTCCGTTACTGTGTACAGTTGACCCCAAGTGTTCAAATTCATCTACCTTTGCCACCTCAACACCTTGCAGCCTCACGATTCCCCTGTCATCTCTCTCATTAACACACATGTACTCAGTCTTGCTTCCGCTTACTTTCATTCCCCTTCTTTCCAATCCATAGCTCCATCTCTCCAGCTCTGCCTCAGCTTCCTCTCGGCTCTCACTACATATCACAACGTCGTCCGCAAACATCGTTGTCGATGGAGACTCCTGTCTAATCTCATTTGTCAATCTGTCCATCACCACTGCAAACAAGAAGGGGCTCAAAGTCGATCCTCGATGCAATCCCACCTCTACCTTGAAACCCTCGGTCATTCCTACCGTACATCTCACTGCTGTTACACTATCGTCATACTTGTCCTTCACCACCCACACATACTCCTCTGCCACTCCTGACTTTCTCATACAGTACCACAGCTCCTCCCTTGGTACCCTATCATAAGCCATTCCAAGTCCATAAACACACATTGCAACTCCTTCTGGCCTTCTCTATACTTCGCCATCACCATTCTCAAAGCAAATATGGTATCTGTAGTACTTCTCCTTGACAACATAACAAGTACTATTCTTTTATAATTAATTAAACTTAAGTGGTACCTGTAACTATGTATGTTTCTGTCTGCATCATTAGCCATATTATTATCCTCAGCATCATGTTGGTACAGTTCTGCACACTTTAGTTTACCGTACAATGTCTCACATGCCTTGATTGTTCCAAGCATTGGACTGGGGCCTAATACATACTATAAAGAAGGAATAAAATTCACTACAGTCTTGTGACAACTTGTTACTACTGATGTTAATCAATCCCCCTTTTTTAGTCCAACACGGTGAAGTTTTACTGTATTTCTTCACATCCTCAACAAATTCTCTTATAAGATACAAAAAATCCACCCAGTAAGCATTACCAATTGGTAGCATAATAACTTATAATCAACATAAACTCCACTTACCAATATAATAACCTTGAAGCCATGATCATGTACCTCCTTCGCTCTCCGCGTCAGCACATCATAGCTCATGATAACAACAGCAGCACCCTTGAAGTAGTCCTTGCTGCTCCCCACCACCGCTATCTCAGACCGGTCCACTGAGGACACCCACCGCTCTATCGCACTAACCCAAGCATATCTGTAGAAGAAAGCTCAGTGTAAGCACTTCACTACAATGATGTACAATTTACTTTTGCAACCTTCAGATGCTTTAAAAGTTTAACCCCTTCAATATGGTGACATCTTCTACATTATTTTTCTTGGAACTAGCAGACACCTTTAATAAGACAAGAAAGAGTCCTTGTGGTATTATTGTAGCTGTTCTGGTTACGAGGGCCGATAGGAGGTTAGTGAGGGATGTTAAAGTTATAGGAAGTGAGGAGTGTGTGCAGCAGCACAAACTATTGATTTGTGATATGGTGCTGAAAGAACAAGTGATGAAAATGAGGACTTATGTACCTACGAGGAAAGTATGGAAGCTGAAAAAACTAGTAGTAAGGGATGCCTTCTATTGCGAGCTGAGGAGAGTGGTGGCTGAACAGGGAGCTGTAGACAGAGGCGTTAATGAACAGTACAGAGCCCTCAAGAACAATTTCTTGAGAGTTACTGATGTAACATGCGGTTGGACAAGAGGACCACCAAGACATAAAGTAACTTGGTGGTGGGATGAGGGTGTAGAAGCTGCAGTTAAGGAGAAAAGAAGGCTTTTCCGGGAATGGAAGAAGGGTGGTAGCAAAGAGGAATATTTGGCTGCCAAGCGTAGGGCTAGAAAAGAGGTATACAGGGCAATGTCTGACTCACAGAGACAATTACTTGATAACCTAAATCATGGGGAAAGGAAAAATATATTTAGGGTGGCAGGTCAGGTGAGGAGTGATAATCGGGATATTATAGGTGAGCAGTGTGTGAAGAATGATGAAGGAAGGGTAGTGGTGAACAGTGAGGATATTAAAGATGCATGGAGAGAGCATTAAAACCGGTTGTTGAATGAGGAGTTTGACTGGGACAGGGAAGGTTTGGAGCCAGCAGATCCAGTGTCTGGCCCTTGGCCTTTGATTGATACTGCTACTGTGAGTGAGGCAATAGGCAGGATGAGGGTGGGGAAGGCAGCAGGTGTGTCTGGATTGACTGCCGAAATGTTGAAGGCCTCAGGCGATATAGGGGTGAGTTTAGTCACTGACCTGATAAATAGGATTATTTATGAGTGTGTTGTCCCAGATGATTGGCTGAAGAGTGTAATTGTAAATGTGTATAAAGGGAAGGGTGATGCCCTGGAAAGAGGAAATTATAGAGGTATAAAGCTTTTAGATCAGATAATGAAGGTAATAGAGAGAGTTTTAGAAGGTATGATTAGAGAAAGAGTGAATATTGATGAGATGCAGTTTGGGTTTATGCCAGGTAGGGGGACCACTGATGCCATATTCACTGTTCGACAGCTTCAGGAAAAATATCTTGGTAGGAGAAGGGATCTTTATTTTGTTTTTGTTGATTTGGAAAAGGCCTCTGACAGAGTCCCTAGAGAGGTGGTGAAGTGGGCAATTGGCTTGGAGGAGTGGCTGGTCAGGGTGGTTATGGCCATGTATGTGGGTGCTCACACCCAGGTGAGAGTGAATGGAGATTTGAATGATGAGTTTTCCGTGAATGTCGGTGTGCATCAGGGGTCAGTCTTGAGTCCCATGTTGTTTATCATGGTACTTGAAGCCCTTTCACGTGACTTTAGAAACGAACTCCCGTGAGAGTTGTTGTATGCTGATGATTTGGTGTTGATTTCAGAGAACGAAAGGGAGGCGGAGGAAAGGGTTTGGAAGTGGAGAGATGGTATGGGGCAAAAGAGGTTTAAAGGTAAATGCAGATAAAACAAAAGTGATGATATCTAGGGTTGGTGGCGGTACTGTCAAAGACGAGGGAGAGTGGCCATGTGCAGTTTGCCACAAGGGCGTGGGAAGTAATTCCATCTTGTGCGGTGTGTGTGATAAATGGGTGCATAAGAGATGTGGTGGTATCAGAGGTAGACTGCGAGATAATGCTGATTTTATGTGTACGGCATGCCGGGGTGAGCAGGTGGAGATTGTCAGACGTGAAAGGATTGAACTTGCTGGTGAATCTCTTGAGTGTGTGGAAGAGTTTTGTTATTTGGGAGACATGTTGTGTGCTGGAGGTGGGGCTGGAGCTAGCTCTGTGGCTAGGATGAGAAGTGGTTGGAAGAAGTTCAGGGAGCTCTTGCCTCTCCTGACATTGAGAGGGCTCTCCCTACGTGCTAAGGGGTCTTTGTATGCAGCATGTGTAAGGAGTGTAATGCTGTATGGTAGTGAGACCTGGGCAGTGAAGGAGGAAGATATTTGCTGGCTCAGATGTACAGAAATGATAATGATTAGGTGGATGTGCACTGCGTCCCTGCGTCCAAGGCCTGGAGTGGCTGGGTTTATGATGGAAGAGTTGAGAGGTAGGATGGGAATGGAGTGTATTGGTGTTGTGATGAGGAGAAGTAGATTGAGGTGGTTTGGACATGTGGAGAGGATGGGGGATGATAATTGGGTGAGGAAGGTGAGAAGTGCTAATACTGAGGGTGGGGTTATGAGGGGTAGACCGAGAAAGACATGGGACGAGGTCACTAAGTGTGACCTTAGGGTTAAGGGACTGAACAGGGAGGCTGCAATGGATCATGCAGCATGGAAAGCCGCCATTAGGTGACCAAGGCCAACACATGCAAGCAAGTTGGAGCCTTTAAAAACGAAAATGAAAATGAAAGAACGTTGTTTCTGTTGTTTCAACCCCAGACTCATCTAGATGTGAACCTGGTGGATTGGTTGAAACTGGTCACTTCAGGCAGTTGCTCCAAGAAATCTTTTGTTGAAGTTATGCTGAAGGACTCCCTATGGTGCATTCCATAAAGAAAATATGTATACTGTTATGTGTATGGATAAACTGCAGTGTGGGCATAGTGGACTGTTTGTGAGCTGTATTGTGGGGACTGATTCACAGTCTTGCTATGAGTATTCATCTCTCTCTGAGTAGGGTACCAGTAGTTACTGAGATGTGGATGCCTGGTAGTGTTTCATGCAAGGGGCTGTTTTGGTTGAAGGTTTTGGATGACTTTGATGGCTATGAATTAATGTAAAGGTTTATGAAGTGTAGTATTGGGTGGAGGAGGAGGGCTGTTGCTACGACACTCTGTGTAGCACTGGCCAGTTGATCACTTTGTTTCTTCATGCAAGGAGGTGATGCAGCATAAAGTTACATGCATGGGATGTGCCTTGAGCTGTAGAAATAAACTACAGTACAGTCACTATTTTCATGCCTAACTGGAACCGCAATTGCGGCACGAAACTTAAAACTCGCGGAATTCATGCGTATACTTTACACGTTATAAGTGGTAATTGGTTCCGGGGTCGGCCACCTCATTGGCCCATTGCTACCCATTAATGACAATTCCCCTACTATAAATTACATACAGTTAATCAAACATATAATATATTACTGAACAAAGAATTTACTAATGTTGACACTTAGGCTGAACTGCTTGATGGGGCTTGAAGATGAGTTCCGAGGCTGAAAGTAGTGGTTAGTTACCACCTGCCCCCTCACAGCTCCCCGCCACCATTATTGAGTCCCCCACACCACCACTTCCCGATGCTTCAGCATCAAAGCCCTCAAAATCCAGTGGGAGCTAATCAAGCTCCCCAGTGTCGTCAATGTCCTCATCCACAGCACCTTCGTCCACCCCAGCCTGTACGTTCTCTAAAGCCTGGACTCGTTGAATACGAGAGGACAGGAATGATGTTATCAGAGTCTGATGATGTGCATGAACTCTGGCGTTGAAAAGATCCTTGTAATTAGCCAGAAGTCTATCCACCATCGGGAGGAAAGTGTCCCTGATCTCCTCCCATCACATTCCTCCATTTGCTCTTTCAAACGAGCAGTGGTTGCCAGCAAGTCTTTCATTTGGTGAGATGTTGGCTCACCTGGTGGAACATGTAAGGGTTCCTAAACTTCACTGTCATTGACTCGTTCGTCTGTTTCCAACATCTCCTCAATGGTCAGTTCAAAACAAGTGACTGCAGAGATGCGGGGGTTCACAAAAATCATGGGAAAATCGCGAGACTCCTAGGAAAAGAACATTCCCTTGCCATCGCAAAACGAAACTTCACGAGAGTATATATCACAAAAATAGTGACTGTACTGTACAGTATGTGGCTCTCAAATACAAATGCTCTGCGATTGTTTTTCCCCCCCCCCCCCTTGTGATCTACACTAGTGATCTGATCTACACTTTTGATCATACTGCACCCTGATATTATTCTTAAGGCTTTGTTTTGTTTCTATCTGAAGCTTATTCATGCAGGGGCCTAGCTTGGGCTAGCTTATTTTACTGTTGTTATAATGACCTGTTTGTTGATAGTTTTCAGTGATTCTTTCTACAGTCCAAGGGTAGTGCCTGTGAGTGACTTCAGGACACTGAGTTTGCAGGATGCCTTTGCAATAATATTTTCTGTATATTAAGGAAAGGTCTCATGTTTATCTAAAGCAGATAAGAGGCTAAGGCCAAGTCTCAGGCCTCAAGGTCAAGGCAGGGGGCTTTAGGAAACCACAAGGTGAAGACCAATCTATTACAGCTGACCTTGAGGCTGAGGCCTTTTATGGGTGGCCCTGTAACATCAAAGTTTAACTTAAAACACACACACACACACACACACGGCACTGTATATTGAGGGTCTTTCCATAAAGAACATGAACTTTTCATAAAACAAATTTCCTGCTTTACTTATAACTTAATCAGACATGTCTTTCAAAATATTCCCCTCCACTGTTCATACAATATTTCCGATGTTTTTCCAGTTCTGGAACACATCCTGGAATACGTTTTCAGGGATGGTGCACAGTTCTCAAAGCAAATTTTCTTCTAACTCTTCTATCGTCCGAAATCAGCAAACCTTTCAGGGTGGATTCCATCTTTGGGGGAAAAAAAAAAAAATCCACAGGGGCCAAACCCAGAGAGTAAGCCCCATGTTGTCTCTTGACATGGAAGGATGTCCTGATTTGGGATCGTCTTTGGTGGATGTTCTTCCTAATTTGAACCACTAGAACCACTTGTGACAATGCATATGGCTAAAAAAACTCCTCCCAATAGGCCTGCTGCAACATTTGAAAAGTCTCCGAAAAAGTTTTTTTCCAATCTGAAACGAAATTCCATGCAAACATGTTGCTCTTCAAGATCCTTCATTGTTCAACATGCAACAAATTGCCAAGTGCACTACACACATGTTCGCTCAAGTGCTTGTACCTCGAGGATTAAGTGACATGGCATGATGCGGCAAGTGTTGGACTAATGCTCAAAGTTTCCAGTACACAGCACTCCCATCACGATCATGCTACACCAGTTAGTTTGTGAGTGATATAAAAAGTTCAGTTTCTTTTTTGGACAGACCTTGTTCATCACATACTTGGTTATAATGGCTTTCATTATCAATGCAAGATGAAAATCTGCACTCCTACCATTACTGCACATTTTTTCAGCTTTAAAAAAAAAAAAAAAAAAAAAAAAAAAAAAAAAACATTATCACACAACTGAACTGGTTTCAGCAAAATAATGATGGTGCAGTATTTGTGGTTTTTTGGGAGATTCAAAGATGAGGCCTTACTCAATGAATTAAGTAATCCCAGGTCGCAAATACCATTATCACTCCACACTCCAGCCTCAGAATCCCTTTCCTCAAGCACATTTTGGATCTCTGTATGGTTTCTCTGTGCCCTGTTCATCATTTTCTATGACCTTAACCATTCCTATGTGTGTTTCTGATACAGTACATCCCCCTAGTACACGCCTATACTGGTGGCACGTGTACTAGGAATTCGCATACTGTGAATACATAAACCTATGAAAAAAATTACATATGGGCGGCACCCCCCTTCATGGGCAACCCTTGAGACTCCTTTCAGACCTAAGTATTGTACTATACAGGGAAACTATCTAAGACATATTACCTAAGATAATGTAAACCAACAAGATTATGGCTTTACTAGGTAAATCAACAAGGATATGACTTAACTAAACCAACAAGAATATGGCTCCTCACCTTTACCCAAGAAGACAACAGGCGTGATGGAGGTAAGAAGAGGAGCCGAGGCAGGATGAGGCACCTTGCGTGCATCTCCTGCATCACCCACCACACCACCTTCCTCACGACTTTCGTCATCAGTACTTTCAACAGTTTCACTACCTAATGCTCGCACTTTGTTCATAAACCCTTCAAAGTCTATTTCTGACACCTCAGACATCGAATCAGCCTCTTGATCCTCCTCAGGATATGGCTCTTCTGATGCCGAGGGGAGTGATTCCTCACTTTGTTCAAGCCGAAGGAAATGGGTGATGAGTGTTTGCTTCTGTCTAAACTGTTTACTTCCTGGTTGTGCTTGTCAGTGTAGTTGCAGAAGGTTCTGTCCAGTGAAGACATCCCCTCAACACGCAACTGAGAGCGTTCGATGTCCTTGAATTCTTCCTTGAATCATCATGAGCACACAGTACGCTGCTGATCTCCATCATGGTCAAATCTTCACTCTCCATCACTGGTGTTGCTGCCTTTTCTGCTGCTATCTCCTGTTCAAGGTGGGTGGAGCGTAGGCAAATGTTATCACTTCTTGGGGGAGCAATGTCACACGCTCGGGGTAACCCCAGATTTGGGCCACTCTTCGCTGAACGTCTGGCTTACAAGGAGTTCAATTCGCATACTAGCAAAAGATACACTAAAATTAAAAAAAAAAAATAGGTCCTCATCTACAAGGAGGATAGCGTACTCAGAACTCGCGTACTGTGGGGATGTACTGTACATCCCATAAAGTAGTGCCTGGTACCAATTAGGATAAATCCCCTAGGATTTGTGCTTTCATTCTCATGCACTGGGCTTGGTATCAATTATGTGCGATAACCAAGGGGTCACTGTGTGTGTGTGTGTGTGTGTGTGTGTGTGTGTGTGTGTGTGTGTGTGTGTGTGTGTGTGTGTGTGTGTGTGTATTTACCTAATTGTGACATACAGGAAATGAGCTATGCTCGTGGGGTCTCATCTCTGTTTCTCAATCAGTCAAATTTAGCTTTAAACTAGTTTAAGTTTTTAGACTGGATGATCTCTTAGTCCAGGCTATTCCACAGGTCTATACTTCTATAAGGAAAACTAAATTTCTTGATATCCTTCAAGCAGCTTGGCTTCTTCAATTTCATTCCGTGTCCTCCTGTTACTCACTTATCCCATAAAAACAGATCTTCTCTGTCAATTTTATCTACTCCCATCATGGCCCTAAACACTGCAATCATGTCGCCTCTCTTTCTCCTTTCTTCTAAGGCAGGCAAATCCAGATTTTCCAGCCTCTCTCTGTACGACAGATATGCCAGACAGGGGACCATTTTGGTTGCTGTTCTTTGTATTCTCTCAATCTTGTTTATATCTTTCTTGTTGTGTGGGGACTACACTACTGATGCATACTCTAACCTGGGGTGAATCATGGCCACTATCAATTTCTTCATCATATCCTCATCTATATAATGAAAAGCTACTCTTATATTAATCAGGAGTTTACACGTCTCTCTAACTGTCTTGTTAATGTGTTTTTCAGGTGACAAACTGTCCTGGACCAGCACTCCCAAATCATTCTCTTCTCTTGCTTTTGTGATTGGTTCATTACCCATCAAATAATTCAGTGATGGCTTCTTGGTACTTTATCCCATTTCCAAAATTTTACATTTTTTTGCATTGAATTTCATTTCCCACATCTGGCTCCATTCATGTATCAAATCCAGATCCTCCTGCAGGGTTTTACAATCATCCTCAGCCTCTACCTTCCTCAAGATCATTGCATCAGCAAACAGACTTACATAACTTCACTCCATCTACCATATCATTTATGAAAATCAGGAACATTGCTGACGCCAACACCGAACCCAGTGGGACTCCACTTCTTACTTCCCTCCATCCAGACATCCTATCCTTTATTACTGTCCTCATTTGTCTGTCTCTCAAAAAGTCTCTCATCCATTCTAGGAGGTTCCCCTTCAGTCCTCCTATATATTCTAGTTTCCACATTAGTCTCTCATGGGATACCGTGTTAAAGCCTTCTCCAAATCTAAATACACACAATCTACCCAACCCTCTCCCTCCTGTACCACGTCAATCGCACCTGAGTAAAAACTCAACAAGTTAGAAACACATGACCTTCCACTTCTGAATCCAAACTGACATTCAGCCAAAATATTCATCTCTTCCAGATATTTTAACCATCTATCTTTCAGAATTCTCTCGCACAATTTTGCGACCATGCTGGTTGGAGACACTGGTTTATAATTCTTCCCTGTTTCCTCCCTTATAAATTGATACCACATTTGCCCTCTTCCATGCTTGAGGCACTTTCCCCTCCTCCAGAGAGCACATGATTAAACTGTGAATCTTATCCGCCAGTTGTTCTCTGCATTCCTTCAGTACCCAATTTGAGATTCCATCTTGTCCTGGGGCTTTTCTTACATCTTGAGTTTCCAGTATTTTATATACTTCCTGTACTTCCACTTTTATATCTTTTATCACAAAATTTCTAGTCACTCTCTCTCCTTCAACAAACTCCTTTTCCTTAGTGAAAACTGATTGGAAACACTTGTTCATTATTTCTGCTTGCATTGCCGCATCTTTATAGACCTCTCCTTCTACTTTCAGTTTTTGTTTCAATCTGCCATTGACAAATCTATAAAACAGTGTGGGTTCATCCTTACATTTGTCTATTATACCTTTTTCAAAATTCCTTTCTTCCTCTCTACGCATTCTTGTGTAATCATTTCTAGTTCTTTTATATTTTTCCTTTGTTTTGTTATTACCTCTCTTTCTCCAATTGTTCCACGCCGTGTCTCTCTCTTTTTTTGGTATCATACACCTTCTATTAAACCACTCCTTTTTCCTGTTTTCTTTCCCCCTTACTCTTGGCACAAATTTTTCCACTCCTGAATTATAGAAGCCTAGAAAAATATCCCACTTCCTCTGTATCTCACTTGTTTCTCTGAATTTTCTCCAATCCGTATTTTTGAAAAATTTTCTCAATCCTGTAAAGTTTGCTTTCCCAAAGTTGTATCTTCCCTGCCTATAAAGCTCGTCTCTTGGCTCCACGTTCCCTGTTATCATCTGGAACTCAATGACCACATGATCACTTTTTCCAACAGGACACAGATATTTCAAGGATTCTATTACATTGGATTCTTTGGTAAACAGTAAATCTAGTCTTGCTGGTGTGTTCTCACCTCGGAACCCTTTCTCTTCTTTGACCCACTACTGTACATCATCACATGTTCATTGTTATATTTAATAATATAGTGCCCCACGAATCTTCGCTGCCTCCTGAGTCCTATTCCTCCCAGTTCACCTCTTTACAACTGAAGTCACCCATTAATATTATATTTTTGCTTTTCTCAATATTTTTCTGTAAATAACTAGCCATGACTGACAACATTTCCTGATATTCATCATCACTCCATGCTCTTGTCTTAGGGCGAAGATACACTACAGCCATATCTCTCTTGCCATTCTCTCCAATTGCTAATTTCATATTTAGCACTTCAGCCCTGCCTTCTCCCATTTCCACGGTATCTACATTCATGTTGTTCTTCACTGCTATCATCACTCCTCCCGTGTTTTCTTTTCTGTCTCTTCTCCACGGTTTGTATTTACCATCTCCCATATGAATATCAATATCTTCTCTTAACTTGGTCTCTACAAAGCACATAACATCAGGTTCATGTACCCTCAAAAAAATCGTTGGTTTCTAATCTTGCCGATATTAAACCATCAACATTAGTATATGCCACCTTCACATTATTTTTGATGTTTTTTGTACCTTCTTTTCTCCTTCTCTCCGTCGGTACCACACTCTTAATTTCTGATCCATGACTCTCCAATAAAACACTGTCTTCTCTTCCTCCATTCTCTGTTCATTTTTTACCTTAGCTTCCTTTACTAACTCCTTTATTTTAGCTCTTTCTTCCTCATTTGCATCTCTCCTTATCCAAATATTTTTGAACCCTTCCCTGTCTGATAATTTCCAGGTTCTACTGATAATTTCATTTACTGCTGCCTGGGACTTAAACTTTACCTTCAATGGCCTTGCCCCTCCTTCTTCGCACTTTCCTAACCTAAACACCTCTTCAATCTCTTCTTGAGCTTCGTTGTTTTCCTCCATGACTACTGATATTACTTCTTTAACCTTATTCAGTTCTCTTTCTTTTTCTGATCTTCTTGTCATACATTTTTCTTTAACTCCTGAAATTATTACACATTTTTTCTTATCTGCTACTTCCCTAACTACTGTAAAGATTCTCTACTTCTCAGCACCCTAACCACTTCCCTCTCTACCTTTTCCTTACTTTGATGTTCTATAATCTCTTTCAAATTTACATTTCCTTCTTCCTGAATTTTCTTCCACCCCTTATGTTGCTCCTTGATTTCTTTAATATGCTCGTCCTGCATTCTTGATTTGGATTCATACTCCCCTAGTTTGCTTTTCATCCTGTCCCTTTTTTCTTCCAACCTCTCATTCTCCCTCTTAAGTTGTTTTATTTCATTAGAGGCAGATTCATTGCTCACTTTTAATTCCGTAACTTCCCTTTTTTGTACGTCACTGCGTGCACAAATTTTTTCCAGTTTATTCCGTAGAATTGTGATCTCGTTTTCCTGCTCTATGGTCCGTTCCGTTAACTTTCTAATTATTGTCCATATCTTTTTTATCTCCTGGACATTCCTCTTTGTTGTTTTCTCTACTTCTGCTACTCTTGTTTGATTCAACTTAATACTTCCATTTCCCACATCCACTTCAGTGAAGCCCTCAAATCCTCTCTTGCCAGTCATAAACAAAGCACCGTCCTTTTCCGCAATGATTCAACCATATGGAGACTTTCTATTTCCACTATGTCCTGTTCTTTTTATGAACGAAACCACAGTTTTCCTTAACTACTGTCCAATGGCATCACCACTCATGCACTCATTTACATAATCACAAATAGGTGGTCTCCTTTTCGTCGCTGATTCAGCGATTATTTCTTCACAATCCAGGAAGAGCTCTGTCTCTGTCAGCCACCTGTGTGTGTGTGTGTGTGTGTGTGTGTGTGTGTGTGTGTGTGTGTGTGTGTGTGTATGTATTTACCTATTTGTAGTATACAGGAATGGAGCAATGCTCATGTTGTCCTGTCTCCATATCCACACTTATCAAGTCTACCTTTACACACATGAATGTCTTTCTCATGCACCACCTCTTTGTCTAAGTCGTTCCAAATATTTAAGTATTTACCTAATATACCTAATTGTGATATACACGGAATGTACTATGCTTGTGGGTTTCCGTCGCTGTTTCTCAGTAAGTCAAATTTAGCTTTAAACTCGTTTAAGTTTTTAGACTGCACGATCTCTTTGTCCAGGCGACTCCATAAGTCTATACTTCTGTAAGGAAAGCTATATTTCTTGATATCCTTCAAGCAGCTTGACTTTTTCAATTTCATTCCGTGTCCTCTTGTTGCTCTCCTATCCCATACAAACAGATCTTCTTTGTCAATTTTATCTACTCCCACCATGGTCCTGAACACTGCAATCATGTCTCCTCTTTTTCTCCTTTCCTCTAAGGAAGGCAAATCCAGCTCTTCCAGCCCCTCTCTATATGACAGGTCTGCCAGACTGGGGACCATCTTCGTTGCTGTTCTTTGTATTCTCTCAATCTTGTTTATATCTTTCTTTTTGTGTGGGGACCACACTACCGCTGCATATTCTAACCTGGGACGGATCATGGCCACCATCAATTTTTTCATCATCTCCTCATCCATATAATGAAATGCTACTCTTATGTTAGTCAAGAGTTTACAAGTCTCTCCAACTATCTTGTTAATGTGCTTTTCTGGTGACAAACTATCTTGGACCAGCACTCCCAAATCTTTCTCTTCTCTCCTTTTTGTGATTAATTCATTTCCCAACAAATAATTCAGTGATGGCCTCTTGGTACTTTTACCCATTTCCAATATTTTACATTTCTTTACATTAAATTTCATTTCCCATGTCCGGCTCCAATCATGTATCCTATCCAAATCCTCCTGCAGTATTTTACAATCCTCCTCAGTCTCTACCTTCCTCAAGATCTTTACATCATCAGCAAACAGACTTGCATAACTGTTCACTCCATCTACCATATCATTTACGTAAATCAGGAACATTACTGGCGCCAACACCGAGCCTTGAGGGACTCCACTTGTTACTTCCCTCCATCCAGACATCCTATCCTTTATTACTGTCCTCATTTGTCTGTCTCTCAAAAAGACTCTCATCCATTCCAGAAGTTTCCCCTTCGGTCCTCCTATATATTCTAGTTTCCACATTAGTCTCTTATGAAGTACAGTGTCAAAGGCTTTCTCTAAGTCTAAGTACACACAATCCACCCAACCATCTCTCTCCTGTACCACGTCAATCGCTCTTGAGTAAAAGCTCAACAAGTTAGAAACACATGACCTTCCACTTCTGAATCCAAACTGACATTCAGCCAAAATATTCATCTCTTCCAGATATTTTATCCATCTGTCTTTCTGGATTCTCTCACACAATTTTGTGACCATAATGGTTAGAGACACTGGTCTACAATTCAGGGGTTCTTCCCTGTTTCCTCCCTTATAAATTGGTACCACATTTGCCCTCTTCCATTCTTGTGGCACTTTCCCCTCTTCCAGAGAGCATATGATTAAACTGTGAATTTTATCTGGTAGTTGTTCTCTGCATTCCTTCAGTACCCAATTAGAAATTCCATCAGGTCCTGGGGCTTTCCTTACATCTTGAGTTTCCAGTAATTTATACACTTCCTATACCTCCACTTTTATATCGTTTATCACCGGAACATTTCTAATCACTCCCTCCCCTTCCACAAGCTCCTTTTCTTTAGTGAAAATTGACTGGAAACATTCGTTCATTATTTCTGCTTGCATTGCCGCATCCTTATAGACCTCTCCGTCTACTTTCAGTTTGGTGATTCCTTCCCTTTGTTTCAGTTTCCCATTAACAAATCTATCAGTTTGGGTTCATCCTTGCATTTGTCTATTATACCTTTTTCAAAATTCCTTTCTTCTTCTCTATGTATTCTTGTGTATTCATTTCTTGTTCTTTTATATTCTTCCTTTGTTCTGCTGTTACCTCTCTTTCTCCAATTGTTCCACACCTTATCTCTCTCTTTTTTTGCTATCATACACCTTCTATTAAACCACTCCTTTTTACTGTTTTCTTTCCCCCTTACTCTTGGTATAAATTTTTCCACTCCCAAATTATAGAGGTCTAGAAAGATATCCCACTTCCTCTGTATCTCTCTTGTTTCTCTGAATTTTCTCCAATCCGCATTTTCAAAAAAGTTTCTCAATCCTGTAAAATTTGCTTTCCCAAAGTTGTATTTTCCCTGTCTATGAAGCTCGTTTCTTGGCTCGACGTTCCATAGTAACATCTGGAAATCAATGACCACGTGATCACTTTTTCCTAAAGGACAGAGATATTTCAATGATTGTGTGTGTGTGTGTGTGTGTGTGTATTTACCTATTTGTAGTATACAGGAATTGAGCAATGCTCGTGTTGTCCTGTCTCTATATCCACATTTATCAATTCTACCTTTACACACATGAATGTTTTTCTCATGCACCACCTCTTTGTCTAAGTCGTTCCAAATATTTAAGTATTTAGCTAATATACCTAATTGCGATATACACGGAATGTACTATGCTCGTGGGTTTCCGTCGCTGTTTCTCAATAAGTCGAGTTTAACTTTAAACTCGTTTAAGTTTTTAGACTGGACGATCTCTTTGTCCAGGCTATTCCATAAGTTTATACTTCTGTAAGGAAAGCTATATTTCTTGATATCCTTCAAGCAGCTTGACTTTTTCAATTTCATTCCATGTCCTCTTGTTGCTCTCTTATCCCATACAAACAGATCTTCTTTGTCAATTTTATCTACTCCCACCATGGTCCTGAACACCGCAATCATGTCTCCCCTCTTTCTCCTTTCCTCTAATGAAGGCAAATCCAGTTTTTCCAGCCTCTCTCTGTATGACAGGTCTGTCAGACTGGGGACCATCTTGGTTGCTGTTCTTTGTATTCTCTCAATCTTGTTTATATCTTTCTTTCTGTGTGGGGATCACACTACCGCTGCATATTCTAACCTGGGGCGGATCATGGCCACTATCAATTTTTTCATCATTTCCTCATCCATATAATGAAATGCTACTCTTATGTTAGTCAAGAGTTTATAAGTCCCTCCAACTATCTTGTTAATGTGCTTTTCTGCTGACAAACTATCTTGGACCAGCACTCCCAAATCTTTCTCTTCTCTCCTTTTTGTGATTAATTCATTTCCCAACAAATAATTCAGTGATGCCCTCTTGGTACTTTTACCCATTTCCAATATTTTACATTTCTTTACATTAAATTTCATTTCCCACGTCCGGCTCCAATTGTGTATCCTATCAAAATCCTCCTGCAGTATTTTACAATCCTCCTCAACCTCTATCTTCCTCAAGATCTTTACATCATCAGCAAACAGACTTGCATAACTGTTCACTCTATCTACCATATCATTTACGTAAATCAGGAACATTACTGGCGCCAACACTGAGCCTTGAGGGACTCCACTTGTTACTTCCCTCCATCCAGACATCTTTTCCTTTATTACTGTCCTCATTTGTCTGTCTCTCAAAAAGTCTCTCATCCATTCCAGAAGTTTCCCCTTTAGTCCTCCTATATATTCTAGTTTCCACATTAGTCTCTTATGAGGTACCTTGTCAAAGGCCTTCTCTAAGCCTAAGTACACACAATCCACCCAACCATCTCTCTCCTGTACCACATCAATCACTCTTGAGTAAAAGCTCAATAAGTTAGAAACACATGACCTTCCACTTCTGAATCCAAACTGACATTCAGCCAAAATATTCATCTCTTCCAGATATTTTATCCATCTGTCTTTCAGGATTCTCTCACACAATTTTGCGACCATGCTGGTTAGAGACACTGGTCTATAATTCAGCGGTTCTTCCCTGTTTCCTCCCTTGTAAATTGGTACCACATTTGCCCTCTTCCATTCTTGTGGCACTTTCCCCTCTTCCAGTGAGCATACAATTAAGCTGTGAATTTTATCCGCCAGTTGTTCTCTGCATTCCTTCAGTACCCAATTAAAAATTTCATCAGGTCCTGGGGCTTTCCTTACGTCTTGAGTTCCCAGTAATTTATACACTTCCTGTACCTCCACTTTTATATCTTTCATCACCGGAACATTTCTAATCACTCCCTCCCCTTCCACAAGCTCCTTTTCTTTAGAGAAAACTGACTGGAAACGTTTGTTCATTATTTCTGCTTGCATTGCCGCATCCTTAAAGACCTCTCCATCTACTTTCAGCTTGGTGATTCCTTCCTTTTGTTTCAGTTTGCCATTAACAAATCTATAAAACAGTTTGGGTTCATCCTTGCATTTGTTAATTACACCTTTTTCAAAATTCCTTTCTTCTTCTCTACATATTCTTGTGTATTCATTTCATGCTCTTTTATATTCTTCCTTTGTTCTGTGGTTACCTCTCTTTCTCCAATTGTTCCAGGCCTTATCTCTCTCTTTTTTTGCTATCATACACCTTCTATTAAACCACTCCTTTTTCCTGTTTTCTTTCCATTTTACTCTTGGTACAAATTTTTCCACTCCCAAATTATAGAGGTCTAGAAAGATATCCCACTTCCTCTGTATCTCACTTGTTTCTCTGAATTTTCTCCAATCCGCATTTTCAAAAAAGTTTCTCAATCCTGTAAAATTTGCTTTGCCAAAGTTGCATCTTACCTGTCTATGAAGCTCGTCTCTTGGCTCGACGTTTCCTATTAACATCTGGAACTCAATGACCACGTGATCACTTTTTCCCAAAGGACAGAGATATTCCAATGATTCTATTACATCGGGTTCTTTGGTGAACAGTAAATCTAACCTTGCTGGTGTGTCCTCACCTCGAAACTGTGTCTCTTCTTTGACCCATTGCGTCATCACATTATTCATTATTATATTTAATAACATAGTGCCCCACGAATCCTCGCCGCCTCCCGAGTACCATTCCTCCCAGTTCACCTCTTTACAATTAACGTCACCCACCAAAATTATATTATTCATTCATTCATTCATTGCCAGACGCCATGTATCCCAAGCGGGGTGGCCACGGGCTTAGAGTTAATTGTTTTACAGGGAGGGGCACTAATCCTCCACCAACCCCACTGGACACGTAGGGATGCCAACAGCATCTGGTGTTCCCCGGCGGTCACCCATCCAAGTACTAACCAGACCCAACGTTGCTTAACTTCGCTGATCGGACGGGAAGCGGTGTACTCAACGTGGTATTGCTTTTCTCAATTATTTTTTGCAAGTAGCTAGCCATATCTGACAACATCTCATGGTATTCGTCATCCTTCCATGCTCTCGTCTTTGGGGTAACATACACTACCGCCATATCTCTCTTAACATTCTCTCCAGTTTCTGATTTCATATATATCACTTCAGCTCTGCCTTCTCCCATTTCCACAGTATCTACAATCATGTTGTTCTTCACTGCTATCATCACTCCTCCTCCCTTTTTTTCTTTTTTGTCTTTTCTCCACAGTTTGTATTTACCACCTTCCAAATGAACATCAATATCTTCTCTTAATTTGGTCTCTACAAAGCACATGACATCACATTCACGTTCTCTCAAGAAATCATTAATTTCGATCCTTGTCAATATGAAACCATCAACATTAGTAAATATCACCTTCAAATTATTTTTGACATTATTAATACCCTCTTCTCTCCTACTCTCTGTCCGTACCACTTCCTCAACTTCTGATCTTTCACAACCATCCCCCTTAGTTTCCTTCACTTCTATTTCCTTAAATACCATTTCCTTACTTTCATATCCAATACTCTCCAAAAAAAAGTATTACATTCTTCCTCTGTCCTCTTATCATTTTTTTCCTTTACTTCTTCCTTTAATGATTTTAAAACTTCTCTTTCTTCTTCATTCAGATCTTTTCTTATTATAATATTTACCATCCTCGCCTCTTTGCTTAATTACCAGGTCACTTTAAGTATCACATTTATTACACTTTCTGATGTAAACTTGACTCTCATTGGTCTTGTTTCCCCTTTCTTGTAAGGCCCTATCCTCCTTACTTCCTCAATTTCTTTTACCCGCTTGTCTCCTTCGGGATCAATCTTGCCTAATATTCCTCTCACCAGGTTCGTGTCTCTCTCGAGTCTTACGAACCTAACCTTCTCTTCCTCTTCCCTGTTTCCAAATACTACCACACATCTGTTCCTTTCTACAGTTTCTCTCACTATTTTCTCTTTTTTCTTCAGTATTTTCACTACATTTTCTTCCATTTCTTTCTTGTTCATTTCCCTTTCTTCCTGGATGATCTCTCTTAAGCTGACCATTTCTTTCTGTTCTTCTTCTACGTGAGCCCACTTTGCCTTATGTCCTTCTAATACATTACTCATCTTCTCCGTTTTATTAGTACTCTCTTCTAGTTTCCTCCTCAGTTCAACATTTTCGCGCTTCAAATTCCTAATCTCTTCATTGGCTGTTTCATTGGACTGGATCAGACTCTGTATGGTGGTTTCCGTATTTACTGACACATCCTTTATCACTAGATTCTCTACTTTCTTTTCGAGTTCACTAATCCTCATAATTAATGTTTTAACCAGGTCCATGACATTGGTATTAGCATCAAATCCTTGAAATTCCAGTCCCTCATTGTTTATATTTTCGGCCATATTTGATGTTGGTTAAATACCAAAACAGCTGTTACCGAAAAAAAAAACTACAAACATTCATGTACAATCTAGTCAATAAATCTTTACATTTTTGGTAGTCTATAAACTTTCATTATTTTGAATTTAAAACAAGACCTTAGGAATAAGTCAAGCTCATACTGTCCCATGTCTTAAACCATATTTATCGTACATATCCTTAAATTTCATTCGGTAGTGCAGTCCATTGATAGATTGCTCTGTTTGGGAAGCTGAATTTCCTTACGTCTTTATCACCTCTCTTCTTATGCAGTTTTTTGCAGTGTCCTCTTGCTGATGCTTCTCCATATGTTAAGTAATCATTTATGTCTATTTTCTCCTTCCCTGATATGCACTTATATAGCATTATCATGTCACCTCTTTTCCTTCTCTCCTGTAGTGTTGGTAGATTCAGTTTATTTAGTCTTTCTTCGTAGCTTACGTCCCTTAAGCTTGGTATCCATCTTGTAGCGGCCCTTTGAACTTTTTCAATCTTGTCTATATGCTTTTTGAGATGAGGACTCCAGACTACTGATGCATATTCCAGGGTTAGTCTAATGAATGATGTTATTATCCTTCTTAGCATGTCTTCATTTATGTATGTGAATACTATTCTCATATTTGCAAGCAGTGTATACATGTTCCGTACCTTCTCGCTGATGTGGTCAGCCGGAGATAGTCTGTTATTGATAATCACACCTAGGTCTTTCTCTCTTTATGATGTATATAGGGTTTTATTTCCTAACTTATAATCCCAATCAGGTCTTTTTCCACTTTTACCAAACTTGATTACATGACACTTGTCCACATTGAATTCCATTTGCCATGTACTACTCCATTCATGAAGTTTATTTAATTCTTCTTGTTGCTCTTTACAAGAGTCTGTGTTAGTAATTCTCCTTTGTATTTTTGCATCATCTGCAAACATATTCAGATAGCTCTCATTTCCAGTGTTACTGTTTATATCATTTATATACACTAAAAACATGATTGGTGCCAGCACTGAACCCTGTGGTACTCCACTAGTCACTTCTTTCCATGATGAGTAGTTTCCTCTTAGTACTGTTCCCATTTCTCTTTTTATGAGAAAGTCTTGCATCCAACAAAACAGTTTGCCTCGAATTCCTCCTTGATGGTACAGTTTCCATAAAAGTCTTTGGTGTGGTACTGTGTCAAAAGCTTTCTTGAAATCTAAATAGATACTGTCCACCCATTCTTCTCTTTCCTGTATTGTGTTTGTTACTCTGTCATAGTAGCTCAACAGATTAGTAACACATTAATTTCGTTTTCTGAAACCACTGTCTTTCTGTTATCATACTGTGTTCTTCTAGATGATTTACCCAAGCTTTTCTTATAAGTTTTTCTAATACCTTGCTTACAACACTGGTCAGTGATACTGGTCGGTAGTTGAGTGGATTTTGTCTATTTCCTTTCTTGAATAAGGGGACAATATTTGCTTTTTTCCAAATATCAGGTAGTTTACCTTGACTCAAGGATTTCTTGAAAATTAAAAATAATGGTTTACTTAACTCCTTTGCACATTCTCGTAATACCCAACATGAAATTTCATCAGGACCACTTGCTTTTCCTCTGTCTAATCTACTTAACTCCTCCTGTATTGCTTTTTCTGCTATTTGTATATCTGGTAGTATGTGTGGACATGCGTGTTCCACATAGTCCCTCTCAAAATTTTTTTCTTCTGTAAAAACTAATTGGAAATTCTTATTTAGTGCTTCACAAATATCTTTCTCTTCTGTACGAGTGATTCCCTCGTCCGTAATGGATTCTATTATATCTTTTACTTTGGTTTTGCTTCAGATATAGCTGCAAAACAGCTTTGGTTGATCACTACTTTTATTTATTATATCCTCCTCAAACTGTTTTTGGGCTTCCCTCCTTATTCTTGTATAGTCGTTTTTTGCCTGTTTGTAATTATTATACGCCCTTTCACTATTGTGTCTTCTGTATCTATTCCACGACAAATCTCTTCTTTCTTTTGATTTTTTACATTCTGTATTGAACCATTTCTGTATTTTCTTATCTGCTTCTTTGTGCTGTGGGATGTACTTCTGGACTCCTATTTCATAAAATTCACAAAATTTTTTATATACAGCATTTAAATCTTGACCTCTAAGCTCATTTTCCCAATCAACTTCTAAGAAATACTTCTTTAGGTCTTGATAATTTCCCTTTTTATAGTTTAGGCTCTTTTTGTAACTGTCATTGCTGTTTACTATGTCATATGCTATCCTGAAGTTATAATTTAGTACTGCATGATCGCTTTTGCCGAGTGGAGGGTGATATATTAAACTGTCAATATCATTTTCTTGCCTAGTAAATATTAGATCTAGCACTGAAGGTACATCAAGTCCTCTTTTTCTGGTGGTTTCCCTCACATGTTGCGTTAGGAAGAACTCTTGCACGAGATCCAGGAGCTTTTGGTCCCAACAGCTTTCTTGGCTAATTATATCTAGAGTATTCCAATTTATATTTGTATTGAAGTCCCCAGTTAGTATAATTCTTTCCGATTTCTCTTCCATTTTATGTAGTAATGATCTTATACTCTGAATTGTACTCTCTGCCAGGTCCTCATATTCGTCTCTTTCCCATGTGTTTGATCTGGGTGGCATGTACAAATTGGCTACAATTACTTTACCTTCAGATGTGTTGATCTCTACTGCAATCAGTTCTAGTTGTGATGGTATATCTAGTTTTATTTCATTGACTTTTAGATTTTTCTTAGTTAATATTATAATTCCTCCTCCTTTTTTTAAATTTCTGTCTCTTCTCCATATATTGTATTCCTCTAAGTTTAGTATGTCATTGGATATCCTTGGTGTTAATTTTGTTTCAGTTAGGCATATTATTTGTGGTTCATTTTCTCTGACATAATCAATCATCTCTAGTAATTTAGATACCATTCCATCCACATTTGAGTACATCAACTTTATCATCTTGTTTATATACTTGTCATGACATGGTTCTACTACCTTCCTCCTTTTTCTTCCATCCTGTTTGTGTACCACTTTCGTACATGCAATCCTATTACTTTGTAAAAAAAATGTCTTTTTCTCCTCTTCTGATCTTCCCTCAATTTTTGTTTTTGCTTCCTCCCTTTTCTCTTTCAGTATTCCAGTTCCTCTTGTGTTAGGCATCTTTTTATCCATACATTTTTGAACTCCTCTTTTTCCATAAGATTCTTTGCATTTTTTAGTATCTCTTCCACAGTGTTTACACTCTGGAAAGTCACCTTTAGAGGTCTTGTCTTGCTTTTCTCTTATTTCCCTAACCTTTTGTGTTCCTCTATGTCTTTACTACAGATTTCCTCTGAAGCTTCTTTCAGTAAGCTCATTACATTTGCCATCTCCTTTTTGTCTCTTGTGATCTTGTTTTTTATTTCTTCCTCTTCTATACCAGTGATTACTATAGATTTGTTTATATCTACTAAATCTCTGACTATCTTTGGATTGTTTTGGATTATTCTCTTCACTTCCATTTTAATGCTTTTTTCCTCCACCCTTGTTTCTAAGTCTTTCATTACTTTCACCATTTCAGCATACGTGGTTTCTACATCATTTCTGTAGCTTTGCACAGCTTCATTCACCTGTGTTATCTTCTCCTCAATATCACTGCTCTGGTCCATAAGACTGCTTGCTTGCCTAATTGTCTCTGTGTCATCTTTGAACTCTTCCATAACACTCTCGTGATTGACTACTGTACTTGCCATTTCACTCACTTTCTTCCTAAGCGTACTCAATTCCACTGTTAGTTCACTGATGGTTGTGTCTTTCTTATTGGCCTCCCTTCCTAGTTTTTCTATTTCTTCCTTTTGCAAGTGCATTTGCTTCTTTATTTCATCAATTTCATTTTTGAAAGCCATTTCTAGTTTGTGTACACATTCAACCAGTCTATTGTGAGTCTCCACTTCAACCAGTTCTTGGTAGAAATCATTTTGCTTTTTACTTTTATCCCTTTTCTTTTCCAAATTTGTTTTACTAAAGTATGTATCCATTTTGCAATACTACAAGAACAGAGTATGTACTTACAGAGTATGTACACTTTCCCTGTGTGTGTGTGTGTGTGTGTGTGTGTGTGTGTGTGTGTGTGTGTGTGTGTGTGTGTGTGTGTGTGTGTGTGTGTGTGTGTGTGTGTGTGTGTGTTTCTTACCTAATTGTATTTTTACAGGACTAAGTCAAGCTTGCTGTGTCTTGTCCTTTAATACTGTTTTATCATATTTTTCTTTAAAACTGTGAATGTTTTTGGCACAATTTCTTCCAGAAATGTATTCCACTTATCTATTGCCCTGTCTGGAAAGCTGCATTTTCTCACATCTTTCTTTAATCTTTTCTTTTATAATTTCTTGCTGTGTCCTCTTAAAGATGACTGTCTAGGTACTATACACAGTATTCATTAATATCAATCTTTTCTTCTCCTTTAAAACATTTATATATCATGATCTTATCACTTCTTTTTCTTCACTTCTAATGTTGGTAATTGTAGCTTATCAAGTCTTTCTTCATAACTAAGATCACTCAGGATTGGCACCCATCTTGTGGCTGCTCTTTGTACCTTCTCAATCTTCTCAACATGCATTTTCAAATGTGGGTTCCATATTGCTGTTGCACATTCAACTGTTGGTCTTATGAATTATGTAATTATCTTCTTTACCATCTCCTCATTGATGTATGTAAAGGCTACTCTCATATTCACTTAAAAGTTACACATGTTTCTTTTTCATTTATATGGTCTTCTGGTGATAGTCTCTGTTATTGATGATTGCTCCTAAATCTTTCTCATTGTTAGATACCTTTTGCTCCCTAGTTTATTGTCCCAGTCAATACATGCCATTTTTCTGTATTGAATTCCATCTGCCATTTATAACTCCATTCATATAATTTTGTTAATCCTTCTGTAATTCCTTACATGAGTTCTCCTTTTATATTGTTCTTTGTATTTTGGCATCATAAGCAAACATATTCATGTAAGTCACTGTTCCAATGTCATCATTTACATATACCGGAAACATGACTGGTGCCAACACTTAACCCTGGGGGACGCCACTTGTAACCTTTCTCCTGGACAAGTACTTTCCTCTTAAAATTGTTCTCATTTCCCTTTCTCTTAAAATGTCTTGCACCCAGTGCAGAAGATTTGTCTAGATACCTCCTTTGCATTCAAGTTTCCATAAATACTTTTCATGAGGTACTCTGTCAAAAGTTTTCTTGAAATCTAGGTATGTACTGTCTACCTATCCATCTCTTTCCAGCATTGTTTCTGCCACTCTGACATAGTAACTTGAGAGATTTGTTACACATGAATATACCTTTCTACGCCCAGATGACCTTTCTGATAACATTTCATACTTTTCCAAGTGTTCCACCCATCTCTTTCTTAATAACTTTTCTATTGTTTTGGTTACAACACTACTAAGTGAAACTGGTATGTAGTTCAGTGGGCACTGTCTATTGCATTTTCTTATACAGAGGGACTATGTCAGCGGTGGTAGGTGGGGGCACTTACCATCCACTCATTTGATGCAGTGTTGCTCTCGGGTGCCTGGCTTTCCTCTCCTCCATTCTTCTTTCCTTCCATCCTCTTCTGTCTTTCTTTCCTTCATTCTTTCCTCGTCCTTCTGCCCATGGGTGACTTTACACTCCCTCTTCTGTCTTTCTTTCCTTCATTCTTTCCTCTTCCCTCTGCCTGTGGGTGACTCTACACTGAGTGACAAGCCAAATGGATTCCTGTACACCAGGAAACCATTTATTATGCTGGGTGGTAACCATATAACCAAACTTTGGTGCCTGGTGGTTTAATGGGTAATTATGGCACTCCAATCGGATTGAACCAGTGAAGGTATATATCCAAGGCGTGGTTGGGGTTTATTACCCACATGATGCCACTCAGGGATGAGTGAAGCTGGTTACTCTCATCTTAAATGTCAGAACTAACTCGCCTAGCCTGGGGCTCCTACCTCCTCAAGGGGCAATGTAGGATTGGATGATGAATGAATGAATGATGAACTATGTTAGCCTTTCTTTATATTTCAGGTAACTTCCCTTGATTTAGTGAGTGCAAGAATTATCGTGGCATAAGTTTACTGAGTGTTAAACAGGGTTTGAAAAAAGCGTGTCATAAATGATTTATGACAAGACAGTGATTTAAATCAATCATAAATGTCATAAATGTCATAAATATATAATGCCCCAAATTTCCAAAAATATGTATCAAACTGTGTACACTTAAAAAAATATGAAATTTTACTAGTACATAAAGCTCTATTTCATGCTGTCCCATAATAGGGAGCTACACTCAAAATGTCAGATAAGGACAAATAAAGTAACATGTCATGTATTTTAGTTTGCTTTTACCTGGCCAAGAATTCAGTACACTGTGATAGACATAAATGAAACAAAACCATACAATCATACATGCATAAGTTATACAGGCTGCTCCTTAAACAATAAAATTAAATAATATTTCTGATTTGATGGAACAGTGATAAAAAATTATATATTTTTTTGTACCAACTTAATAAATTATAAATTTTATAATTCTCTATTCTTTCTGAAACTAAAATTTTATAACTATTCCTGAACATTTTAAATAAAGAGTATAAACGTTTAGATTTAGGGTACATTACTTTAACATATTTCTTAATTTTTATTATAGAACATTTTTCCTTTTAATAACTACAATGATTAACTGTAATTGGTTGGTTACATTTATGTATGGATGCATTTATACTGGGAGAAAATAAGTAAATAAAACTTTGTGAAATTATGCCCGTAATATTTTTTACAATTATGACATTAATGACACAAAAATTGCATCAAAAATTGCTGATTTAAATCACTGTTTTAAATCACCTGATTTAAGTCATGCCAACCCTGGTGTTAAAGGGAAGTTAATGGAATAACTGTTATACAGAAATTAAGAGATATGAGAAGTCCTAGTGAGTGATCAACAGGGTGGCTTTCGGAGTGACAGAGGATGTATGGATCAAATATTTGCAGTGAGACAGATAGTGGAGAGTGCTTGTGAGAACGACTATAAGGTGTTTATGGCATTTAAGGATCTGGAAAAAGCATACAACAAAGTGGACAGAGAAGGATTGTGGAAGGTTTTGCACATGTATGGTGTAGATGGTGAGCTGCTAGGTGCCGTCATGAGTTTTTATGATGGTGGTGAAGCATGTGTAAGGGTAAATAGGCATCTAAGTGAATGGTTCATGATCAGTGTGGGCCTGCGACATGGTTGTGTGATGTTCCCATGGTTGTTCAATGTATATACGAATGGGATGATGACAGAAGTAAAAACACGAGTAATGGAGAGAGGGATGGTGTTGGTAATGAATGGTGATGGATGGAATATCTCAAATTTGTTGTATGCTGATGATGCAGTGCTACATGCAAATACCAGACAAGAACTTAGTAGACTAGTGCAGAGTTTTGTTGATGTCTGCGAGTGTCGTGCCTTGACGGTAAATGTAGAAAAGAGTAAAGTGATGGTTATCGAGAAGGTGACTCCCTGTGTGATGTTACAGCGAATGAAGAGAGACTGTAATTGGTGAGAGAGTTCAAATACCTGGGTACAGTTACAGACAAGAGAGGAAAATGTGCAAAAGAAGTGGAAAGTAGAGTGACACAAGGAAGGAAAGAAGCTGGAGGTATGAAGGCCTTAACAGAGACAGGGGCTTGAGTGCTGCAGCTGAGTAAGCCTTACATGAAGGAGTGTTAGTGCCAACTTTAAAATCTGGATGTGAGACTATGGAGTGGCATGAAAATGAGAAGTCATGAGTGAGAGTAGCAGACATGGGAGTACAGAGAGTGGATAGGATATGAAATAATGCAATTCGTGAAAGATCCAGAGTGAGGAAGTCTGTGGACACCAGAATTGAAGTGTGTGTACTGAGATGGTATGGTCATGTGGAGAGAATGGATAACAATAGAGTAGTGAAAAAGGTATATCTAAGTGAATATGAAGGACAGAGGAGGCGAGGTAGGCCAAGGAGAAAGTGGAGGGATATGGTGAATGAGTGTGTGAGGAAGAGAGGTATGGAAGTCGGTGAGGTTAGGGGACTGAGAGGAGAACGAGCTGGCTGGATAAAAGTTGTGAGAAGAAGCACATGATCAGGGATTTTGTACCCTTTTTTAACCCGCCGCATCCTGGCAGATTTTTCACCAATGACCCCCTCCCCAATCCCGGCAGATTTTCAAAATTATTATTTTTTTGGCTAAAACCTCCACTTTTTATGAGAAACATCGAAAATTCAGAGAGAGAGTGCTCACCTGAGCTTGGAAGTGCCCTGTACAGGTGACACTCCCCTCCCCTGGTACTGTCTTCTCTGGAGTCCCACTCCCGAGAAGACATTTTCTATGGGAGGGGTAACTATTCCAAACCACTCAGAAAAGGTAGATAAATATATATTTGTTATGAATTTACATGTAGTACAAGAGTATATTGGTTTTCACACAATAATATACACTCAATGCTCGTAAATCACAGCAATTTAGGTCTGGACCACTGCCGTGATTTATGAATAACTCTTATGCGAAAAATTAATTTGGGTCTGGACTTTGGCCAACCCGCCCCCACAGCACCCTACCTACACCTATCTAGGCACCATCAAACTCAAACATACAAATTTAGGAATATTCAGTGTAAGTATTAAATAGAAATAAGCCATGTTAAGGGATCTCACCTTATTCCTATGACGAAATTGCTTAAGTGAATGGAGTGGGGTGGTGTTGGGAAGAACTTAGAACCTCTCAGCACTTGTTCTTCCCAAACTCTTTTGCCAGCTTTGAAAACTTCTCTCCCCTCTAAACACGACGAATGAGCTCCAAACGTTGACTGTACAACAACAGCGGCAGCTTCTTGACACCATACTGCTTAGAGCGCTTCATCGGGGGATTGGGAGGGGCCATGGCAGGTAGGAGGCGGGGGGAAGTTGCACAATATAGGCAGGTAGCTCTCGTACTCCATGGCGACGGTCTGTAGTGTGTGGACTGGCGGGACAAGAACAACAACAACAACATGGCGGCATTAGTATGCACACATGCCACCAGGGACGCGCGGTGATTGGTTGTTGGGTTGCGATTTTCAGTTTGAATGCTACGGTCTACGGTTCTCCTCAGAAAAGTCCCACTTGGGTGCCGAGGTCCACGATTTTCGTGACCTAACAGTGATTTAAGGTTGCCAGCAGTCTGACGGCCACATAGCCGTGATTTACAAATCCGTGATTTATGACCGTGCGATTTACAAGGATTGAGTGTAGGTGATATAAGTATTGTTTCACTCACATCACACATCAAGATACTGCACCTTCCTTGGTGACATTACCTCATCATTTCTGCTCGTTTCTTTCTCTAACGCCATGTAATATTTGTCCTCCACATTGGGAATCACTTCTGCCTTGAATTTCATCGGAGGAGGAGAGACCGTGACGTGACATGTCTTTACTGGCCAGATCACTGATAACAGGTGAGTTGCCGAGAAAATGGCATGCAGGTGGGGGGGAGGGGGTCATGCGGGTCTAGGCAGTGTTGCCACCTAGCAGCGAGTAGAGGATGGTCTCCCACATATGCCTACCAAAAATCACCAGCAAAACTTGAAAAATGTGCAAATAACAGACCTCGCAATTGCAAAATGTGTAAACACATTGTCGGGACTGAGCATGACAAAACGTTGCAACATGTATCTATGTTGATGGGATGCAGTGGGTTAACATGGCAGCATTCGGATTTGCTCCATTGGAAACATTTATGTGAAGCTACAGAATGTGGTAGAAGTTTTTGGTGTATCAAATAGAGCCAGGATTCCGGGGGCTTGAATGATGAATGAATGGAAGCGTGGCCCATTAAATATGCAAACTTGGGCTGTCTGGACATTGCTACTCCTCACTCTGCCCTTGGGTGGGAAAGGGGGCCCGGATGATGATGATGATGATGATGATGATTCCACTGGGTCACTTAATTCTTCTTCACATTCTCTTAACACCCAACTAGGTATTTCATCTGGTACGTTTGCTATCCGTTTATCTCAATTTTTCATTTCATCTTCAATTTCTCTTTTACCAAGACAAATGTTTCCCAGTTAGTGTGGTGTTGCTTGTATTATTTCATCCATTTAAAATGGCTATTCTTTAGTGAATACTGACTGAAAATTATTACTAGAACTTTGTAAATGTCTTCTCCCTTAACACAGTTCTTACCTTTGTCAACTATACTCTGTATCTTATCTTTGACCTTACTTTTGCTTATTATGTAGCTGAAAGAGTTTTGGTTGGTCCTTACTTTTAACTATAATGTCTTTTCCAAAAATCATTTGAGCTCCCCTTATGATCCTGGTGTAATCATTTCTTGCCTGTTTATATTTCTCATGTGCTTGTTCACTGCTATCTTCTGTATATCTATTCCATAGTACAGTACTCGTCAAAATTACACAGCGCCTTCCACCGGGCAACCAATACTTATGGCCAAAAAAGAATCACCCATTTTTGGGGGTAAAAACTGAGCCACAAGTTTGCACTGCGAGCATGATGTCACGGTAGCCTGAGGCCTTCCGACGTGCAGGTTGGTCCCCACCTCAGTTGCCCACGGGCTGCCTGAGAGAGAGGAGCTTCGCCGCGTCTCCCTCTGAAATTACGCCATTTTTTACCGAGTGTCCCGCAGTGTTTTGGCTTTCGCCACTTTGTTATGGCACCTACCCGTGAAATATCGAGTGAAATCATATCCCAGATCATTGCTCTAAAGGAGGCAGGCCACCAGACAAAGGAAATTAGTGAATTGGTTGGTGTGGCACGATCGACAGTGCGTCGTTGGTGTGCGCGGTTTTAAGTGGAAAACAGTGGTGAAATTCCCACAAAGAAGCCGCGGTCTGGTAGGCCTAGGAAAACTTCCCCAAGGTCTGTTAATGTTTTAAAACATGCAGTGGAGTTGAATCCTCGTGTGAGTGCAAGAAAAATAAAGGAAAGCAACCCGGAAGTGTTTGGTGAGGTGTCTGTGAGAACTGTGTCTCGTATGTTCATGAACTTGGTTACACAAGTCACAGGCCTGTGAAGAAGTCTCTTCTCACAAAGAACCAGAGACTTCGTAGGCTTGCCTTTGCTAATAAATATCTCCACTGGGGTAAGGAGCAATGGTTGTCAGTGTTGTGGTCTGATGAGGCAACGTTTAGTGTAACCTGTAACAGAGGAGCACGTGTACCGACGCAAAGGTAGTGACCCACTTGACCCACAGTACATAGAAAGCACAGTTAAACATCCTGATTCACTCATGGTATGGGCTTATTTTTCAGGGCAAGGTTTGGGGAAGCTTGTTGTGCTTCCAAAGAATGTTAGAGTGAATCAGGATGTTTACCTGGAGCTTCTGTGTGATCATTTACCAGACTCCTTCAAGCTAACAGGTGCACGAGTGCTTCAGCAGGACGGTGCACCTGCTCACAAGGCCAAATCGGTCACCAAATGGCTTCATGACTGCAAGATCTCATTCATGAAAGACTGGCCCGGAAACAGCCAAAACCTCAACCCAACTGAAAACATCTGGTACCTCGTAAAGAAGAGTCTCCAAGGGAAGGACGTGAGCTCTCTGCCTAAGATGGAAGCTGCAATTCGTGACTCCTGGGAGAAAATACCCCTCCAGCACCTCAGGAGCCTCGCCCTTTCACTTCCAAGACGTCTCAGGTCCATGAAGAAGCGTAAAGGATACCCTACGAAGCACTAAAGGTAAATAAAATGTATTACAGTAAACTCGCCCGGAACACGTTCTCGCCGAATGCGCTCACAATTATACACGGTTAGTGCTGGGATATGTATAAGATAACGTAAGATTAAAGAACCATTACGAAAACTATATATTTACGCAAGAGAGGTCTTTGATAGGCCAAATCCTCGAACATCAGCTCAGCAAGCACGGTTTGTTTTGATCACGTGATGTGATTCGTTGTACTGCTTTTCCTCAGTGCTGTATTTGTAAGTTAAATATTTACAGTACTGTTCTGGTAAGTTTATGTGCAAGTTAAAGTATTATTAAATAATGTTCAAGCAAGAAATAAAGTCTTATAACCAGTTTTCCGATAGGCATCTAAATATTACCTTTTTTATTTATTTGTTAAATATTTGCTGTACTGCTTTTCCACAGTACTGTATCTGTAAGTTAAATATGTACTATTCTGGTATGCATTTCTAAGTTAAAGCACTTAAAGAAAGTTAAAGCATTAAATAAAGCCTTGTAACCAGTTATAGATTACACACGATCGGTGGGTTCCAAGACAATTCGCCCTCATGTTAATTCCCCGTCAAAACAAGAACAATTCCCCATCAGGACAATTTGCACCCTATATGATTCCCCGTCATTCTATAAATATATTAATTAATCAATACTTTTAAAAATATACTTATTATTAATTAATCAATACTTTAATAACTAGATTTCAGGGGGATCCATCAAAGTCTATGTTGTCTTGTTATTGCTGTGACAGCGAACTGGCTTGACAGCGAATAGTCCAGAAACCATTTTGCTCCCTAGACTCCCTAAATGTGGTATTTTGCTGTTATCTGCCATTGGTAATCAATATGAAGCACTTTAAGTGGTTAGAAGGTTTATTTAAAGTTATAACTTACAAATACAGTACTGCACAGCAAAACTTCGACATACAAATACGGAAACACAAGGCAACATTCCAACGCCGACTGGTTTCGGCATCGGAATGTTGCCTTGTGTTCAGGTATTTGTATGTTGAAGTTTTGCTGTGCAGTACTGTATTTGTAAGTTATAACATTAAATAAACCTTCTAACCACTTAAAGTGCTTCATATTGATTACCAATGGCAGATAACAGCAAAAGACCACGTTTAGGAGATCTAGGGAGCAAAATAAGGAGTAGTTAAAACTTACCGGTTTCGCACCGAACGCGCCACATTAGGAACGAAACCCAAGCGTTAGGGGCGAGCTTGCTGTACTTATATGTTCTTCCAATGTTGAAAGGTTTGTTTCGTAGTAGGGACGCAGGGCGCTTCATACTTCTGACGAGTACTGTAGGTCTCTTTTTATCTTTGGTTTTTGCACACTGATTATTAAGGCATTTGTTTAACCTCTCATTTTCTCCTTCTGATGGGGAATGTGCTTTACAACTCCTGCTTTATAAATTTAAAAAAATTTTAAGTACTGTATTGAGTGTCTACATCTGCTTCTGTCAGTTCTTGTTCCCAGTTAACTCCTTTAAAATATTTCCATAGTTCTTTGTAGTTTCCCCTTTAATAGTTCAATAGGTTATAATTTTCTTCTTCATTTATTCTTTAATACTTCATTAGGTTCTTATAATTTTCTCCTTCATTAATTCTTTTATACTTCAATAAGTTCTTAAAATTTTCTTCTTCATTAATTATGTCATATGTTACAATAAAGTTATATTTCAGTAATACATGGTCACTCTTCCCATGCGGAGAACTACAAATTATGTTTTCAATATCATCCTTTTGCCTTATGAACACCATCTCTAATAAGGATGGTTCATCTAATTCTCTCTTCCTGGTACTCGATGTTATATACTGGTATAAAAAGAAATCTTCAGTTAATTCCAAAAGATTATCCCAGTGGTGTTCAGTACAGTAATACCTCGATATACAATACCCCTAGTTGCGATACCCTGGCTTAAGATTGGGGGTAGAAATACCACCACACCCTGCCTAACAATGGCCAAACCCTGGTTTAACAATGTGGTTTGATTTTTTTACCCATTTTGATATTTTAGTCAGAAACTTTGTGTTTAGTTTGATTTATAAACTGTTTTTAGACTTAGATTAATGTATTTCAGCCCTGGGGGTAGGGGGGTTTCAAGAATACTCCCCCAGTATCCCTGCTTGTCGTACGAGGCGACTAAAAGGGTTGGTGGTGGGTTAGTGCCCCACCCCGTAAAAAGAACTAACTAAAAAAGCAAATAAAGCGCCTCGGACCCGGACGGACCATACGTTGATGACTAAGGAACGGACAAAGGACATTCTGAGAGTAGGAACGTGGAATGTGAGAGGAGTGAATGATGAAGTGAAAGAGAGAGAGATTGTCCAGGTGCTTGAGGATGCAAAAGTGGATATATGTGGATTGACTGAAACTAAATGGAAAGGTGAAAGGATGAGAGAATGGGAATACGGTGTAGGTATATGTGCGGGAGTCAGTGAGAATGAGAGGGCAAGAGAGGGAGTATGTCTGATGATAAGCAAGAAGTGGAAGGAGAATATAAGAGAGTATGGAACAGTGGGTGCAAGGATTGTATGGGTGAGGATGAAAGTAGGTATACAAGCATGGGCGATTGTATGTGTATATGCTCCAACAGAGGATCGAGTGGCAAGAGTGAAAGATGAGTTTTGAAGTAGAGTAGAAGCATGTATGGACAAGTTTGAGAGGAGCGAGAGAGTGCTGTTGATTGGAGACATGAATGGCAAAAGTCGGGAATGTACGAGTGGATGGAGTGGTTGGTCAGTGGGGTGTGCCAGCGGAAGTAGATGGGAATGGTAGTGCTTTGGTGGACATCTGTGCTGGTAAGGGTTGGCAATAGCCAACACCTACTTTCGTCATAAGATGATCCACCAGTATACATGGAGAGTAATGAGGAGGATGGATGGTGAACTTGTTGAACGAAAGGCAATGATAGACTACGTGTGTGTGGATGAGCGAATGAGAAGACAAGTGTTGGATGCAAGGGTGTGGAGAGGGTGGGGGAATGGAGTCTCGGACCATCACTTAGTGATGGCCAAGGTAGAGCTGCAAAGAAAGTGGTTGAGGAGGCGAAGGGGAAGACAGGAGGAAGCAGCTCCTGTGAGAAGAGTGGAGAAATTGCAAGATAGTGAGAAGAGGACAGAGTATAAGAGCATAGTGGAAGAAAGATTGGGAAGGTATGAGCTAGAGCAGACGGAAGGGGTGGAAGACGTATGTAAGATATTCACGGAAGAGATAAGCACAGCGTGTGAGGCGGTTTGTGGAGTGAGGAGGAGATGCAAGGGTGGGCAAGGGACAGCATGGTGGAATGATGAGGTGAAACGAGCTGTGGAACAAAAGAAGAAGGCATATGGTGAATGGTTGGCGAGTAGAGGTAGGGGAGAAGATGAGAGAGAGAAGAGAGAAGTATATGTGAGCAGGAGAAGGGAGGTTAAGAGACTGGTGAAGGAGAGTAAGAAGAAAGTGGATGAAGAGTTTGGGAGGAATCTGAGTGTGAAATGGAGGGAGAGTAAGAAATTGTTTTGGAAGGAGGTAAAGAAAGTAAGGCAGTGTGAAAGGGGAAATAGTAGGGGAGTGAAAGATAGGAATAATAGATTGTTGGTGGAGAAGAGAGAGAAATTGAGGAGATGGAAGGAGCACTTTGAGGATTTGTTGAATGTGGAGAGTGAGAGCAGTGTGAGTATAAGTGGTTGGGGAATGGCTGGGAGAAGAAGAGATGAGAGGAGGAGGAAGAGATCAGTGGGTCGGAAGTAGTGGAAGCGATGAAGAAGATTAAGCTGGGAAAGGCCCCAGGAATTGATGGAGTGTGTGGTGAAATGCTTAGGTATGGGGGTGAGATTGTTGTGGAGTGGATATGGAAGTTGTGTAGATTGGCTTGGGAAGAGGGAAGGGTTCCAGAGGACTGAAATCAGGTATAATTGTTCCTCTGTACAAAGGAAAAGGGGAGAGAGAAGTATGTGGTAACCATAGGGGTATTTGCCTTCTTAGTGTGACTGGTAAAATATATGGTAGAATACTCATTGATAGGGTTAGGCATATGACAGAGGAGCTAGTTGGAGAAGAACAAGGGGGATTTAGGAAGGGAAAAGGGTGTGTAGATCAGATATTTGTTCTAAGATGTTTAGTGGAGAAGTATCTAGAGAAGGGAAGGAAAGTGTACGCTGCCTTCATGGACTTGGAGAAAGCTTATGACAGAATAGATAGGAAAGGTATGTGGAAGGTATTAAGAATATATGGAGTGGAGGGGAAATTGTTGAGTGCTGTGAAGAGTATGTACGAGGGAGCTAGGCTACGGTGCGAGTGGATGGTGAGCTGAGTGAGTTCTTTGATCTCAATGTGGGACTGAAACAGGGGTGTGTAATGTCTCCTTGGCTGTTTAATATATATATGGATGGGGTCGTAAAGGAGGTACAAGGTAGGGCAGTGAATGTGGGGGTGGCCTTAATGAATGAGGGTGAGATTTGGAAGCTTCCGTGTTGCTGTTTGCTGATGATACAGTATTGTTGAGTGAAGATGAATGGGAGTTGCAAGGTTTGGTGAATGAATTTGGGACAGTGTGTAGGAGGAGGAAGCTGAAAGTTAATGTAAACAAAAGTAAAGTTATGGTGTTTGAGAGGAATGAAGTCACAGAGTGTGCAGTGAGGTTGGATGGTGAGGATATGGAGAATGTGAGTGCATTCAAGTACTTGGGTAGTGTGATGAGTAAGGATGGAACTTTGGGGGATGAAGTACGTGAAAGGGTACAGCAGGGAAGGAAGGTTGTTGGCACACTGAAAGCAGTGATGAGAAATAGGGAGGTGAGTATGGAAGTTAAGAAGTCACTGCATGATGGTATTGTGATCCCTACCCTGACGTATGGAAGCGAGGCGTGGACCTTGCAAGAGGGGAACAAGTCAAGAGTGAGAGCAGTGGAAATGAGTTACTTGAGAGGAGCATGTGGAGTGACATGGAGGGACAGGTTGACGAATGAAGAAGTGAAGGAACGTTGTGGGGTAGATGTGGATGTGGTTGAAAAGATTAGGAGAAATACACTGAGGTGGTTTGGACATGTGGAGAGGATGGAGAATGAAAGACTGACTAAGAGGGTGTATGTATGTGAGGTGGAGGGAGGGAGAGGGAGGGGTAGACCGAGGATGAGGTGGAGGGATGGAGTTGAGAGGTATATGAGGGAGGGGGGGGTGAGTTGGGGGGAGGGGAGTCAAATGGTGGGTGACAGAGTGACTTGGAGGCGTTTTGTCTGCGGCCACCCTTTGCGGGATTAGGGCGTCGGGCTATAGATAGATAGATAGATAGTTTTACTGGGTTATTTACAGGTATTAGGCTAGGGTTAGGTTCCCTGACAGCTGTTAGGCCATTTAGATTGACTTTAAATTTGTTTTTGGGCTCATTTGGGTGGGTTTTAGGCATGGTTTGGGGGGAAACCCAAGGCTGGTAAACACTCCATATTGCTTTACATGTTAAAAGTGCCCCAATATATGATACCCCACCTAACGAGGGGTTTTTACCTAACCAATTACATCATTAAACCAGGGTATGCCTGCACTCTGTGTTCATATTTTCCCCGTGTGTGTGTGTGTGTGTGTGTGTGTGTGTGTGTGTGTGTGTGTGTGTGTGTGTGTGTGTGTGTGTGTGTGTGTGTGTTCTTACCTAATTGTTCTTACCTAATTGTATCTTTACAGGAATGAGTCAAGCTCGTACTGTCCCGTGTCTTAAACCCTATTTATCGTACAAATCCTTAAATTTGTGAACTGTTTTGGCACACACTATTTCATTCGGTAGTGCATTCCATTGATCAATTGCTCTGTTTGGGAAACTGAATTTCCTTACGTCTTTATCACCTCTCTTCTTATGCAGTTTTTTGCAGTGTCCTCTTGCTGATGCTTCTCCATATGTTAAGTAATCATTTATGTCTATTTTCTCCTTTCCTGATATGCATTTATACAGCATTATCATGTCACCTCTTTTTCTTCTCTCCTGTAGTGTTGGTAGATTCAGTTTATTTAGTCTTTCTTCGTAGCTTAGGTCCCTTAAGCTTGGTATCCATCTTGTAGCGGCCCTTTGAACTTTTTCAATCTTGTCTATGTGCTTTTTGAGATGAGGACTCCAGACTACTGATGCATATTCCAGGGCTGGTCTAATGAATGATGTTATTATCCTTCTTAGCATGTCTTCATTTATGTATGTGAATGCTATTCTCATATTTGCAAGCAGTGTATACATGTTCCGTACCTTCTCGCTGATGTGGTCATCCGGAGATAGTCTGTTATTGATAATCACACCTAGGTCTTTCTCTCTTTATGATGTATATAGGGTTTTATTTCCTAACTTATAATCCCAATCAGGTCTTTTTCAACTTTTACCAAACTTGATTACATGACACTTGTCCACATTGAATTCCATTTACCATGTACTACTCCATTCATGAAGTTTATTTAATTCTTCTTGTTGCTCTTTACAAGAGTCTGTGTTAGTAATTCTCCTTTGTATTTTTGCATCATCTGCAAACATATTCAGATAGCTCTCATTTCCAGTGTTACTGTTTATATCATTTATATACACTAAAAACATGATTGGTGCCAGCACTGAACCCTGTGGTACTCCACTAGTCACTTCTTTCCATGATGAGTAGTTTCCACTAAGTACTGTCCTCATTTCTCTTTTTATGAGAAAGTCTTGCATCCAACAAAACAGTTTGCCTCGAATTCCTCCTTGATGGTACAGTTTCCATAAAAGTCTTTGGTGTGGTACTGTGTCAAAAGCTTTCTTGAAATCTAAATAGATACTGTCCACCCATCCTCCCCTTTCCTGTATTGTGTTTGTTACTCTGTCATAGTAGCTCAACAGATTAGTAACACATGATTTTCCTTTTCTGAAACCAAACTGTCTTTCTGTTATCATACTGTGTTCTTCTAGATGATTTACCCAAGCTTTTCTTATAAGTTTTTCTAATACCTTGCTTACAACACTGGTCAGTGATACTGGTCGGTAGTTGAGTGGATTTTGTCTATTTCCTTTCTTGAATAAGGGGACAATATTTGCTTTTTTCCAAATATCTGGTAGTTTACCTTGACTCAAGGATTTCTTGAAAATTAAAAATAATGGTTTACATAACTCCTTTGCACATTCTCGTAATACCCAACATGAAATTTCATCAGGACCACTTGCTTTTCCTCTGTCTAATCTACTTAACTCCTCCTGTATTGCTTTTTCTGCTATTTGTATATCTGGTAGTATGTGTGGACATGCATGTTCCACATAGTCCCTCTCAAAATTTTTTTCTTCTGTAAAAACTAATTGGAAATTCTTATTTAGTGCTTCACAAATATCTTTCTCTTGTGTATAAGTGATTCGCTCGTCCGTAATGGATTGTATTATATCTTTTACTTTAGTTTTGCTTCTGATATAGCTGTAAAACAGCTTTGGTTGATCACTACTTTTATTTATTATATCCTCCTCAAACTGTTTTTGGGCTTCCCTCCTTATTCTTGTATAGTCGTTTCTTGCCTGTTTGTAATTATTATACGCCCTTTCACTATTGTGTCTTCTGTATCTATTCCACAACAAATCTTTCTTTTGATTTTTTACATTCTGTATTGAACCATTTCTGTATTTTCTTATCTGCTTCTTTGTGCTGTGGGATGTACTTCTGGACTCCTATTTCATAAAATTCACAAAATTTTTTATATACAGCATTTAAATCTTGTCCTCTAAGCTCATTTTCCCAATCAACTTCCAAGAAATACTTCTTTAGGTCTTGATAATTTCCCTTTTTATAGTTTAGGCTCTTTTTGTAACTCTCATTGCTGTTTACTATGTCATATGCTATCCTGAAGTTATAGTTTAGTACTGCATGATCGCTTTTGCCGAGTGGAGGGTGATATATTAAACTGTCAATATCATTTTCTTGCCTTGTAAATATTAGATCTAGCACTGAAGGTACATCAAGTCCTCTTTTTCTGGTGGTTTCCCTCACATGTTGCATTAAGAAAAACTCTTGTACAAGATCCAGGAGCTTTTGGTCCCAACAGCTTTCTTGGCTATTTATATCTAGAGTATTCCAATTTATATTTGTATTGAAGTCCCCAGTTAGTATAATTCTTTCCGATTTCTCTTCCATTTTATGTAGCAATGATCTTACACTCTGAATTGTACTCTCTGCCAGGTCCTCATATTCGTCTCTTTCCCATGTGTTTGATCTGGGTGGCATGTACAAATTGGCTACAATTACTTTACCTTCAGATGTGTCGATCTCTACTGCAATCAGTTCTACTTGTGATGGTATATCTAGTTTTATTTCCTTGCCTTTTAGATTTTTCTTAGTTAATATTATAATTCCTCCTCCTTTTTTTAAATATCTGTCTCTTCTCCATATATTGTATTCCTCTAAGTTTAGTATGTCATTTGATATCCTTGGTATTAATTTTGTTTCAGTTAGGCATATTATTTGTGGTTCATTTTCTCTGACATAATCATTCATCTCTAGTAATTTAGATACCATTCCATCCACATTTGAGTACATCAACTTTATCATCTTGTTTATATACTTGTCATGACATGGTTCTACTACCTTCCTCCTTTTTCTTCCATCCTGTTTGTGTACCACTTTCGTACATGCAATCCTATTACTTTGTAAAAAAATTTCTTCTTGTCCTCTTCTGATCTTCCCTCATTTTTTGTTTTTGCTTCCTCCCTTTTCTCTTTCAGTAATTCCATTTCCTCTTGTGTTAGGCATCTTTTTATCCATACATTTTTGAACTCTTCTTTTTCCTTAAGATTCTTTGCATTTTTTAGTATCTCTTCCACAGTGTTTACACTCTGGAAAGTCACCTTTAGAGGTCTTGTCTTGCTTTTCTCATATTTCCCTAACCTTTTGTGTTCCTCTATGTCTTTACTACAGATTTCCTCTGATACTTCTTTCAGTAAGCTCATTACATTTGCCATCTCCTTTTTGTCTCTTGTGATCTTGTTTTTAACTTCATCCTCTTCTATACCAGTGATTACTATTGATTTGTTTATCTCTACTGAATCTCTGACTAACTTTTGGATTATTCTTTTCACCTCCTTTTTAATGCTTTTTTCCTCCACCCTTGTTTCTAAGTCTTTCTTTACTTTCACCATTTCTGCATACGTGGTTTCTACATCATTTTTGTAGCTTTGCACAGCTTCATTTACTTGTGTTATCTTCTCCTCAATATCACTGCTCTGGTCAATAAGACTGCTAACTTGCCTAATTGTCTCTGTGTCAGTTTTGAACTCTTCCATAACACTCTCGTGATTGACTACTGTACTTGCCATTTCACTCATTTTCTTCCTAAGTGTACTCAATTCCAGGGTTAGTTCACTGATGGTTGTGTCTTTCTTATTGGCCTCCCTTCCTAGTTTTTCTATTTCTTCCTTTTGCAAGTGCATCTGCTTCTTTATTTCATCAATTTCATTTTTGAAAGCCATTTCTAGTTTGTTTACACGTTCAACCAGTCTATTGTGGGTCTCTACTTCAACCAGTTCTTGGTAGAAATCATCATTTTGCTTTTTACCTTTATCCCTTTTCTTTTCCAAATTTGTTTTACTGAAGTATGTATCCATTTTGCAATACTTAAAGTGCAAAGCATATACTTATAATCTCCGTCTTGTTGTAAACAAACCTCAGAGATGACTCAGCGTATTCTTTCGTCTTGGTTCTATTTCCTGTTTTTACAAGTCTTGTTGAAACTTATTATTTTTTTCCTTTTTTATAATGAACAATCATTTAGTCTAACCTGGTACTGAGCTTGACTCATACAAGATACTATTTAGGTAATGCCACTGGCCATGATGATTCGGTGCGGAGCGCCGGTGTCACACGTCCACCTAGCTTGAATCCCTCTGTGTGTGTGTGTGTGTGTGTGTGTGTGTGTGTGTGTGTGTGTGTGTGTGTGTGTGTGTGTGTGTGTGTGTGTGCAAAAAGTTGTGTAGTTCTGAAGTCTTTGTGCTAATGCTGTTAATATTCAATTACAAAATCTTTATTGTGTGCTTTCTTTGTCTGCAGATGTGTGGAGTTCGGTGTGTTGTGTGGGTGGGGTATGTGTTTATGCTGTGTATGCTGCTGCCACATGCCCATTGTAAGGTGTGATGTTGTGTAATGGGAGATCCGTGCAGCCATGATGAAACCACTTCTTACAGCAGTTGCACTTTACTTAGCAGTGTCCGTATGTAACCCTTTTGTATGCAGATAAGTTAATAAGTTTTGTGGGACATGACGCGCCTACTTTTCTCCCCTCCCCTCCCCCGCCACGCGCTCCAAATATGTGTATTCTCGGCTTATTTTCACCACCTGAACATATTCATTTTCCACAAAACCCACATATTCCTATTCATCAATGTTTGTTCTACACGATAAGCAAAAATAAAAAACACACACATACATACGTTAGGGCCATGTGCATAAACATTCAAGAGCATACATTTCACTTCCCAACATCTTAAGTCGAATGTTTACCATTCAATCTCTACATGTTATACCATCAATGAAAAGATCATTTAATCAGCTTTCGAATGCCGGAGGTCTCAGTTTGATACAAGGTATGGTGTTCGAGAAAAACCCATTTCTGACAGACAACAGATTTTTTATTCGCGGAGCTCTAGTGAAGAACTTTTCATGCCAATGTCATGTTTTTACTTTATCATCCTATGCAAAATTTAATTGGCTTTCATTTGAGCCCACAACGGTGATCCTAGGCCTCATAGTTTTTGAGAAAAATGCAAAAAACTAAGGTGCACCCATGCTGTGTCATGACTGTACGGCAGTTTACTGCCTTCCTCTAAGCTACTGCAAGTTTTCACCAATTCTTTGTACACTGGATATGCACACTATAGTCACATGATTCACTGTCACTATAATTATGGCTGAATACTCACATTTGGTGCAGGGTAGAGGCAGTGTAGTTGATCAGAAACAGTAGCATAATCTTCATTGGGCCAACAGTTGATAATGGCCAGGATTGCTTCAAAAACACCAAATATCCTATTGCAGACACCAAATCTAATCACAACAGTGCCAAATACTATACACAAGCACTACTGGTATAGTGAAATGTGTTGCACGGCCGGGACGGGAGCAAGAGTGGAAAATTAAAGGGACAGAGCCGCGCAGTACCTTCCCCACTCACAGCTCATTTGGTACTGAATAACCTGTCCGCTCTCTTGCTGGTATCGGGACCCACAGTTGCCAACTCATTACTTTTGACAAGGAGCAGGGAAGCTATGATGCCTCCAAAAATGAGGCTGATCAGCCGAAAACTTTTCCTCTGACGAAAGTTTTTATGCCTTAATGACGCCCAAAGCGTCAACGAGTATAGTCGCAGCCACACCCATATGACGACAAACGCGTCATCGTGTAATATATTTGTTTAATTTTGGGCATCCAAGTTTGTGTCACCCAGGTCTGAGTTCTGTATCTCCAGCTTGGAGGAATATGAAGGGCTGACAGAACAGAGTTCTGCATGACTTTTGAAAGCAAAACTGAAGGAGTGTATCTCCTGGATAGTAGCTTATGCTCACACTGTGGATCACCATCTTTCTTTCAGGGAGTGTGGGAAACAATGAAGGCTGTCTTTGTGGTGAAATGGTTAATGAAGGTTATGTCTAACCACTACAGTTCAAAATATTTCCCATGGGCTGAATAAAATTGCATGTACAATAAAATTGCATGTAAGTAGCAAGAATAAAGTGGAAAAATACATCAGACTGAAGAGTTTAATTCCATTTTGGGGGGATCTGTTGAACTGAAGGAGTTACATATTGCCTTCATGAACCCATTCAATTTGAGAAGACTTTCCTTAAGTTACAAAATGCCATCTAGAAGTAGCAAGAATACTCTAAGTAATGCATCACTAAATTCAAACTGATGAGTACATGAGACAGCCTTGAATAGGAAGTATAGTACAGCACATTACTGGTTGATCAAAAGCTTGGGTGGAGTGAGCAATTTCAGCGGTGAGGGCTAAATGACTGGGAGATGGGAAGCTGGTGGGAGCGAAGAAAGTGGCTTGCAGGAAAGAAGGCTTGGATTAATGCCTGTTGACTACATGAGAATCATTAATCTCTCAAATAGTTTTATTTCCGTAATCTCTTCAATACGTGATGTCTTCCTTTAGCGAAAAATAAAATCATTTCGTGATTGCCTAATTAATATACAAATACACCATCAAACTGCAAGGGTTATGGGAGACAAGTGATTTTCATAAAATTTTAATCTCGCCCAGAGCAGTGAGTAGGGCTAGAAGATGGCTTTTGGATAGGGTATTTGGTGGACTAGAGGGTAAGAGGTGGTGAGGAGCTGAACATGGGCTGGTGATATTTAAACTCTCTTCAACGAGTGATTTTTTTTTCCTTGCCACTACCACAAGATTTTCTTCACCTCAGGGAAGACTTACTAAACTAGAGGAACAAAAAACCTTCATTCACCCCTTCATTATGAGATAACTTTCTGATGTTAAATAAAATTGTCTGATGATGGCCTGACTTAAAATTATGTCTTCTAACAGAAACAGATAATAGGAAACTGATGGTGTGGAGTTAGGAAACTAGGGATGGGGTGATGGAAAGCTACAAGTGGGTGAGGGGAAGGTTATGGCGTGTGATGGGATGCTAAAGCTGGGGTGATGGGAAGCTAAGGCTGGGGTGATGGGAAACTAAGGCTGGGGTGATGGAAAGCTAAGGCTGGGGTGATGGGAAGCTATGAGTGGGGTGATGGAAAGCTAAGGTTGGGGCAATGGGAATCTAAAAGTGGGGTGATGGAAAGCTAAGTTTGGTGTGTTGGGAAGCTAAGGCTGGGGTGATGGGAAGCTAAGGCTGGGGTGATGGGAAGCTAAGGCTGGGGTGATGGGAAGCTAAGGCTGGGGTGATGGGAAGCTAAGGCTGGGGTGATGGGATGCTAAGGCTAGGGTGATGGAAAGCTAACAATGAGGTGATGGGATGCAAACAATGGGGTGATGGGATGCAAACAATGGGGTGATGGGATGCTAAGGTTGGTGTGATGGGAGGCTAAGGGTGGAGTGATGGGAAGCTAAGGGAGGCTGGACTGAGGAGATATTAAGCAGGGACATGAAGGTGTAATGTGAAGTCAAATTGTCTCCCCTCACTGGAAAAAAAAAAAAAAAAAAAAAAAAATCTATAGCCATACGACTTAATCCCATAAGGGGTAGCCACATACAAGTTGCCTCCACGTCACCCTGTCCCCCACCATTTCACTGTCCTGCTCCCAGCTCACAACTCCCTCTCTCATACACCTCTCCACTCCATCCCTCCATCTTATCCTTGGCCTCCCCCTCTCTCTCCCCCCCCTCCAACTCACATACACTCTCCTCATCAGTCTCTCACTCTCCATCCTCTCCAAACGGTCAAACCACCTCAATGTATTTCTCCTAACGCTTTCTATCACATCTACATCCACACCACAACCCTCCTTCACTTCCTCATTTGTCAGTCTGTCCCTCCATGTGACTGCACATACTCCTCTCAAATAACCCATTTCCACTGCTCTCACTCTTGATTTGCGTCTCTCCAACAAGGTCCAAGCTTCACTTCCATACGTTAGAGTAGGTATCACAATACTATCATGCAGTGCCTTTTTTACTTCCATGCTCGCAAGGGTATGAAAATAATTTTAAAAATACGCTGTCCTAATGAGAGAACTAAAGAAATGTTTGCAACTCCTTCCCTAACCCATATCTCCTCTAAATGGAATTAGGATAAATATTCTGGCTGTAGCATGAATACATAGAGACCAGGGATGACCTATACAAACTATCTAGAATGATTGAAAGGTAGGATGATGGGGGACTTAAGAATGCTGGAATGTGAGTTGTATGGATTACAGGAGGAACTCAGTTGATGCAAGGATGACTGAGTTGTGTGAGTAATTTTTGAGTACTTATGGGCTGCATGGAAAAAAGAAACAGGGATGTGACAGAGAAACTCATGGATTACGATATATAATTTTCCTTTTACACAGAAGCTGAAAGAAGATGTAGGTTGGGGGACTGGGATAGGGCATCCACGAAAGTTAAATCAACATTTTTTTTTTTTTTTAATAAGAGTTCATGATATGTGGAATCAACATCCACCATCCTTCCCTACCTCAAAAGTAACTTAGAAATATGTACAGCTCAACAAACAGCTGACTCTAAGAGAATGCATGATACAGTAACATTATTTAGTTATTGATGGATGATTATATTCCATTTGCAGCCAACTTAAAAAATACATCACTGTACAGTATTTTGAAAATAATTAACAAAACAAACAAAGTGTTGCACAAATATTCATACAATAAATGGAACACACTGTAAACTCCTGATATACAGTTGAGGACATACATACCGATTCACTTCACTACGCTAAAGGATAAGACAGTAACTTCCCAAATGAAAGACTGACGAAGAGAGTGTATGTGAGTGAGGTGGAGGGGGTAAGAGGGAGGGGGAGGCCGAGGATGAGATGGAGGGATGGGGTGGAGAGGTATATGAGAGAGGGGGGGGTGAGTTGGGAGCAGGGCAGTGAAATGGCGGGGGACAGGGCGATTTGGAGGCGATTTGTTTGTGGCCACCCCAAACGGGATTGAGGCGTCTGGCAATAGATAGATAGAATTATTTAGCTGAATAGTTAAAAAGCACTTATGAAATATTCCGAAAAGTTTGCTGGGCTCTAAAGCAAGCAACACAATTTTAAATGACACTGCTTAGAGTTAATTATATATTATGATGGAGTGAAATGATATTTATACATATATCCATCCATCCATCCATCTATCATCCAATCTTATGCCACCCCATGAGGCACGCAGAAGCCCAGGGCTAGGCAAGTTGGTCCTGACATTTACGATGAAGGTAACCAGCCTCACTCATCCCTGAGTGGCATTACGTGAGCAATAAACCCCAACCATCTCTTGGATATAAACTTACACAGGCCCAATCCAACTGGAACGCCTTAATTACCCACTAAACCACCAGGCACCATAATTTGGTTATCTGGTTACCACCCATCTATCCATCATCCAATCCTATGTTGCCCCATAAGAAGTGAAGGAACCCGGGGCTAGGCAAGTTGGTCCTGATATTTAAGATGTGAGTGGCCAGCCTCACTCATCCCTGAGTGGCATTACATGAGCAATAAACTCCAACCACCCCTTGGATAAAAACCTACACAGGCTTCATCTGATAGGGGCACCTTAATTACCCACTAAACCACCAGGCGCCGTAATCTGGATATATAGTTACCACCCAGCATAGTAAATGGTTTCCTGGTGTACAGGAAACCATTTGGCTTGTCACTCAGTGTAGAGCCACCCACAGGCAGAAGGAAGAGGAAAGAATGAAGGAAAGAAAGACAGAAAAGGGAGTGTAAAGTCACCAGTAGGCAGAAGGAAGAGGAAAGAATGAAGGAAAGAAAGACAGAAGGAGGTAAGAGTAGAAAGGGCAAATAGCCAAAGCAGCACTATATCGAGTTAGTGGATGGTAAGAACCCCCACCTACCACCAATGCCTCCACCTACTACCATGTATGAGTATAATCCACAAAATAAAGAACCAAATGCTAAGAGCAAGTTTAAATTGCTCCTTCCAAATAACTATGAACAAGAAAGCCTAATTTCAAGATTTTCAACAACTGTATAATATTGTCATGACCTGTGATGCGATGAAGCACTTACCTGACAGATGATGGAGTGACCACGAGAAGAGGCCATTCACTCCTGTAGTGTAATGCCACCCCAAGCGCCTGTATGGTCTTGCCCAGACCCATGTCATCAGCAAACATCACCCGCCCACCACGACTCACACCAAAACTGTCAAAGAAAACAAACAGTCATGGCTTTCATTTTACAATGGGCTTTTAAAGAGTACAAATACTATTGGTATAACACATAGAGTACAATCAATCTGTCAACCATTCTAACTGAAATAAACATAAATTTATCGAAAACTAATTGTAGTGAGGGTAAACACCAAGCGGCACTTATCCGTGGTTCTCATCTTCACAGCTTAGGTCTTTGACCCTGTGGCGGGTTGATCACCCAATATACTGGGATACAAGGCCAACGTACCATCTAGGAATGCAATCAAAGTTACCTCCCCAAGGGCTTACCCAAGGTATTGATTTTACCTACCAGCCCAAGAAAGGCAAATTGACATCTAAACTGAGCGGTCAGCTACCTGCACCAAGATTCAAACCCTGACACTGGTGGGTTGGCAGTTTCATAGCTAGCTATGCTATCCACTCAGTTACCCTGAAATTCCTTCATCAACAATTGTTGTACTATGCTGGATACCAGGGTACATAAATACATACAAAAGGCTCACCATGTAAAATTCCTACTTTCAAGGGTCATTTATTTGACAAAGCAGAAGCAGTATCGCTGCTTGTTGTATAAGGTGACTAAAAGGGTTGGTGGTGGGTTAGCGCCCCACCCCGTAAAAAGAACTAACTAAACAAGCGAACACAGCACCTCTACCAGGACGGACCATTCATTGACACCAAGGAACGGACAAAGGACATTCTAAGGATGGGAACGTGGAATGTGAGAGGAGTGAATGATCAAATGAAAGAGAGAGAGAGATTCTTCAAGTGCATGAGGATGTAAGAGTGGATGTACGTGGATTGACTGAAACTAAATGGAGGGCTGAAAGAGTGAAAGAATGGAAGTATGGTTTAGGAATATGTGAGGGTGTTAATGAGAATGAGAAGGCAAGAGAGGAAGTATGTCTGATAATAGGAAAGAAGTGGAAGAACATATGAGAGTACAGAACAGTGGGTGCATGGATTGTATGGGTAAGATTGAAAGTAGGTATACAAGTTTGGACAGTTATACGTGCGTATGCGCTGACAGAGGACCGAGTAGCAGTAGTGAGAGATGAGTTTTGGGCGAGTGTAGATGCATGTATGGATACGTTTGAGAGGAATGAAAGAGTGATTTTGATTGGAGATATGACTAGCAAAGTTGGGAATGTACAAGTGGATGGGGTGGTTGGTCAGTGGGGTGTGCCAGCTGAGGTAGATGGGAATGGTAGTGCTTTGGTGGACATCTGTGCTAGTAAGGGGTTGGCAATAGCCAACACCTTCTGGCATAAGATGATCCACAGGTATACATGGAGAGTCATGAGGAGGATGGATGGCGAACTTGCTGAACGAAGGGCAATGATATATTACGTGTGTGTGGATGAGCGAATGAGGAGACAAATGGTGGATGCAACAGTGTGAAGAGGGTAGGGGAATGGAATCTTGGACCATCACTTAGTGATGGCCAAGGCAAGGCTGCAAAGAAAATGGGTGAAGAGACGAAGGGGAAGACAGGAGGAAACAGCTCCTGTGAAAAGAGTGGAGAAGTTGAAAGAGAGTGAGAAAATAGCAGAGTATAAGAGCATAATGGAAGAAAGATTGAGAAGGTATGAGTTAGAGCAGATGGAAGGGGTGGAAGAAGTATGCAAGATATTCACGGAAGAGATAGGCGCAGTGTGCAAGGTGGTTTGTGGAGTGAGGAGGAGATGCAGGGGTGTGCAAGGGAGAGCATGGTGGAATGATGAGCCGAAACGTGCTGTGGAACAAAAGATGAAGTCATATAGTGACTGGTTAGCGAGTGCAGGTAGGGGAGAAGATAAGACAGAGAAGAGAGAGGTATATGTAAGCAGGAGAAGGGAGGTGAAGAGATTGGTAAAGGAGAGTAAGAAGAGAGCAGATGAAGAGTTTGGGAGGAATCTGAGTGTGAAATGGAAGGAGAGAAAGAAATTGTTTTTGAAGAAGGTAAAGAAAGTAAGACAGTGTGAAAGGGGAAATAGTATGGGAGTGAAAGATAGGAATAATAGAGTGTTGGTGGAGAAGAGAGAGAAAATGAGAAGGATGAGGATTTGTTGAATGTAGAGAGTGAGAGCAGTGCGAGCATAAGTGGTTGGGCAATAGCTGGGAGAAGAAAAGATGAGAGGAGGGAGGAAGAGATCAGTAGAGCGGAAGTAGTTCAAGCAATGAAGATCAAGATGGGAAAAGCCCCAGGAATTGATGGAGTGTGTGGTGAAATGCTGAAGTATGGGGGGTGAAATTGTTGTGGAGTGGATATGGAAGTTGTGTAGACTGGCTTGGGAAGAAGGAAGGGTTCTAGACGACTGGAAATCAGGTATAATTGTTCCTTTATACTAAGGAAAAGGGGAGAGAGAAGTATGTGGTAACCATAGGGGTTTTTGCCTTCTTAGTGTGACTGGAAAAATATATGGCAGAATACTTACCGACTGAATTAGGCATACAACAGAGGAGCTAGCTGGAGAAGAACAAGGCGGATTAAAGAAGGGGAAAAGGGTGTGTAGATCAGATATTTGTTCTAAGATGTATAATGGAAAGTATCTAGAGAAGGAAAAGAAAGTGTATGCTGCCTTCACGGACTTGGAACAAGAATATACTTACAATTACTTTGTAAGTACTTGTAGTGATGTTTTGTAGATCAGTTATACGTATATCAGACTCGTGGATGAGTGGTTGTTATATGTGAGTAGTTTTGTAAGTAGATAATCTTGGTTCCCATTTGTCATGCAATGACATGAGAGGTAAAGAATAGTATGGGACTATTTTTATTTGTCTTGGAAATATTAACAAAAGTCTCTCACACACGAGTGAAGTATAGAGTCCCGCAAGCTAACCTCCCTGTCTCGCTCTCTCTCTCTCTCTCTCCCCCTTTCTCTTCCACCCTCTCGCCCATGTTGCTAGGATCGTTCCCCCTACTACCTGTCGGTTCTATGGCCTGTCTCCTTCTCCGCTCTGCTTCCTAAATTCTGGTGTAGCAGGGGTCGTGTCACGTGTGTTACACTGTTGTTGAAATATTCTAGAAGCCTGTGTGTGAGTATGTGTGTATGGTCACGAGGCGCTGTCGTGTGCCTATAAAGCATTCCTTGAGTTAGAGTGTGTAAGCATGTTTAGCATTGCTCGATTCTTGCAGACACAATACCTCTGACTTGCTGCTTCTATCTGTCTGTCTATTTATCTATCTATCTATCTATCTATCATGTTTTCTATAATTAATTGTATTTATAATATGGAGTCCGAACATTGCTCGGTCACGCTGCTGGAGGTCCTCCGACAGTAATTATCATTGACATATGCTAATCTATTAGTACATAATATTGATTATAATATTGTATACATATAATATTTATAGTAAATTGCAATGATCTAGTAATATTACATTTTAAACAAGTTGTATACATTGGCGTCTGGCAATGAATGTATACATATTTGAATAAATGCAATGGTTGTTGTATGACATTTTGTAAGATGTGTATGTATAACAGACACGCATATAATTGTGCAATGGTAATACTGCTAGGTTATTACATTACATATTGAGTTATCCCTTTAGTAATGTCTAATATTTCACCTAACTTGTGTGATGATTCTGGCAATACAGAATTGTGGTAAAATTGTATGACTTTACATAATATTGTAGTAACATTGTGGTAATACATAACTGTAACATTGTGAATTGTTACATAATTGTATTGTAATTGTTACATTGTAGTAACATTGTAGTAATACATAATTGTAACATTTTAAGAATTGTTACATAATATTGTGGTAATGCATAATTGTGTTGGCCTTATAATTATTTTGTTAATGCAATTGTTACATAATTGTGTTGGCCTTATAATTGTAGTTAAAGTTACATAAAAGTTACATCTTGTTAATGCAACTGTTACATAATTCTGTTGGCCTTATAATTGTAGTTACAATTTGTTAATGCAACTCTTACATAACTGTGTTGGCCTTATAATTGTAAAGTTACATAAAAGTTACATCTTGTTAATGCAACTGTTACATAATTGTTACATATTGTTTGTAGTTACATATCGTTTGTAGTTACATAATTGTATAATTGCAGTCCTGACACTGAATCCGGTCATGCTGCGGTCAATGATAGTGATGATGTGACATGCCACTTGCTTGTGGAGACAACAATTTGCTTTATATTTCACTTACAGAATGAGTTTATGTGATGATGTGCCATGCCACTTGCTTGTGGAGACAACAATTTGCTTTTTATTTCACTTATAGAAGGAGTTTATATGATGATGTGCCTTGCCACTTGCTTGTGGAGACAACAATTTGCTTTTTATTTCACTTATAGAAGGAGTTTACGTGATGATGTGACATGCCACTTGCTTGTGGAGACAACAATTTGCTTTTTATTTCACTTATAGGAGGAGTTTATGTGATGATGTGACATGCCACTTGCTTGTGGAGACAACACTGAGGTGGTTTGGCCATGTGGAGAGGATGGAGGGTGAAAGACTGACGAAGAGAGTGTATGTGAGTGAGGTGGAGGGGGGAAGAGGGAGGGGGAGGCCGAGGATGAGATGGAGGGATGGGGTGGAGAGGTGTTTGAGAAAGGGGGGTGTGAGTTGGGAGCAGGGCAGTGAAATGGCGGGGGACAGGGCGACTTGGAGGCGATTTGTTTGTGGCCACCCCAAACGGGATTGAGGCATCTGGCAATAGATAGATAGATAGAAGGAGTTTATGTGATGATGTGACATGCCACTTGCTTGTGGAGACAACAATTTGCTTTTTATTTCACTTAGAGTAGGAATTTATGTGACGATGTGCCATGCCACTTGCTTGTGGAGACAACAATTTGCTTTTTATTTCACTTATAGAAGGAGTTTATGTGATAATGTGCCATGCCACTTGCTTGTGGAGACAACAATTTGCTTTTTGTTTCACTTATAGAAGGAGTTTATGTGGTATTTTGGCATTTGTAGTAACACTTACGCTTATTTTCATTTGTTTGTTATGTGATCTTACTGTATTTCTTTCTTTCTTTCTTTTCTTTTCTTTTTTTAATTATTTTTTTGTATGTATTGATTTTCTATAGTTTGTTTTTCTTTGTTTGTCTACGCTTTTTCGGTGTTGTTTGAGGTTGCATAACAGCTGGCTAATTCCCTTGGGACCCTTTTATAAGGTTTAATTTATATTGCATAGATATTACTGAAAATGATATTATATAGCCCCATATTTTATATTATATAAAAAAATATATATATACACTATATACAGTATTAATTATATACACTGACTTGTTGTTCACTTGTACCAATCGTGGGCAATATATGTGTCAGCACTGTGTGGAAATCTTTGTCTTCACGATTGTGTTGAAGATGTTCATTCTTGCTAACGTCATTTGTGTTGGCCATTTTTTTTTTTTTCTCCTGGTCTTCCTTGTAACTTAATTTTATTGTTTCCACAAGGTAGCTTTAATTAATGTTTAATACAGTTCTTTTAATCGCTCACTGAGTAACTGTGATTGTATATTTTCTTTATTACTTCGTAGATGTAATAATGTATAGCTGTATGTATGAAACACGTATTTTATGTAGGTATAATGGTAACACTCGTTGGTAGTATATAAATGCTATAATAAATGACATGAATATATACAGTGTAGAATATTTATTGTTGGTGATTATTTAGTGACTGAATTATGTAGATAACTGAAGTAAGTACTGTATGTGTAAGTTGTAATTATGTAGCACATTTTATATGTTTGTGCAGTAGTTTTTTTTTTTGTCTATCACTGTGTATTGTATAAATGAAGTAACTATGTAACTCACTAAGTTTTACCGTGGTGGGAATGGTGTGAGTGGTGTTGCATGTGGTGATAACGTTGTTCTTCACGGGTTGATTGACGTGTTGTCATCTCAGCAACCACTTATGGTGACGTCCACTTCCCACATTGGTAGCTGTGGTGAGTAAATGAATAGCAATGAGTAACTTGAGTGAAGATGAGTTGTGAATATGGACTTGGTATTTGCTTCGTCGTCTTGACCTCTTCACTCCTGCGTCAGCGGTGGAGGTTGGGGGACGGTAGGAAAGAAAGGAGGGTGAGGTCTGGTGGTTGTGAGTTGTGAGTCGTGTCTCACTCTTCGTTTGTTTGTTTTGTTTTTCTTTCTCGGTGTATTCTCGGTCCTTTCCTCTTGTGATTTACTCGTTGTGGGATGAAGACTGCCGCTACTTGTAGGTGTGTGTAGAAGATTATACAGACGACTCGTAGAGTTGTTACTTGTAGTTGATTGTAGATGGTTGCAGTTCGTTGGTTCATCGTAGAAATTGGAAGATTGTATCAATATTTTGTTAAACTACTGGCAAGGCGTCGTGTGACCACTTCTAAATCAGCATGATGATCGTGGAGATGGAGGGAGGGTTGGAGAGAATACTGTCAGGAGCTGGTTGTGAGTTGTTGGTTTTGAGAGGTGTTATTTGTTTTCAATCTTGATAATGCAGAATCAACTGTACACTCGTTGACTCGTAGGCTTGTAGACTTGTAGGTTTGTAGACTTGTAGACTCATAGGCTTGTAGCTTGTATTTTGTAGGAATTCACTGTAGATTCGTAGACGAGGTTCGTATGTTCGCTGCCGCCATATCTTACAATATCTTTGTAAGGTTCTTGTAGAGAGTTGATTGTTATTTCAGTAGTACAGATATTAGACTCGTGGACGAGAGGTTGTTACACTTGAGTAGTTTTGCAAGTAGATAATCTTCGTTCCCATTTGTCATGCAATGACAGGAGAGGTAAAGAATAGTATGGGACTATTTTTATTTGTCTTGGAAATATTAACAAAGTCTCTCACACACAGTGATGTATAGAGTCCCGCAAGCTACCTCCCTGTCTCACTCTCTCTCTCTCTCTCTCTTCCACCCTCTCGCCCATGTTGCTAGGATCGTTCCCCCTACAACCTGTCAGTTCTATGGCTAACCTTCTTCTGAGCTCTGCTTCCTAAATTCTGGTGTAGCAGGGGTCGTGTCACGTGTGTTACACTGTTGTTGAAATGTTCTAGAAGCCTGTGTGTGAGTATGTGTGTATGTGTGTGTATGGTCACGAGGCGCTGTCGTGTGCCTATAAAGCATTCCTTGAGTTAGAGCGTGTAAGCATGTTTAGCATTGCTCGATTCTCGCAGACACAATACCTCTGACTTGCTGTTTCTATCTGTCTGTCTATTTATCTATCTATCTATCTCTCTATCATGTTTTCTATAATTAATTGTATTTATAATATGGAGTCCTAACAATATGACAGAGTGGACAGGCAAGGTACTTGGAAGGTATTAAGAATATATGGGGTGGATGGGAAATTGTTGAGTGGTGTGAAGAGTATGTACGAGGGAGTTAGGATTACGGAGCGAGTGGATGGTGAGCTGAGTGAGTTCTTTAATCTAAATGTGGGGCTGAAACAGGGATGTGTGATGTCTTCATGGCTGTTTAATATACTCATGGATGGGGTTGTAATGGAGGTGCATGATAGGGCAGTGGATATAGGGATGGCTCTAATGAATGAGGGTGAGTTGTGGAAGATTCCAGTGTTGCTGTTTGCTGATGATAAAGTATTGTTGAGTGATGATGAATGGGAGTTGCAAGGTTTGGTGAATGAATTTGGGAGTGTGTGTAAGAAGAGGAATCTGAAAGTTAATGTACACAAGAGTAAAGTTAGGTGTTTGAGAGGAATGAAGTCACAGAATGCACAGTGAGGCTGGATGGTGAGGATATGGAGAATGTGAGTGCATTCTAGTACTTGGGTAGTGTGGTATATAAGGATGGAACTTTTGGAGATGTAGTGCTTGAAAGGGACAGCAGGGAAGGAAGGTTGTTGGTTCACCGAAAGCAGTGATAAGAAATAGGGAGGTGAGTATGGAAGTTAAGAAGTCGCTGCATGATAGTACTGTGATCTCTACCCTGGCATATGGAAGCAAGGTGTGGACCTTGCTAGAGGGGAACAAGTCCAGGGTGAAAGCAGTGGAAATGAGTTACCTGAAAGGAGCATGTGGAGTGACATGAAGGGACAGGTTGACGAATGAAGAAGTGAAAGAACGTTGTGGGGTGGATGTGGATGTGACTGAGAAAATTAGGAGAAATGCACTGAGGTGGTTTGGACATGTGGAGAGAATGCAGAATGAAAGACTGACTAAGAGGGTGTATGTAGGTGAAGTGGAGGGAGGGAGAGGGAGGGGAGACCAAGGATGAGGCGGATGGATGGAGCTGAGTGGTATATGAGGGAGGAGGGAGTGAGTTGGGGTGAGGGCAGTCAAATGGTAGGTGACAGAGCGACTTGGAGGCGTTTTGTCTGTGGCCATTCTTTACAGGATTAGGGTGTCGGGTTATAGACTGACAGATAGACAGAAGGATATGGACATTTCATGTGATGTTTTCTAAAAATACAGTTAAATCTGCTATCCAAATGGATGTGCGTTTGATCACAGGCTGGAGCAGGGAACATTCTGATGATTCTAATTCTCCTAAAACAGATTTTACTGCATATCCACATGACCCATGTATATGTAATAAGACACTCCTGCTAATATGCAGGTTTGGCCATGTAGAGAGGATGGAGACTGAGAGACTGACAAGGAGAGTGTATGTGGGTGAGGTGGAGGAGGGGAGAGGGAGGGGGAGGTCAAGGATGAGATGGAGGGATAGAGTGGAGAGGTATATGAGAGAGGAGGATGTGAGCTGGGACCAGGGCAGTGAAATGGCGAGGGACGGCGACAAGGAGGCGATTTGTTTGTGGCCACCCCTTATGGGATTAAGGCGTCTGGCAATAGACAGACACATAGAAAGTCCTGAACAAGACAGCCCTTGCATGTATTCAATACAAATGATGAGTGTTTGTGTTGAAGTGGCGATCTATGAAGGTGTATGGCACATACGAGTACTGCTGGGCCTCAGGAAATGGAGTGTCACAGCTATGCCCAGAGCTGAATAAATACAAACCAGTTTGGCAATATAAAAGAAGGTTACAACCTACCATATACTGGAAAATGAGAGAATGATAAGCAAAGTGATTGTCAGTGAGGAGTAGAGTGAGACTGAGGATGGGATGGAGAGGCACATGAGATGGAGGGGAGGGGGGACTGGAGAGAGCAACCTGACAGCAGTAGATAAGGTGGCATGAAGACAATTCTTCTGTGGCCACCCCTTCTGGGATAATGGTGTCTGGCTCTAGATAAACAGGTACAGTATAGTGTACTAACAGGGACTGTTGTCATGTCCAACTAGCATGCTGAGCAGGATTTTCCTGCACTCATACCCACAACATCTTTTATATTTCTTTCTTCATACCCTCAGATAATTCCATTTAGAACAATAATTTCAAAAGACAGTCTTCAATAAACCCTATGAGAACTTTCTAAAACTGATTGGACTCATTCATAAACAGCAAGAATATTATAATGTAAAATTACATCATCAGACTGCAGGGTTAAAAATCAAAACATTAGACTGCCTTCTTACACTATACAGTACTCTTCTCTTTTCACCTTACCTTGGCCCAGATTTGGGTTCTTTTGTTGTTTCTTTCACATAGCTCAATGGCCTACCTTTCCATCTATAGCCAGTCGCCTTAACCCTTGTGTTACCATCTGACGCAGGCTGCGTCCTACTATGAGCAAGTACTCAGGAGGCGGGCCTGGGTGCCCAAGGCCACACACTGAGAGATCCCCTTCATCACCGCGCTATTCCCGTGCATTCGATAGTTCATAAACAATTTATCCTCACACCCTTACCTACGCTTCAAAAATCGTAATTTTTTTTCACCGTAATCCTGAATAAATGTTCTTGCTTATGGTGTTCTTAAAAAAAGTCAGCCGAATGTAAATTATGCCTTTAACTTATTTTTTTTTATTCAGCTTTTTTCATTTTTTTCTCATAGAAGTATAATTTTTATCGTAAATGTTACTGATAAAAAGTTATAGGGAACTTATTTGGCTACATTTTGGTGTACAATGAATTACTGTAGGTCAATTAGGGCCGATTTTGCAGAACACGAAATGAAATTATCTTACGCACGAGCAAGGCTCATAGCACACTGACTGGGGCAGTGGGGCGACGCTGGGTGCAGAGTGGGTTCAGCGCGGTGGAGGGATGCACGGGGATGCAAGTAGTGCTTTGTTCTTGCCCAGAAACCATTCCATAACCATAAAATACAGGGGCCATTTCATTCAACTTATCCAGCATCAAATGAAAATGAGCAGTTAAAATGTGAACAGATGCAGCCTGCATCAAATGGTAATGAGTGCATGAAATTTCCACCGCACCCATAAACACCAAAGGATTAATCCCATGTGAGGTGGCCACAAACAAATCTCCTCCACGTGGCCCTGTCCCTTGCCAGTTTCCTGTCCTCCTCCCATGAAGTGGCCACAAACAAATCTCCTCCATGTGGCCCTGTCTCTTGCCATGTTCCTGTTCTCCTCCCAACCTACATCCCCCCGCCTCCCTTATATCTCTCCACCCCATTCATCCATCTCATCCTCGGTCTCCCCCTCCTGCTCCCCTCCTCCACCTCACTCACATACACTCTCCTCACTAGTCTCTCACTCTCCATCCTCTCCACATGGCCAAACCATCTCAGTGTGTTTATCCTAATACTTTCTACCACATCCACATCCACACCACGATGCTCCTTCACTTCCTCATTTGTTAAGTTTTTCTCATGGTCAAACCACCTCATGTGTTTCTCCTAATGCTTTCTATCACATTCACATCCACATCACAATGTTCCTTTACTTCCTCATTTGTCACTCTGTCTCTCCATGTAACTCCACATGCTCCCCTCAAATAACTCTTTTCCACTGCTCTCACTCATGACTTGTGTCCTTCCAACATAGTCCCAGCTTTGCTTCCATGCATTAAAGTTGGTATCACAATACTATCATGCAGCAACTTTTTTATTTCAAGGCTCACTTCCGTATTTCTTATCACAGCTTTCAAAGAACCAGTAACCTTTCTTCCTTGTTGTACCCTTACAAGCACTTCATCCTCCAAACTTCCATTAATACTCTTTTTTACTTTCATGTTCACTTCCCTAATTTTTATCCTTGATTTCAATAAGCCAGCAACCAATCTTCCCTGCTGTACCCTTCCAAGAACTTCAGCCTCCAAACTTCCATCCTTACTCACCACACTACCCAGGTACTTAAATGAACTCATTTTCCATTTCCTCACTATGCAGCCTCACTACGCATCCAGTGACTTCATTTCTCTCAAACACCACAATTTTACTCTTCCCTACATTCAGCTTTAGCTTCCATTTCTTACACACCCACCCAAACTCATTCACCAAGTCCTGTAGCTCCCCTTTGTCTTCATTTGACAATACAGTATCATCCGCAAACAACAGAACAGGAAGTTTCCAATCACTACCCTCCCTCATTAGGGCCACTCCAACATCCGCTGCCCAACCTTGTATCGCTTTTATAACTCCATCCACATACAGACTGAACAACCATGGAGAACGACAAATCCCTGTTTAAAACCAACATGCAGATAAAAAAATTCACTCAGTTCACCATTCACAAGCACTACAGCCCTAGTGTCCTTATACATACTCTTCACAGCATTCAACAACTTCCCATTTACTCCATGGATTTTTAATATTTTTCACGTACCTTGTCTATTCACGTTGTCATATGCTCTCTCCAAATCAATGAAGGCCGCATACAACTTCTTTCCCTTCTTTAGAAACTTTTCCACTAAACACCTTAGAATGAATATGTGATCTAAGCAACCTCTTCCCTTCCTGAAACCTCCCTGTTCTTCTCCAACTAATTCTTCTGTTATTTCCCTAACTTTGTCAGTAAGTAACCTACCATATCCTCTTCCAGTTACACAAAGAAGACAAATGCTCCTATGATTACCACACACATTTTTCCCATTTTCCTTTGCACAGGGGAGTAATTATAACTGACTTCCAGTCCTATGGGACTATACCTTTCTCCCAAGCCAAGCAGCACATCTTTCATATCCATTCAGCTACTATCTCTCCCCCATGCTTCAGCATTTCCCGACACACTCCATCAATGCCTGTGGCTTTCCCCTTTTTGCCTCTCTTCATTGCTTCCACTACTTCCATCCTTCTGATCTCTTCCTCTCTTTTCATCTCCCTCAATACTAGCATTACTTTCTTTTTCTATGTTTAACAATTCCTTAAAGTGTTCTCTCCAGCAGTTCCCTTATTCTCCCTTCTCCAACAGCGATCTGCCATTTTTCACTCCTCACTCCCCTACTACCATCTTTATCGTCCTGTCTTACTCTCGTTACCTCGTTCCAGAACATTTTCATACATTCTCTCTAATTTATACTTAGATTCCTTCTAAACTCCTCAGCCACTCTCTTTTTACTCCTTCATACCGATCTTTTCACCTCTCCCTTCCTCTCTACACATAACTTTCTCTTCTGTCTCTCAGCTTCCTCCATGCCTCTGCTTCCCATCCACTTACAATATGCTTTCTTCTTTTGCATCACAGCTTGTCTCACCTCTTTATTCCACCATGCTGTTCCTTGCATTCCCCTTTGTCTTCTCTTCACTCCACACACCACCTCCCACGCTGCACAGATTTCTTCTGTGAATATCTTGCACACACCATCCACCCCTCCCATCTGCTCCAAATCATAATTACCCAACCGTTCCTCCACTTCTCTCCTATATTCTGCCTTTTTTCCATCTGCCTGCAACCTTCTACCCCTCCTTATATTGACTACCTCCTCCTGTTCATCCATTGCATTTGTACCTTGACTTTCACCACCACCAAATGGTGGTCAAAAAGTCTACTCCCCCAACCTCTGTAGGCTTTTGCATCTATTACATTCCTTCTCATTTTTTCATTCACGCACACATAACCATTGCCTTCCCTTCATTCAGTTCACCACCCACCTTTCTCACCACTTGCAACATATACCTGTGGATCATTTTTGTGCCTAAAGTGTGTATTGACTACAGGAGAATATTTATACCTGACTCCCAATCCTCCAGTTCTCTACCTTCCTCCCTGGTCAATCTGCGCATCTTCCAAATCCATTCTATCTCTCCCTCGCGTTTCAGCACGGTGCTGTAAAATAATGCTGCGACTCTACATCCTTTCCACAGCACTTCTTCATGATTAAGTGCTAATTATTGTACACTCCTCAAAAGGAGTATTGTGCCACTTAGAACATTTAATATCCTGAAATGCGGCCAAAACACTGTAACATACAGACCACTTTGTGATGGCAGTGGAAATATTATCCCTGTCATATATTAATACCCTGAAAATAACTTAAAAGGCAAAATAATGGATTTTATATAATCTGGGATAAATGTTTCACAGCCCTATCGGGCCACCAAGTGCCTGCTCAACTGAAAGTTGTTTCTGGACCGGTTTTTTATTTTCTGGCAACCAACAATTTATGAATCAATACAGGAAACTCCACAGTAAATCCTCAGCACATTCTGGGGAATTTAAAACTAGTGGGAACAAATTAGGGTCAAAACACCCCTTTAAAATATATATACAATACAGGTATATATATTTTTAACCCACATGAAACCCATCTGTGACCCAACTGCCACCATCCTGCCAAGTTTCATTGAAATCCTATTTCCCGTTATGGTTGTACACACACACACACACACACACACAAATGCACACGAGCTCAAAATTAAAGTAAAATACAGTACCAACATAACTGAGAGCGCGTGAGCAAAATGAATGAGTGATGTTTACTCTCAGTTAAGTCTGGAAATGAACAGCCTGGCCCGATCTGGTCCAACCTGACCATCATGCTATGCAGAGGCTAATAACTTTACTCCTAGGTGAAGCAGAGTTGAAATTCTTTCTGCATGTGATAAATTCATTCAATAAATTTTGCTATCAACTAAAAACTCACCCATAAAAGCATATGAACCCTTTGGAATAAAGTTTTCCAAGGGAGTGTTCAGCTCTAGTCGGTGAATGCCTCAATTACGAAATCAATTATAAAAGATTCTCCGTCGTAACGCTGTGTGTTCTGGGATCAACTCAAGCAATTATTGTAAATATCAGAGATTCCAATTATAATTTTATACCAGAGGGAAATTGTGATAACATGGTGCTTGCTTGCTCCTCATGCGCTCACAAAGTGCACTTTACTGGTACAGTATGTCCATCTGTGTTAAGGAATGGCTCACTTCGTCCCCCCCCCCCCCGAGTGAGGGGTACTACGCAGAGAAGCTACTATAATATCCGTTCACTCCAGTATGCAACATCTTAACTCACTGTTGCAACTTTCAGATACATGTATTCAACTTGGTCAATCTTTCTCATATTCAATGTATTAATGAGGGCTAATCTCTCAGTAAAAAACAAAAAAAAAAATCTTAACATATTTAGTCTAATGACTTTTTCTAACTGTACTCTTGCGAACATCAGATGATGTTATTCACTTAAGGAAAGATATGTCAAAGTGATGGGTTAGAAACAGCATCTTTCCATACCTCCGATATGATAAGCTTTTCCCAAGATGAATAAAATCATACAGAGATGGCAAGAACAAAACATATTTAAAATGTCTTTGGACTGTAAGGGTTAGCAGAACAAAATCATCTGGTGATAGCAAGAAATTAACCTTAAGAGACATTTTGAGATTTTTGAAGGAATTAAGAATGTCTCACATTCATAATTCTACACATTACAGTACAGGTATTATCATTATTATGGTATTATATCAGAAGTAGTAGAAGGAAAAGGAGGAGGAGGAGGAGGAGGAGGAGGAGGAGGAGGAGGAGGAGGAGGAGGAGGAGGAGGAGGAGGGGGGGGGGAGGAAGAACGCAACACCTTCAACCACCAACTGGTCTCTGGGCCAACTATATGCATGTGTCCTGTGATCTAGACCTTTGTCAGATTACTTTCAAAAACACCTTAATTCATTCTTGCCTAAACCTTAAACCTTCCATCAATTTTGGTTCAAACAAAATCAAAACTGAGCTGACTGTGCCCAGTGACCTTGGCCTTTGACCTTTCCCAGGGTCACTGACCTTTGACTGATTATTCAAAAAATCGAATCCCTTTACTCTTTTTTAACTCAACCTCTTCCAAAAAGTTAAGTTTATATCAGATAAAACTGTTTAAGTTGGCCTTGCAATGTGGCCCTGACCATTGACCTATCTATCTATTGCCAGACGCCTCAATCCCGTTTGGGGTGGCCACAAACAAATCGCCTCCAAGTCGCCCTGTCCCCCGCCATTTCACTGCCCTGCTCCCAACTCACACCCCCCTCTCTCATATACCTCTCCACCCCATCCCTCCATCTCATCCTCGGCCTCCCCCTTCCTCTTTCCCCCTCCACCTCACTCACATACACTCTCTTCGTCAGTCTTTCACCCTCCATCCTCTCCACATGCCTTTGACCTACTGTTCTTAAAAAAAAAAAAAAAAAAAAAAAAAAAATGGGTGACTGCCAACTTATTATTACCAAAGTCTGATCCATATCAGATAAGAAATGTTTTAGTTATATACTTTACACACAAATGTGGGTCGAATGTTGACACTGCCTTGTAACCTAAACCTTCCACTTACTTCACAAGTTGAATCCCTCTGTTCTTGCCTGACCCTTGACATTTTCACTGTCTGATTCAAATACGATCAAAACTGAGTTGACTTTTCTTCTAACCTTGGTCTTTGACTTTCCCCTCTGCCTCTGACCTATTAGTAATTAGGCTCAAAGCTGATTTTTTTTTTCTTGCCTTACCTTCAAGTGCTGAATTGGACCTATATATATATATATATATATATATATATATATATATATATATATATATATATATATATATATATATATAATGTTGACATTTCACAGCCAGTCAAAGGTCAAGGTCACAGGGCGAAGTCAAAGTTTGACCCGTGTGTGTGTGACTATTAACGAAGTAACCCAAACAGGCTTAATCCGAGTTTAACCAAACTTCGTGGTTTTAATGAACGTCAATCAGTAGTAAACCCTCTGCTTACTGGAGATTAATCTCAACATCACTCCATTCTTGCCTAACCCTAAGCCCTTCCCCAGTGTTCGATCACAACTGGATACAAACTGTTCAAGGCGATTTTGCTGGGTCAACGTTAAACCTATCCCTGTGCCCCTGACCTACTGTCTTCAAAAACAATAGGTTCATCATGGGCTACCCCTTCACCTTACTACCAAGTTCTGGTTAAAATATGAGTTACCTTGTTCACACACACACACACACACACACACACACACACACACACACACACACACACACTGATAAGTGGAATGCATTACCGAATGAAATAGTGTGTGCCCAAATAACTGATAAATTTAAAGATATGTATGATAAGTTTATTTAATACACGGGACAGTACAAGCATGACTCATTCTTGTTAAGATACAATTAGGTAAGAACAATAAGGTAGGTAAGCACACACACACACACACACACACACACACACACACACACACACACACACACACACACACACACACCGTCAAAAGCATGAAACCCGCTACTAGCTTCACGAGTCGCAGTTGTAAAAATGTCACTCTGGAATACAACTACTTCCTCGGTAAATAGGTTGTAAGTGACTATGTATGTATATGTGCATGTATGTATGTAGGCAGGTAGGTAAGAATACATCGACAGACAAACAGAAACAGATAGACATAGGTAGATGGATGGGCAGGAGCGCGTGCGTGCATCAGGAGAGTCTCCCTAGCAGTACAAAGGTTAATGAAGGTTATAACTATCCCCTCCAGTTCCAAGTCTATCCTCACTGATTAAAATCGTCTGAATACAGCAAGACGTAAACTAATCTACGTGTGGGAGGGAACAATACTGCGTCTCTCTCTCTCTCTCTGCCCAACACAGCCCTGGTATTGCTATAAGGAGTACGCATCGGTGTGGTGCAGGTTCTAATGTAGCAGTATACCGTTCTAGACCATTACCCCGCCATCTGTACTGGTTTATGGAGGCGGTTAGGACGCTAAGGGGCTCACGGCACCACCTCCACAATGGACGTTTTATCGCGCCCATACCTAATTAGCAGTCTGGCATGATATGTAATACGGAAACTAAATGGAAGAATATTGTAAGAAACAATATCGCTACAGACAACAACAAACAATGGTGATGATGATGATGATTGATGACTGACTGACGACGACGACGACTACGACGACATTATTATTATTATTATTATTATTATTATTATTATTATTATAAGTCGGAAGAGGAAAGCAACTACCTGCTTGTACAGTACCGAGTGGTGTAGGAATTTGGTACTCCCCACCCCCACCCACTTTCCCGTCAACAGCTTGCGGCTTAAGTCGTGACCTCACAACTCCTACGACACAAGACGAAGAAGAGAGACGTTACTCCTCTGATGCATGTTCCAGAGACAAGAGACTTTCCCATCTCGCATAAACAAGAATAAGACTGGACTGATGACCAAACTGAAAATAACACCAAATAAAATTAAGGACGATTTTCTTCAAATTACGAATGATCTCTCACTGGGAAGGGAAAACAGTAACACAATACATTACCCCCAAATCATCGAAACTTCTCTCATATGCTGAAAAAAAAATGTCTGCAAATAGCAAGAATAAAGTAAAAAAATAAAAATAAATCTGATCGAAGGGGTTAATCATCGTACATATAACTTTGCAAGTCGGTGTCAATATGATGTCCATTAATAGAAGTGTACGCAACCTCAATCGCAATTTACATCTATTGTTCTCTTAGTTTAACTTGACCAAGATTTTCAGCCTTTTCTGCTTAATTCACGTAGCCCAGTGGCAAAAAATGTCACTGTTCTACATCCTACACATACCATTTGATCGTGACTGGCATTGCATTCTTGTGTTAATCTGCATTTAAGACCGACAGATGACAATTTTAAGCTCATGTCAGAGTAAAACAAGTAGAGTAACAACTGTGTGGTCATTCCCCGTGCCATTCCTAGCACCGAGACCTTTCCAAATCACTGTCAGTTTCTGCATCACAGTGAACAATACCACTTCACACAAAAGTAACTGGTGTCAGAAAACAGCTGTATTCTCGCTTCGTAAGTTCGTAAAACACTTTCTTTACGAACTTGTTTGGCATTCTGACCTTAATATCCTTCTGTATGTTATTTATTTATTTTTCAGTATCGACATATTTTATAACAAGAACATACTATATTCAGGTCAAGTGCAAAATGAATCGCTCAAGAAAAGGTGTTGCAAAACTTCCCAAACCAATGTGAATACGACCATGTTCGGTGTTTCAAAGGATAAAACACTTCAATCAGCACCATACTATCACATTCATCACAGTACAACAACGTCACCATACTCACCAGCACATCACCACAACCGTCACCACACCACCACACGTCCATGATCATCACAACCACCACCAAAATTCTAAATCCCTCAACTACTCCACCACAGGAAAAACAGCATTATACCATCATACCAAAACCAGCACTGGACCAAGCCAACCACCACAATCGCAGCAACACCAACACATCATCACAATTACCAGGCACAATCATCGCACTACCACACCATCAAATCACCACAAGTACCACCACCGCCGCAACATCACATCACCGCAACCATTACAATCTAATATAATATAGCACTAGCCGTGTGTGTGTGTGTGTGTGTGTGTGTGTGTGTGTGTGTGTGTGTGTGTGTGTGTGTGTGTGTGTGTGTGTGTGTGTGTGTGTGTGTGTGTGTGTGTGTGTTTTGGGCAGCCGAAACTACACATTCAAATCGCACCTAAATTGGCACAAAAATCGCAAAAAATTCGCTGAAGTGAAAAAACTTGGTCCCATCACGATTGAAAAACTTTTACTCTATTTAATGAGCGATCAGATTTTGACCAAAAAACGCTGTTCTCGGCGCCCGGCATAGGATCTCCGTAGAATTTTTTGCCCATAGCTACAACTAAAATATACTATAGCATTAGCCATGTGTCTGTGTGTGTATTTCGGACTTGCATTCGGACAACTTGGGTTCCATTTCAGAAGCTGCAAATAACACGATCAATTGGTTAGCTGCAAAAAATCCAAGTGATAACGTTAAACTAGAACAGCACATAGACGTGACTCGGATTATCTGAAATGATCGCAACGCGCGCGCGAAGCGCGAGGAAACGAGTGAGAAGCACGAGGAAACGAGTGCAAAGCACGAGAAGGTGAGCGAGCAGCGCGAGAACCCTCCGCAGGAGAAAGTGCGAGGGGCCCAAGGGCCCACGAGCACTTGTCACCGCCTATCACACAAGAGCACCACCACATACACAACAACAACAAAACACAACATACAGTATTCCACGTACACCACACCACCACAATTATTGTACACACATCACCAGAATTATTGCACACACATCACTACCACATCACCACAATTATAGCACACAAATCACCGCCACACTACCACAATTATAACATCAGTCACCACCACACCACCACAATTTTAACACACATCACCCATATACTATCACAATTATAACATACATCACCACCACAGCACCACAATTATACATCACCACCACAATTGCAACATACATCACCACCACAATTACAACATACATCACCACCACAGTTATAACACACATCACCACCACCACCACAATTATAACATACAGTACATCACCATCACCACAATTACGACATACAGTACATACAGTACATCACCATCACCACAATTACGACATACAGTACATCACCATCACCACAATTACAACATACAGTACATCACCATCACCACAATTACAACATACAGTACATCACCATCACAACAAAAACTCATCATACTCTGAGAATCAGGACACCTTTACAACCATCACCTCTCCACACCTACCACTCCACCTTACACCATATGAGCACATCACCCCAAAAGGTACCATTAACACCTACCACAATTACTACCACAACAACCACAGCCAAAAGTCAATCACCAGTACCATAACTACAACAGACAACCGGTACCAAGGCACCACAATGACACTCTACCACAACTACCACTATCAATCATCCTCTACCACAACCATCACAATCACCCTCTAACACAACCATCACAATCACCCTCTACCACAACCATCAAAATCACCCTCTAACACAACCACCACAATCACCCTCTACCACAACCATCAAAATCACCCTCTAACACAACCACCACAATCCCTCTACCACAACAATCACAATCACTCTCTATCACAACCATCACAATCACCCTCTACCACAACCACCACAAACACACTCTTAACATAATCACCCTCAAACACAACCACCACAATCACCCTCTACCACAACCATCACAATCACTCTCTACCACAACCATCACAATCACCCTCTACCACAACCACCACAAACACACTCTAACACAACCACCACAAACACAATCTAACAAAACCATCACAAACACACTCTAACACAATCACCCTCTAACACAACCACCACAATGAATCACACTCTACCACAACCACCACAAACAAAAGATCCTCTAACACAAGCACCACAATCACCCTCTAACACAACCACCACAATCAATCACCCTCTAACACAACCACCACAATCAATCACCCTCTAACACAACCACCACAATCAATCACCCTCTAACACAACCACCACAATCAATCACCCTCTAACACAACCACCACAATCAATCACCCTCTAACACAACCACCACAATCAATCACCCTCTAACACAACCACCACAATCAATCACCCTCTACCACAATCACCCTCTAACACAACCATTACAATCACCCTCTAACACAACCATTACAATCACCCTCTACCACAATCACCCTCTAACACAAACATTACAATCACCCTCTAACACAACCATTACAATCACCCTCTAACACAACCATTACAATCACCCTCTAACACAAACATTACAATCACCCTCTACCACAATCACCCTCTAACACAAACATTACAATCACCCTCTACCACAATCACCCTCTAACACAAACATTACAATCACCCTCTACCACAACCATCACAATCTCCCTCTAACACAACCATTACAATCACCCTCTACCACAAAATACCCTCTAACAACCATCGCAATCACCACAAACACCCTCTAACACAACCACAATCAATCACCATCTACCACCACCACCACCATCAAAGACCCTCAAACACAACCACCACAATCAATCACCACCTACCACAACCACCATAATCACCCTCTAACAACACCACAATCACCCTCTAACACAACCACCACAATCAATCACCCTCTAACACAACCACCACAATCAATCACCACCTACCACAACCACCACAATCAATCACCCTCTAACACAACCACCACAATCAATCACCCTCTAACACAACCATCACAATCAATCACCCTCTAACACAATCACCACAAACACACTCTAACACAACCACAATTAATCACCATCTACCACAACCACCACCATCAAAGATCCTCAAACACAACCACCACAATCAATCACCAACTACCATAACCACCATAATCACCCTCTAACACAACCACCACAATCAATCACCCTCTACCACAACCACCACAATCAATCACCCTCTAACACAACCACCACAATCACCCCCTAACAACACCACAATCACCCCCTAACACAACCACCACACTCAATCACCCTCTAACAACCACCACAATCAATCACCCTCTAACACAACCACCACAATCACCCTCTAACACAACCACCACAATAAATCACCCTCTAACACAACCACCACAATCAATCACCGTCTAACAACCACCACAATCAATCACCGTCTAACAACCACCACAATCAATCACCGTCTAACACAACCACCACAATCAATCAGCCTCTACCACAACCACCACACTCGCCCTCTAACACAACCACCACAATCATCCTTTATCACAACCACCACAATCACCCTCTACCACAACCACCACAATCACCCTCAACCATACCCACCACAATTACCCTCTACCACACCCACCACAATCACCCTCTACCACACCCACTACAATCACCCTCTACTACAATTATCACAATCACCATCTACCACAACTACACCATAACAACCACACTCATCCTCTAGAACTACCACCACTCTCACCATCCATCACAACCACCACAACTACCATGCCGCAATCTCACCCTCCACCACAACCACCACACTGAGTGCCTCCCACACACCCACCACAACCACACCACCGCGGCCAGTCACCCCAGCACGTGCAAACCACTCCCATAGGAACACTGCGTTATCAATATTGGAGGCGAGGCGGAACCAGGAAGGGGCCGGTCACTGGGTAAAAGAATGGGGAGCTGAAAAAACCTTCAAACCGAGGACGCTATTTTTCACATTCTTGCTTCCATCACACGAATGTTCTTAGCTGCGGGGATGTGAAACCGAACACCGGATGGAGGGATGGGGTGGAGAGGTCTACGAGTGAGGAAAGGTGTAAGTTAGAGAAAGAATAGCCTGATGGCAAAGGACAGACTATTATGGAGGGAATTTATTTGTGGCCACTCCTTCTGGGATTAAGGCGTCTGGCTACACACAGACAGGCAGACAGATAAGGAGATAACTGTTAGATCAGAGGGGTATCAAGAACAGTTTTTAACCTCTTAATAGCAAGAGGCTTCCCCAGATACACAACAGCTACTGCCTAGAAGCAAAGAATACCACAAAAAAGACGTCAATGTAGCAGAGAAGTTAACACTGTCTTTTATACACCTGCATCTCTACAGATTCTTTTACTGAGTTTCGAAATGATTTTTCGCAAGAAAAGGGTTTGATACAGCTTTAATTAACCCTTGTTTATACTTGGGTGCCCTCGTAAAGAAGGGAAAATAGTCCGGCGTCAGACATAACAAACTGAGCAGCAGCAGCGGCGGCGGCGACAGGAGCAGCAGCGGCGGCGGCGACAGCAGCAGCAGCATTAGTGAAGTAGTAGTAGTAGTAGCACTAAAGTCGCGGCGCACGACTCTGAGGTTGTCATTATCGTATCCTGGCATCCTAACAGTCAAAAGTGCATCCGATTTCGTATCATACACGAATCATAGTATTATGTACGAATATTATTATACAAGAATCACACGTGTATCATATTATACACGAAATTAGACACACTGTTGAGGGACAGGTTGCCAGGGCACGATCATAACAACCTCAGAGTCGCGTGCCGCAACTACAATGGTGGTGGTGGTGGTTGTAGTAGTAGAAGTAATAGTAGTAGTAGTAGTAGTAGTAGTAGTAGTGATGGTAGTGGCGGTGGTGGTGGCCTCGATCACCTGAAATGTGAACCCGGTGGGCTGCAGGCTGGTGTGCCCTCATCCTGCAGTCTACCACCCTCCTTTCGGGGGTAGGGAAGGAGCAGAGACGTTTGTGTAACCGGGCTGAGGAGTCACTTACTTACGAGTATATTGGTGCCAACACGTAATGGCGTTCCTCTATACCACCAAGGGGGGGAAAAAAATGACGAATTCGGGTGAAAAAAAAAAAAGAAGCCTAGAGTAGGTTAGTTGTTATATTCCACGAAGGCCTTAATTAGTATGCAACATATCATTACGCTAATTACTTTGCTAGTACTGTATATCAGACCTATAATTATTTGCTATTAGGATACAAGCTATTAAGTTATTTGAGGCAACTAACCTCTTGATCCATATCAGCGTCTTCCTCTTTTGTGTGATGTCTGACGTATAATATTTTATTCTTGTTAACCATACACGATTTCACTTAACTTAGGAAATTCGTGTTATATTGCTGGTCGTCAAGGCTATCTTTAACCCCTCCAATTCGAAAAGCCTATCCTGAGCTGAGTAAATCGTCCGGAGACACCAACAGTAAAATGTAAAGGACGTCATTGGACTGAATGAGTTACACCACAAAAAGTGTAAATATCAAGAAAATCCACATTAGGAAATATTCTCAGCAGAAATGAGAAAAGTTTTCACTATGAGGATAAGTATAATACATATCAGGGAAAATTGCAAACCTCAAGGAAAGTACCGACAACTACCGGGAAAAAGTGCAAATACCGGGAAAAGTGCAATTACCAGGAAAACTGCGTAACTATCAGGAAAAAAAAAAGTGCACTCAGAGAACGCACACCTCCGTCCGGGCACCACCACCACATTTTGCACGTTTTTCATGAACATGACACATGGTCTTTGACTTCCCCCCCCCCAAAAAAAAAAGTGTTCCTCTGACAGTCCTCCATCATTATTCCAGATGTGGTGCAATCTCATCTAATCTTTTTCCTTAATATTGCTGCCATACAGACAGACTGAGAAAAACACCTAGTCAAAAACAACCCCCTTGGTGAAGCTAAAAAGTTTAACTATCAGGAACGTGTACTGTATATATTCGAAAGTGTGACTATCACATAAAAAGGTGTAAATATCAAGAAAACGTGCATATACTGGTAACACTGTATGTATAAACTTATGTACTACACCGCATCGACCGGCTAGTACACTTGGCAACATATGAATCAGGGACATCAGTGTGCAGCAGCAGTCTAGTATTTGGTACAGCTGAAACCCTTGACATAATCACATATCTGATGGTGGCACTGACATGAATGAACGGAGGTGACAAATATTAGATGAAATGACCCAAGTAACTGTGATGCATGAACGATGGAAACTGTAGCTAGATCTCCGCTTCACACTAACACTCCCACGTTCATGTGTGGCCAACAGTACATTCTTGGCATTAGCGGGCTGCCGAGGCACACCACTGTCTGTTACTGGAAAAGTGACAAGCACTCCACTTTTATACTTGACCCATGAAATAGGTGGGAATGGCTTGCAGATGTGAAGCAAGAAGCGTAAGTGCAAACTGTACTGCAGTGGTTGAGTGAGCACATAAAAGGACATACTACTGCACCCTCTTATTTTAAATGCCCTGTCCCCCGGTGGGACTAAAGTCAGGTCAGGATGGCTGGTAAGCGCACTGTAAGTACGAGGAAAGCACATTCAAACTGCAGACCTCTGATTGAGGGAGTATACGTAGTGAGTGATCGACAAGCGTGACTATACCAGTGGCATGCAACACTACATGAACATTCCGTACTCCAAAGAAACAGATGCATCACACTTCGCGTGTCCCCCCCCCCCCCCTCTTGAGTCACTTCCATTAAAGGCCATCGTATGATTGAGGAATGTATGCCGAAAGACGAGGAGGGAGCTTGATGGCGAGAGATACGTCACAGGGCAGCAGTCTCGCAGGTCCACGAAACTTTATCGTAACTTCCTCGGCGATTTATTTTGCATACTGCTTCTTAATTTCTCATGTTTATTATCTATAACTCCTTTAATGACATAATTTTACACCCAGAATATAAAAGGAGATTTTAAGATGTCAAGGACAAAATAAATCGCTAATATGCAAAGAAATCCCGAGGAATGAGCACACGGGATATGGGCAGAGAGGGAGAGATGATGTGGAGATGAGGGAAGGAGGGAACTAAGGGCAGCGGGGAGGGCGGGGTAGGTCAGAGAGAGAGGAAAGCATAGGACTAATGGCTGTCGACTACATGGAAACACGAAGGATACTGAGAAAAAATCAGTTACTGCTAAGTACAAATCTTCGCCTAGTATAAGACCCGTGGTATTCAATGTTAAATTCAGGTTCTCAATTGCACTTTGCCCAATTGTACTGTCGGAAGGTGAGGACGAAGGGCGAAGAGAAGGAAAAGTGGACAGCAATAAAGAGACTGGGAAGATGGGTAAATACGGTACAGTCAGAATGCGTCTGCTCAGTAAGAAGCAATATATATATATATATATATATATATATATATATATATATATATATATATATGGTGGCCCATATAACACTCATCTTCCACTAAGACGGGCGATTTCACGTGTGTTCCGGGGGCGGCTCTGTCAACGTTATTAGTGTCTATCCTGCATCATCTATTCACTTCCTATTGCTACTGCCACACTCACGCCCACTCCAGCAGACTGAGCTGTTTCCGCAACACACAAGATACCTCCAGGTGAGTTTCCAGTGGAGAGCTATTACGGGTCACCCTGTATATATGACTCCGACGGCTACATATCCAAGAACGAAATGGCGAGAATGAGGGTCAAGTGAAATAAATGAGAACACCTCTTAACAAAAGAAATGAGTGTGCGTGACTGCGGCTCCTTAGTCTTACCCTGTGAAAGGTTTTATCTGATCCAAGTGAACGTAAAACTGGGGTGCGGGACGGCTAAAGAAGTGGTCGGGGCGTAGGACGTGAGGGAAGAAGAGGCCATGAGAGGGGTGAACGTGGAAGGGAGCAGGCAGGGGGGACAGGGAGCAAGAGGCGTGTAGTGGTGGATAAACAGGCGACAGGGAGAGGGGTGACTAGGGTAATTAGGAGGGGTAATTATATAAGGGGTGCTGCAAGAGGGTGAGGGCAGGGGGACATGAAGAGGGACAGGGGTGACGGGGGGTTGTACGAGGGATGATGAGGGGTGCTGTAAGGGGATGAAGGGGACATGAAGAATTGGTGAACTAGAGCAGTGGTGGGTTGGATACTGGTTGAGGGGGATGGGGGGGGAGGGCAAAAGAAATTAGGATGGAGGAGAAATTACCTGTGGTAAATGTTTAGTTATTACGGTTACTATTTATATGCATGTAAAACTGCTAAGTACAGCATATAATGGCAGTAGGTATGTGAATGCCTTGTCTTACATGAATCACTTTAATGCCTGACAGTGTATATATAGGTTACACACACACACACACACACACACAACAGGACCAAAACACTGTAATCTAACACACACAGCAGTTAATCTGAACTTCAAAGGCATACACTTGGGTGATAATGACAGATATCAACAAAACAATTACTGTGAACTTGCGAATGTAACAATGAAACACTGCACTGCACCTTCATTGCTATATATCAACGTGCAAAGCCAATAAATTCCACCAAGCACTGTATCTCGTGAGCCAGAACTCGACAGAACTGCATATAACACTGATACGTGCAAATAAGAAAATGTCATGTGCGAATATGCAAATGTGTTACCCTTCATTTACAGTATATAACTAAAGTCCAACAGGTGTACATGTATGAATGAGAGGTGTGCACAAACAATATTACTGGTATCCATCAACAATAACTTCCATAAATAATGTCAAGAGGTTTATGTATGAGAGAGAAGTGTGAATACGAAAACGAGAGATGTCAATGTAAGCAGGAATGAAACGACAGTTGGGGAATATATATACAGTATGTTAACTGCACGACAACAGACCCAGGATTAGGCCACGAGGAGTATAAGGTCATTAGATGAATAAGGTCACGGGGGGTAGTCACGTGGAGTATAAGGTCACGGGGGTATAAAGTAGCAGGGGTATAAGGTCGCAGGGGTATGAGGTCACGGGGAGTATAAGGTCACGGGAGTATAAGGTCACGGGGGAGTATAAGGTCACGGGGGAGTATAAGGTCACGGGGAGTATAACATCACGGGGAGTATAACGTCCAGTCTCTCGGATGATCAAATTACCACAAACTGGCGTAGGTAGAAAGGTGGACAGACAGCCTACATGGAGGAATACAGCTGGACAAAGACCGAATGATACAAATAACAAAGATAGATATAGAAAGATGAACAGATAGATAGAGGAATAGAGCCAGACGAAGAAAACTACAAACAAAAAACAAATAGGTGGCTAGATAAAAACAGAGACTGATATGAAAGGCTGGATTAATTTCTAGATACACAGAAAAATACAAATAAACAGACAGAAACAGGAAGATGGACAGCTACACAGAGGACTAGGGCTAGACACAGGGGGAAAGTGAGAAAAAAAGCTAGACAGAACGAAAGTATGAAAAGAAAGCTAGACAAAGATCGTGAGAAAAATAAAGCTAGACAAAGATCGTGAGAAAAAGAAAGCTAGACACAGACCGAAAGCGAGAAAAGAAAGCGAGACACAAACCGAAAGTAAAAAAGAAAGCTAGACACAGACCTACAGTGAGAAAAGAAAGCTAGATACAGACCAAAAGAAAAGAAAGCTAAACAGGATGAGAGTGAGAAAAGGAAGCTAGATAAACAGAAAGGAAAGCTAGACACAGACCGAAAGTGAGAAAAGAAAGCCAGACAGACCGAAAGTGAGAAAAGAAAGCTAGACACAGACCGAAAGTGAGAAAAGAAAGCCAGACAGACCGAAAGTGAGAAAAGAGGGCTAGACACTGACCTAAAGTGAGAAAAGAAAAAAAAAGAGATAACTAAGATGGCTTGAGCAACAACAATGACAGAGGGGGACGCCAAGACACACGTACAGCTTGCTGGGCATGGACGTACAATCGTGGACATAAATACCGACACACTTCCTTACGATAAATAAGAAAGCATCGAGCAATGAGTTTCGAAACCCAGCGGTGCGATCTTGTGACTACGACAAACTTTCCAGAAAATCGTGTCATTATTGTTCGACTAAAAAGTAGTAATATTCTTGTCCCCGATGACATACGTACAAACTGAGATGATAAACACACATAACGATCAAGAGATATAAAGTGATGACAGACACAAAAAGAATGTATGTATTGTAAAGGTCTTCTTGCACACGCCTGATGGTAACGGGCACTTCTATTATACATTCAAGCCGCCCTTTACTTTTCGTGAAAGAATAAAAACTGCAAAGACAAATGGATACATATAAATGGTAAGGAAAGAAACAGAAATATATGCATTTTTAATAGTTCTAACTTTTTCCTTATTTATGGCTCCCTCCCACACCATTATACCCAAGCTCACGAAGTAAAAATGGGTATTATGTCTTACTCGGTGTGTGTGTGTGTGTGTGTGTGTGTGTGTGTGTGTGTGTGTGTGTGTGTGTGTGTGTGTGTGTGTGTGTGTGTGTGTGTGTGTGTGTGTGTGTGTGTGTAAGAAAATTACTCAGAACAGCTTTGATCTGACTTGGATCAAACTTGGTAGAAGGGTTGAGGATCAGCCAACGGACTGACTTGTTTTTTTAGAATATGCCAAAGGTGAAGGTTACAGGACAAGGATAACTCATACAGTTTTTATCCAATTTAGACCAAACTTTGTGGAAGGGTTCAGGGTAAGACAATGATAAAGGAACTCGACTTTGAAAACATTCAGTCAAAAGCCAAGGTCACTGGGAAAGGTCAAATGTCAGGATTAAGGAAAAAGAGCAATTTAAAGTTTTGATCCGAGTTGGACCAAACTACTGGAAGAGCTAAGGGTCAAGCAAAACGAAGGAATTCGATTTTGAATGCAATCGGTCGAAGGTTAACATCACAGGGTAAAGTCAAATGTTAGGCCTAGGTTGGTCGTGGGTATTCCACTCGCTGAGTGCTCCTCCTTTTTGGCAGAAAATATTATGAAGCTGACGACAACGACGACGACGACGATAATGATGGAGGAGGAGGAAAAGAAGGAAATGGGGAGGGAAGAAGAATAAGGATCAAGGTGGAGATGGTAAAGACAGGCGAAACGACCCTAAATCTAGATAGTGTGAGCAGTAGTTCACCTGACTCGCCAACTCTTGACATAAGCACGACCACATGACTGAGTAGGCAATACACCTCACACGACTGCCCACAAGACGACCCTCAATACATGCCAGAAACAGGGAGCAGGCAGACAAGCGCGCGCGCGCGCACCCACCCACCCACCCACACAATGGAGAGGGGGGGGTGGGGTGGGGAGGCAGAGGGTTAATGGGTGGGATGTAGGGACGTGGAAAGGGGTAGTAGGGCATGGTGGAGAAGGCGGAGAGCATAGATGAGAAGGAGAAAGGAAGATGACAGGGGAGAGAGAGAAAGGAGGGGACAAAATGGCAGGAAAGATGGAGGGAGGAAGAGGATGGAGGGGAGGCAGAGAATGGTTGGACAAAATGGTAGAGGAAGGTGGCTGGCGGAGGGAAAAAGTGGAGGAGGGAGGTGGTAGGGAGAGGGAGAGAATGGAGGAGGGAAGTGGTAGGGAGAAGGAGAGAATGGAAGAGGGATGTGGTGGGGCGAGGGAGAGAATGGAAGAGGGAAGTGGTAGGGCGAGGGAGAGAATGGATAAGGGAAGTGGTGGGGCGAGGGAGAGAATGGAAAAGGGATGTGGTACAGCGAGGGAGAGAATGGATGAGGGATGAGGTGGGGCGAGGGAGAGAATGGATGAGGGATGTGGTAGGGCGAGGGAGAGAATGGATGAGGGATGTGGTGAAGCGAGGGAGAGAATGGAAGAGGGATGTGGTGGGGCGAAGGTAAGAATGGATGAGGGAAGTGGTAGGGCGAGGGAGAGAATGGAGGGAGAAGGGAAAGAACTGAAGAAAGAGGTGGCAGGGAAGGGAAAGAATGGAAGGGAGGGAGAATGGCGAGGGATGGAGGAGGACTGAGAGAATGGAAGAGGGAGGTGGTAAAAGCAGGGTGAGAATGGCAGAGGATGGAAAGGGATAGCGAGAATGGAAGAGGGGGATACCTGGGGAGGGACAGAATGGTGGGGGATGGAAGGGATAAAGAGAATAGAAAAAGGAGATGGTAGGGAGGGAGAGATGGGAAGGAGAGAATGGCAGGGGGGGGGGGTTCGGGAGAGGGATAAAATGGAAGACGGTGGTAGAAGAAGAGAATGGAAGACGGTGGTAGAAGAAGAGAATGGAAAACGGTGGTAAGAGAACGGAGGATGGAGAGATGGGAAGAGGGAGGTGGAATGGAGAGGGAGGGAAAGAGGGTGAAGGGAGGGTGAGACTAGGTGATCGTGAGGGGGGAGGGAGAAAATTGCAGATGGAGGCGGTGGGGTTAGGAAGACACTGGATGAGAGAAGGGGTTGGGGAGGGAGAGAATGGAGGGGGAAGGAGAGAGAGGTGGGTGAGACGGGAAGGGGAGGGGAAGGGAAGGGAAGGGAAAGAAGAATGGAGAATGGGGGAGAGAGATAATGGACAAGGGGAGGAGTGAGGGGAAGGAAGAGACTGGAGGAGGAGGGGGAGTGGAGACTGGAAAGATGAACGGAGGAGAGTGGAGGGAGAAAATGTGTGTGGGGGGGGGGGTGATGGAGTGAAGGAAGGACACAGACTGGAAAAGGGAGGGAGGGGATAGGGTTTAAAAAAAAAAAAAAAAAAAAAAAAAAAAAAAAAAAAGTGGAAGGAGGGGGGACAGTTTGGAGGGAGCGGGAGGAATGAAATGAAAAAAAATAGTGCAAGGAATACAAAGTAAATCGAACATAACAAACCTACAGGTCCTGTCGAGGCCGTTTGTTACAAAGATGGAAATAACTATGGGATCTAATATATGAGTGAAAGACAAGGATAGCACAGCAGAAGGGAGGGGGAGGGAAAGACAGATTAGGGGTGGGAGAGGAAAGTGGGAGAGACTAGGGAGGGCAGAAAGGTGACACAGAATGGAAGATAGAGGGGGAGGGAGGAGGCTGGAGACAGGAGGGGAGGAACGGAGAGACTGAAGAAGGGAGGGGAAGGGAAGCAGAAACTGGAGGAGGGAGAGGGAAAGAGAGACTGAAGGAGAGAAGGGAAGGGAGGGAGAGACTGAAGGAGGGAGGGGAAGGGAAGCAAAAACTGGAGGAGGGAGAGGAAGGGAGGGAGAGACTGAAGGAGAGGGGGGGGAAGGGAGGGAGAAACTGAAGAAGGGAGGGGAGGAAGGGAGAGATTGAAGAAGGGAGGGAGAAACTGAAGAAGGGAGGGGAGGAAGGGAGAGACTGAAGAAGGGAGGGGAGGAAGGGAGAGACTGAAAAGGGAGGGGAAGGGAGGGAGAAACTGAAGGAGGGAAGGGAAGGGAGGAAGAAACTGAAGGAGGGAGGGAAGGAAGGGAGAGACTGAAGGAGGGAGGAGAGGGGAGGGAGAAACTGAAGGATGGAGGGAAGGGAGCGACTGAAGGAGGGAGGGGAAGGGGGGGAGAGACTGAAGGAGGGAGGGGAGGAAGGGAGAGACTGAAGGAGGGAGGGGAAGGGAGGGAAAGACTGAAGGAGGGAGGGGAGGAAGGGAGAGACTGAAGGAGGGAGGGGAAGGGAGGGAGAGACTGAAGGACGGAGGGGAAGGGAGGGAAAGACTGAGGGAGGGAGGGGAGGGAGGGAGAGACTGAAGGAGGGAGGGGAAGGGAGGGAGAAACTGAAGGAGGGAGGGAAGGGAGAGACTGAAGGAGGGAGGGGAAGGGAGGGAGAGACTGCCGGCCGTATTCTTAAACATTTCCTTCCCTTGTAGAGGCATGGCAAGGAAATCTTTAGCTGAATTGGTATTCTTAAAAAAATCCTTCCCTTCCTGAGCCGCGCGAAGGGAAAGATTTTTCCTCTGGGCAGCAGAAATTATTGGAACTTGAAGGAATTCCTTGACCCTTCTCTTCAAAAATTCCTTCATAAATTTTGTGCTTTCTGTTGTGGTTCATTGTCTTATATATATTTAAAATGTTGACGGAAGTTACTGTCTAATTTTATCGATGCAGTTTACAACGCTATACTAATGTTTAAGCGCTATTTGTGTCTCTTTAAAAGTGTTACGACGTCCTACCTTCGATATTCATCCAGTCTTATATGATCTGACACTGACAAATCTTATACATTATGGGCAGGGTCACACGAAGATTCATTTCATGAAACATTTTGGTTGTTAATTTGCCCGAAAAAGGAAAATCTGCCGTCAAGGTCACACGTGTGGTTCGGCTCATGTTTTCCAGCCGGAAAAAAACAAGTGAGCCCCGCCATGCGAGTACACGAGACTGACGTTAACTTCTTTACACTTACTAATAACAACATTAAGCGTAATAATATTCCTCGAATATAATTTATTATCAAAATATTGTCTTGAGGAGTGAACACCGCTGCGGTGTTGGCCAGAATGGCATTTATGGCTGAATACAAACCAACAATACAGATGTGGTGGCGACCTCCCACGTCTCAAATGTGCTGTGCTTTCATTATCCAGCACGAGATATGCGTGTTACTCCACCATACCAAATATCAGCAGGATGGGTCATTTAATTTAACAGGGCTACCAACCTGAACATTTTTCCTTCCCTTCCAAGGAAATCTTTACGCATACTGAAGGAAAAGAAAAATCCTTCGAAGGGAAGGAAAAGTTTAGGGAAGGAATTATTTTTAAGAATATGGCCGCGAAGGAGGGAGGGGAGGAAGGGAGAGATTGAAGGAGGGTGGGGACGGGAGGAAGGGACTGAAGGAGAGAGGGTAAGGGAGGGAGAGACTGAAGGATGGAGGGAAAGGGAGGGAGAGACTGAAGGAGGGAGGAGAAAGTGAGAGTGACAGTAGAGACGGCGAGGGAGGAAGAGACAGGAAGAGGGAGGGAAAGAGAAAACAGAATAAGTAGGGAAGGTGGGAGAGACTGAAGGAGTACAAAGGAACGCAGAGAGAGAGAGAGAGAGAGAGAGACACACACACACACACACACACACACACACACACACACACACACACACACGGAAAGACGCAAGGGAATGACTTCAGAAGGGAGGGAGGGGGGGAGGAGAAGACTGGAAGGGGGAGAGGCGAAGGAGAGGAGGGGGAGAGGCGAAGGAGAGGAGGGGGAGGGGAAGAGGGAGGATTGAAGAGGAAAGAGTGGTGTGGGGAAGTGGGGGGGGGGACAAGGTGAGATGGTGGTGAGGTTAGTATAATGACAAGGGTGAAGTGCATTACTCTGGGGAAGGGTTCAGGGGAGGGGAAGAAATGAAGTGGGCAGAGTGTGAGGAGGCAGTGACGGTGGGGAAGTGTGGTGTGGTGTGGTGTGGTGGGGTGGGGTGGGGTGGGGTGGGGTGGGGTGGGGTGGGGTGGGGTGTGGGTGGTGTGGTGTGGTGTGGTGTGGTGTGGTGTGGTTTGGTGTGGTGTGGTGTGGTGAGGTGTGGTGTGGTGTGGTATGTGTAGAGTTGTGGGTGTGGTGTAGCGTTCTGTGGTAAGATAATGAGGTGGTGGTGGTATAAAATATTGTGGTATGGTATGGTATAGTAAGGTGTGGTGTGGTGTGGTGTGGCGTGGTGTGGCGTGGCGTGGCGTGGCGTGGCGTGGCGTGGCGTGGCGTGACGTGACGTGGCGTGGCGTGGCGTGGCGTGGTATGGTACGGTGTGTGGTGCGTTGTGGTGTGGTGCTCGTGGCGTGGTGTTGATGGTGTGGTGGTGTGGTGTGGTGTTAGTGGTAAGGTGTTGGCGATGCAGTGTGGTGTGGTGTGATGATGTAAGGAGGAAGGGACACTGATGACAGAGTTGTGGTGATGAGCAGCGTGTAGATTAGTAGGACGTTAAAATTTACAACACTCTAAATTACACTAAGAACAGAGAATAATTATAAGGAAAACATAATTAGGCACAAGAAAAACACTGGTCCATAAAAGCAAGAAAAATTAAATAAACAGAAAGGAGCAAAAATGATAAAAGTGAATAAGAGTTTGGAGATTAAGAAAGGTGAGAAATAGGTTAAGTGAAAATAAAATGGAGATGAGGACAACGTGACTGATTGACTGAATGACTGATTGATTGATTCATTGACGGACTGGCTGACTGAGAACATGGCACCGTAAAAACAGAGAGGAAAGTCAAACGTAGCTGAAGTGATGGTATCTAAAAGTGAAGTGTGTTTGAAGTGAACGTAACGTAACGAGGGGAAGGATAAGAAGTAGCTGAGGTGAACGTACGGATGGGTATAATTTAAACGATGTGAACGAAATCAAGGGTGAAAAACAAGGAAGGTGGCTGCCAGGATTAAAAAAAAAAAAAAAAAAAAGAGTAAGGAAGAAAAAAAAAGCAGATAGATTTAAAAAGTGTGTCAAGAAGGGTAAAAAGTAGGTAAAGGAGGGTAAAATGTAGGTAAAGAAGGGTAAAATGTAGGTAAAGAAGGGTAAAATGTAGGCAAAGAAGGGTAAAATGTAGGTAAAGAAGGGTAAAGCGTTGGTAAAGAAGGGTACAAAGGGTAAAACGCTGGTAAATAAGGGTACGTACAAAGTCGGTACAGAAGAGTACACGCTAGGTAATGAAGGGTACAAAGTAGGCAGAGAAAAGGAAAACTCAAGTAATGAGGGGTAAAAGTAGGTAAAAAAAAAAAGTCAATAAGAAACAAAGTAAGGAAGGTTTAATGTTAAAAAAAAAAAAAAAAAGAGGATAAAGTAGGTAAAGATGCAAAGCAGCGAAAGAAGGGCACAACGTAAAGTAGTACAAAGCAGGTACAGCAAGGTAAACAGTGTAAATGGAAGGGTTAAGTGTAAATAATAAAGTGTAAATGGCAAGGTAAAGTGTAAATGAAGTGAAAGTAAAAAGTGAGGTGAAGAGAGCATGAGCACAAGCACAAACTCCACACCACCACCTTGCCGGGGTCTCCAGTTGGCTCCACACTCTCCACCACACGGGTCGCCTCCACCACCACTCCCTCCCTCACGCGAATCACTCCACCACTCATACCACAACGCCTCCGCTACAGTTTGCCTGAATTAAAACCAGGCTCACTGAGGACACGTTTATAGGAATCCGGTTGATTGGTGAAACTTCTGAACCTGGCTGACTCCTGAAACTTCTAAATCTGACTGACTCCTGACACTTCTGAATCTGGCTGACTCCTGAAACTTCTGAATCTGACTGTATCGTGAACTTCTGAATCTGACTGAATCCTGAAACTTCTGAATCTGACTGAATCCTGAAACTTCTAAATTTGGCTGACTCATGAAAGTTCCGAACTTGGCTGACTCCTGAAACTTTTGAACCTGGTTGACATCTGAAACTTTTGAATCTGGCTGACTGCTAGAACTCAGGGCTTGCACGTGGACGTGATGAAACTTTGACGTAGTGCACTCTTAACACCTCACTCGTTTCAAAATGTGGTAACTTAGATTTGGCTGACAAACAAAACTTTAAATCTGCATCGCTAATGAAGCCCTGACGACCTTGACTGAAAGTCTGGCGGAAGCTTGGCTGATCGACACTGATTTGAACTTGCCTGATCAAAAAAAAATGCAGCTTAGTTTTCTTACTGTTATATACTGCTCACTGCAACAACTTGCTGCCATTGCAAATGAATCATTTTGATTTTGAATATGCTACTGAAACCTTGACCTGAAATTGACCAACTTATGGCTTTTTAACGCGTCGCTCACTGTCAGAAACCTGCTAAATTAAAGCTGAATGAGATGTACAACTGTAAAACTAAAACTTGAGTGACTTAAAAAGTGACAACTGGATAGCTTATGAAACTTCCTGACTTAGACTCTCCCGACTTCAGGAAGGGCTGGTTGGTACATTTCTCTTACATTATGCAGACTGGTATAATGTTATGACTGGTAGAATTAGGTGACTGGCATAATCTGATAACTGACATTTAAGTTGATGTTTTATCTGCTGACTGGTGTAATTTGACTGGTATCATTTATTAAGTGGCATAACTTTCAAGGCGGTATAAATGAATGACCAGTGTAAAACACGAATGACCGGTATATTAGGCTAAATGATAAAACTGGTACCTGGTACAAATTTCACACACGTTTACTGGTGCAACATAATAATGACTGGTAACAGAGGATGACTGGGGTAAATAGGTGACTACCAGTGTTTTCAATGTTACGGGAGGTTTACTGTTTGTTCCTCTAATCTAACCCTGAGAACGAAGGCACAAATGGCACAAGTTAACACGTACTGATCTATGACAGGTATAGCGTTGTCATTCCTGGCACTATAAGCCTTATATACCAATCGACTGGGACAAAACTCAGCCTCCGAACGATGGGTTATTTCCCTCAGCTGAATATACTGTAGCGCCCGAAAAAAAACTGGTGCAAAAAAACTCAAAATTTACAGGATTTACAATTGCGATTTACTGACTGACAGACGCTTAGTGAATTGTACTACTCCCACAGAATTTTCATGGTGGGTACATACAAGCCTCTGGCACAACATGGCACGCCTTCGTGTGCTATTTAACGTGAGTATTGCTATCATTTACGTTTAATCTTATTCAGAAGAGTACTGTATATCATTTCACCATCAAGCATTAATAACCTTAACATGAGCATTGCTATCAGCAATTTTGGATATGTATCAGTCCACATCGGGTCCACTGCAGGACTGGACCTTCTCATCGGACGGAAAGTGAGTGTACAACATCAGCATTTTCAATCAAGTATATCAATCAACAACTAAACATAACTACAGCATTTACCCATTAATTCTTTCAATCATCATGTCATCCGTAAAATGCCACATATTTCACTTACAAAAATTGGCGTGAACGTAAACGGTGGAGCTGCTCGTCCATGTCAGACGTGTGGGTGCCGGCCGCTACTCCAGTACATACACACCTATTACCACCATACACCACCACCACATTAAACTATCATATCCAACAGTAACATCGCTCACAAAACCAAATATCATACACACCAACCACACCACTATACCGGTCCCTCTACAATGGGGGAATGGTTAGAGCTGAAGGAATACACTGCGTGCTATTAAAACCTTCGGTACCCGGACGCCACATTTTCTTACGGGCTTAAAGTCCTGTGGCAGAAGAGGAAAAAGTTTAGCGTAATATTTTAACGTTGAATAACTCCATAATACAACGTCAGCCATCATCTAATGCCAAGTTCACTAGTGTTTAAATCTGTGTTTCTTAGACAAAAGTACACAAAATACTGGCTGTAAAGACAAACAAGCACTTAAAAACATGCAACATTGTCTACCTCCCCCCTCCCAACACACACACAAACACACACACACACACACACACACACACACACACACACACACACACACACACACTGTCGAGCCTGCGTTAACTGCCAGTTGCTTTTGCAGTCAACTCTCAGACTGCAGTCAATGAACTTTCAGATGTCATGGCCATCATTTAATCAACTTAATGGCTTATGACTACTGTATGCAAACTGTTAGGTCATGTAAGTTTTTCAGCCCCCGTCACAGTAATCAAGGCTCATTTCTGTCATTTCAGGTGCAGTCACGTCAATTTTAGTATTTACATTTTGCCTTCCCTGAGTTTTCTTCAGCTGTGCAAAATCAACTGCTTTAGCTAAAATATAATAAAAATTTCTTATTATCTTGGTCAAAACGTTAAGGAAATTGGCTTCTGACCTTTTGTGGTGCGGTAGATAATCTGAGCCGCATAAAATAGTCATATGTTACCCGTAATTAATATATTTAGTTCGCAATTCGAGATTATAGTGTTAAGGTCATACCAGAGGCGTTCAGCCCAATTAAGTTTATTCAGGCCACTTATATCCACCCACGCCCTTCACATCGAATCCAGTCAAGTCAGATCAATTCAGATCCATTTAGGTTAATCCGGGGTCGTTCAGGATTAACCCATTCAAGTACAATTTGGTACAATCACGTTCACTGATGCCACTTCACACCCAATCACACCTTTCACGTTCATTTTGGCTCACTCAGCACACGTCATTTCGGTCCAATTTCGTCCAGTCAGGTCACTTAGGCACATTCAGGGCATCAGGTACAAGCAAATCTTTCACATCCATTCAAGGTCAGCCAGGTGGTGTTTTGGGCCCATCAGTTCCACCTGGGTCAGTTCAAGGCCTTCACTTCTACCCAGTCCCTAGAATAACAAGTAAAATCCAGTCATTTCCATTAGGCCACCTTAAATCCATTCTAGCAATTCTAGTTTATTTCTGTTGTTTTTTCCAGACCCATGAACGTCAATTTAGGACTACTGTAGTTATTTCGTTCAGTCAAGGTTTGTCAGGCTATTTAAAAAAAACATGAAACCTTTCTAATTAAACAGACATATATTCAGGTTATGCCTACGAAGGCGTGTGGAAAAACTAGTGTTGTTGCTGCAATTCACGTGTCTAAGGGCTGGGAGGGGAAGGGCTGAGACGAGTGGGTGGGATGGGCTGGGGTGGTGGTGTGTACCAGACCACAACATGGGGGGGAGGGGGGGATATCTTGTGACTATGATGTACAGTAGGCTAAGTAAAATCGAGGCAGTCATTTCAGTATGAACAAAAATGATGGTGTGGGTGGAAAGGAGTGGATGAGATGGGCAGGGACAGGGGTGGGTGACTGAGTATGCCGGGGAAGTATACCTTGAAAACAGGTATTGTAGGAAGGCCGGTAAGGTGAAGGTAATAAAAAATCGTTTGAATGAAAAAACTACAGTGATGAGGCTGGACAGAAACAGTACACCCTGTGAAGGTTGGAACTACGATGGTGGTGGGAAGGTCGTCATGAAAATTTGATGTGGGTCGCAGAATAATAGTAAGACGGTTGAGGGGAAGAGCTGCAGAGGGCAAAGCGGGATGGGATGGTGATGGGACGGGGGCTGGGGGGGAAGGAGGGAGGGGGGATACAAGTGTGTGTAGCCTGTAGGTGTTGGTGCTGTAGGCTGGCCAACATCTGCATGGTAAAGCTGGGGACGCGTGCCAAGAAGTGCATACCTGTGGTGATCATCTCAGTAACTTGGGCCATTGAGCCTGTGGCGAGATATTCACTCACTATCCTAAGATACGAGGCAACTGCATTATTCAGTTACCTCCCCTAAACGAATTAACAGCTAGGATACTGCGGTGATAGCCGAGTGCATGAAACATGGAGGCAGTTAAAACCAAAGTTTCTCCACTCAAAAACGTAGAAAAAGAAAAATAACAAACAAAAGAGTGTCGCTCTCATGTACCTTATGTCTCACGACGAAAGTAAAGACTGAAAATAATGAACAAAAACTTAGTCCGGAAGCAGGTGATTGGAAAAGGGGTGGGGGAGGGAGGCAGGGGCGGCGTGCAAATACCGACACCTCACCACTAACACTAACCTACGCGTCACGCTACTTTCGTATCGATGATAAAAATGTTTCTTTTTTCCTTGCTTTAAGCAAAAGCGAAAGGTTCCAAAGCTGTGAGCATGCAAAACGTACTCCTTTCAAAGAAACCTAAATACAATGAAAGCCAAATTCAAGATCCGTTCATTTCGTGATGCCTGGACAACACTCTTCCAAACTAACACCAAACAACACAACCGAACAGAGAGATATATACATACATACAAACATATATATATATATATATATATATATATATATATATATATATATATATATATATATATATATATACACACACACACACACACACAAAGACTGTTCATACATCATCCAATCCTACTGTATGCTGCCCCATATGGAGCGTAGGAGCCCGGGGCTAGGCAAGCTGGTCCTGACATTTAAGATGAGAGCGACCAGCTTCACTCATCCCTGAGTGGCTTTACGTGAGCAACAAACCCAACCATCCCTTGGATATAAACCTGCACAGGCTCAATCCGATTGGAGTACCTTCATAACCCACTAAATCACCAGGCGCCATAATTTGGTTATATGGTTACCACCCAGCGTGGTAAATGGTTTCCTGGTGTACAGGAAACCGTTTGGCTTGTCACTCAATGCAGAAGGAAGAGGAAAGGGTGAAGGAAAGAACGACAGAAGAGGGAGTGTAAAGTCACCTGAAGGCAGAAGGAAGAGGAAAGTATGATGGAAAGACAGAAGAGGAAGGAAGGAAGAGAGGAAAGGGCTGACATCCAAAGCAGCACCACATCGAGTGACTGGATGGTGAGTGCCTCCACCTACCACTAATACAGACAGACAATTGGAAATAAAAATAAAAAATTGCAATTACTTTACCCCCCCTCTACTAGAGTATAACGCCACCACCAATACCATCAAACTTTAAACCACGACAAGAATATGGTACCACACAACATTAAGCACATCTCATCAATATCATACCACCCCACATGTTACCAATACATTTTAACACCACACAAAACCACCACAACACACTAATATCATCACACATTAATATATTACCCTAAAACCAGACACTTTCGAGCCAACCGAATCCACATTATATCAAGATATTAACTTCACGCCACACAAGTTCCACCTTAATGTAAAGCACATCACAGTAAGGCACCACCAACACTAAAACATCACAGCACCACACATCACACCTACGAAGCATCACAACACTTCCCCACAATACTAATATGCTATCACAACACACATGACATAAAATACACCATACCAACACAACTATATCGTCACAACAGCACACCTTAACACCATCACATGAACACTATCATATCTGCGCACCAGCACACCATTACAACAGCGCACACAACGCCAGCACACCATCATCACACCAATGCAGAAGCGCGCGCGCGCGCACACGCACACACACACACACACACACACACACACACACACACACACACACACACACACACACACACACACACACACACACACACACACACACACACAAAAGCCAGTGCAGGAATGACTTGGCAACACGCACACACTTCGTAATTGTCAGTGCTCATGGACGGGACCCATTAGGACTTGAGAGCTGCCGCTTGATCTTACAGCATTTTCTAGTTATATACCTGCCAAATTCCGTATTCTTAAGTTTGAAAATATTAGCCATTTTCGAAGATGTGTTTGTAATGTCCAGTGTTCGGAAGTTTTAAGTTCCTCAAAAATTCAGTGTCTGCAGTTTTTAATGTATGCGTAACGTCATACTACTCATACTCAAAGCTGGCCGTAACTTAAACTTCTCCAGTGTTCCTATTTTAATATACACGTATATCCGTCCTCTTTAATGTTAGTAACTTCACGTACTGCCGTAACAAAGTGCATAGCGTTCTTAACTTACGTGGTGACGTGAAGCATACTGTGCTAATGTGCATGCACATCGCTTATACAGTCATTCAGGTCGGAAAAGTGGCCTTCCCTCGCTTTTAAGCCTGTCAGTGTTGTTTTGCCCCAAGCGATTAACTGCCTTCAACCACAGACAGCATCTTGTATTTTACTCTGGCTACCATTAGACTATGTATTTAGCTCAGAGGAGACCATTCGAACTGGAGATAATTTGTAGCCTTCAGTAACCCCTTCATTAAAGGGCATTTACTTAAGCCGAATAAAATCGCCTGGTGGCAGGCTGAATAAAAAAAAAAATCTGATTAAAGTGGTTAAAGTGTCGCAGGACGTGGGTGGAAAGCTTCAACGGTATGCATTTCAATCTACTGGGCCGAGTTGCTAACGTTTTAAAGTGGCTCCGCTGGTCCTGCCACCACGCTCCGAGCTGCGAAACCAAAAGGTCATGGATGCATTCAGGATCGGAGAAAAAGGTGGAAATGTTCCCCCGAGCTAGACCTTACTAGATCACACAGCCCTGCTAGGTGACAGGAGGGCGATACCCCTCCCGGCATGGCAACTACCGGGCGTGGCTTGACTCACGACCCTCAGAGTATCATCGAGTCGGACGATAAACCAGCATGGATATACCAAGGCAAAGTTCGCCCTGCAAGGTATGCACTTAAAATCCTAGGAGACTCCCGCATAATTTCAGAATAGCTAGTCGGCTGAGTATAACAATTTCTACGGCGTTCGTAATTTCAAACTGATCGTGACATCTTAAGTACCTCATACATCAAAGATGTTCAAATTATTTCGTGCTGTTCGTTGACAAGGTGACCGTAATATCAAATGTGGTTGAATCTTACAAAGGTGATCATAACATTGCGTCCGTACCTTTCAGTGAGTCATTTCTAACTTGTTTATATATCCGACATTACGTGCTTCTTGACCATGTGTTCTATCCCATACGTAACTTCATGTATCTGTGCTTTCTGTGGTGCCAATAAGGTGTTCATGCCATCAATGAAGATACGTTATTATCTCCGACAGCGAAGCTGGAAGAGGTTATATATTCACCTATGTTTGTTGCTTGCCGGAATCGAAAGATTCGGCAAGCATATTGGTCAGTTCCGTTTGTTTATTTGTCTGTCTGTCTGCTCTCTTCAGGTCAATTTTGCGCAAATCGTTCTGAAAAAAAAAAAAAAAAATCAGAAGGCAGATATCTATAAACCCTGAAAGCCTATTGTTTCTCATCAAAATCAGTCAAACGCCCTGAGGTGGGTGAAGGGCTAACTCCTTAATGGCCGTGGGTCCGGAAATCGTCGGGACCCAGTGGCCGGCCCACCCCGGCACTTTTTTTTTTTTTTTTTTTTTTGTGGGGGGGGGGGTATTTCGAAAATCGGTGGTGGTGGGGGTGGTGGGGGTATTTTTTTTTTTTTTTTTTTTTTTTTTTTTAATATATATACCAAACTGAAGAAAAACATCTGGCGCACCTGGCAATGCATTTTTTATCCTAAACCCATCCTGTGCTTCGCAATGAAGCGCGAAAAATTTCGCCAAATGACTGCCTACACGCCACGAAAAACTAAGCAGACACAATCGGTTCCACCTGGCAAAGGAGGAAGAGGATGGGGAAAGAGGAGGGGAAGAGGGGAGGAGGAAAGAAGGGAAGGGAGAAAGAAGGGGAGGGGGAAGGGGGGAGAAGAGGGGGAAGGGGGGAGAAGAGGGGGAAGATAAGGAAGAAGGGGGGACAAGAGGGGGAAGAAGGGGGGAAAATTGGTGGGAAGGAAGGGGGAAAGAAGGGGAGAAGGAGGGTGGAGGAAGGGGGGAAAGAGAGGGTAAGAAAGGGGGAAGGAGGGGGAGGAAAAGGGGAGATCCATCCGGCAAGTGCTCTGCCTGGGGCAGTGTCATTTGTCTCTGTCGGTCTGTCTGTCAGTCCAGACGATATATCCAAAAGTTCGCAACGAATTTCAAAGAAATTTTGTGGAAGGGTAAGTCATGGACCAAGGAAGACGTGATTAAATTTGAGGCGGATTCGGATCCGGATCCTGAGTATCCCGCACAATGTATCCAAAAGTTCGCAATGAATTTCAATGAAATTGATCAAATTTGGGGGCGGATCCGGATCCAGAAGCTATCTCCACGGATCCCGATCGAGATCCTTTTTAATAGGAATGATATTGGCGAAGGTATGCGCTCTCTGAGTGCCTTCTAGTTTTACATACTCGTATCTCTGCAATGTCAGAAATGGATTTAGGGAAAGCTTACTTTCAAGAACTCACGCAAAACTCATCTTTTCAATACGATGACGTATATTTCATTACTGCTACCTAGCGATCTCATTAGGCTTAGGACAGATCTCTCGTGTCATGGGAGTTACATACGCCATTAACTTTCACCACAATGACGTTTTACAAGTACTTCATTACTTACGGGAAACGCCTCATAGAGTCGATTTGTTTTCAGCCGACAGAACTGGCCTTCTCTCAACCTCAATACAAAGTCGTGGTTGCTTCAAATTCGATAAACGATAGTTATAGTGTCTCCTTGGTTACTAGTCAGATCAACTCCGCAATCTGACTACATCTGGCCACCAACTGAGCTCAAAAGGGGTTACAGACCTTTGTCCCGTAAAAATACTATAGTTTTAAAAGTTAACCCCTTAATGTCGTGGCGTCTTGTGTGGTTTAATCTTGCTGCCACCAGACGCTATTACTAACCTGGAGAACCCTCTAACTTAGGCACTGATGAGGGTGTTATACAAGCCCTTCTGTTCAAAAGGTATATCCTGAGGTCAATAACAACGAATGGCGACAGAAAGGTGGGGGGAGGGGGGGCTGAAGGTGTTAGTTTGAATGCTCAATAGACGCGAGCCGGATGTCGTAATGTCAAAAGCTTATCATCCTGCAACCGCTGGCGTACCTACAGTGGGAAAGGCTACTGGCAAACTAATGAGACTAACATTATGAGCTAAAAAAGATATTATAAGCACGCACAGCAACCACAATATACATAAATTCACTATCTATAGGCAGACGTTTTAATGTGGGAAGAGGTGGCAACAAATTCCCTCCATGTCACCCTGATCTCCACCATCAGACTGCCTTACCTCCAACTCACTCTTCCCACATTCTTATACAGTACTTCTTTACCTCGTCCCTACATTTCATCCTCGACTCCCCCTCCCCCGCTCCCCTTCCACCTCACTCATATACACTCTCCAAGACAATCTCTCATCCTTCATTCTCTCCACATGACCAAACATCTCATGGTTCTTCTAACACTTTTCAGCACATTCACATACACCAAAACGCTCCTCGACTTCCTCATTTGTCCGTCAGTCTCTCCACGTAACTCCATTTCTTCCTCTCAGCTACCTCATTTCAATAGGCGTTGTTCAAATGGAGGGATTTACACCTACACAATAAGCTGCATTTGTGTGGATGACACATGTGGGTAATAAATGTGCTACCTTTAAACAACACACGACACTATGAAATCAAGACCTAGAATATATTGTATGATGTTCCTATAGGACACTTCCTGGCGCTTCGCCCTTACCGATTTAGTCTGCATTCGCTTATTAAACCTTAAACCTTTCAATATATTTGTCTTCTTTTTTTTTTCTTGCTGCTACCAGACGATTATAATCAATTTCGAGATTTTTCAGACTGGACTGGAGGTTAGATACTGCCTTCATCAATCCCTTCACTGCCGGGGTAAATCAAATCTTCTGGGACCCAGAATAATATAAATATGACGTGTAGGGAATGAAAGGTTTAGCATTGTGCAGCAGCGAAGAAGATTTTACCGGTACGTTGTGCAAGTGGCCTGTTTCTGTTCGGTAAAAACAAAGGCACTAAACTGAATTTCCGTCTTAACTTTACACCCAACACTACAGAGATAATACTAGTGTCGTAAATTTATACAGTGCCATGCTGTATACTACACTAACTACACTACACGACACAACCCTAAGTATATTTGGACTGGAGGTTGAAGTTACCCTTTTCCTGCAGTCCACCACTGGGTAGCTCCACAGCCAGGTCATACTGGTACCACCACGTGAAGGCATCCCCCAGAGCACCATTACAACACTAAATACTTCACTATAATACAATATACACACTAGTCTCACATACACACACCGCTACAGGGATGATGTCAGTGTGGTAAATTCCAGTACTGCCACGCTGTGCTATTAAACGTTTATCCCCCCCCCCCTCCCACCATCAAAGCTGCAATGCGTGCCTGCGTTTTACTCCAGATATCGCGTGAAGGCTTTTAACCGGACGGTGTGTGTGTGTGTGTGTGTGTGTGTGTGTGTGTGTGTGTGTGTGTGTGTGTGTGTGTGTGTGTGTGTGTGTGTGTGTGTGTGTGTGCGCGTGTGTGTGCGTGTGTGTGCGCGCGTGCGCGCGCCCGCGCGCGCTAAATTAGAATCACTTTTCATTAATAAATATGTTGTTATTGTTGTGTACTTACAGAGCGGTAACTGGAAGCACATGAACACTCAAATATATTCAGTACCAATGTTTAGGTGTATGGACACAATATTATGGAAGCATTATCAGAGCTAGTTTATAACACCGAAGTGCAAGGCGTCCCCTACGCTAAGCAAAATCGTTTGGCGCTAGTTACAAGTGGATACAGAACGGATAGAGAAGGTAGATTTAAGTATAGGCAGCACAATAATGGGTGATTCACTACTCTGAGGCTTCAGAATTATATCAATATCATTATTAAGGGACCGAGTCGTGATTTTTTGTACTTACTCTTCACTTCAGAACAATTTATTCAGTTACACCAAGTTCTAAAGAGGCCTCCTTCAGCAGTTACACAAAATTGAATCAGATGAACAAAACATTCGAAGTATCTGTGCAACTTATCCGGTGGGATAATTGCAGTCTTCTAATACAATGAAGTGTGTGGGGCTTACTTTTAAATCCTCTTCCTTTATGGTGGTCTTAGTGAAACATTGTGAGTTACATCTGGAGAATGAAAATTATGTAGTCAACTGCTGAGTACAGTTTGATCACTGGATCGATGCTGTAAGATAAAAATGATGGCCACTATGCACCACACTGGAGGCAGGGCAGCATTTCATTTCCAGCAAATGTCTCCTTACTTTCAAATACCGCAGACTTTCTCGAATGCATAATATAAATGACACAAACTGAAGTAGGACAGTACGAGTTTCCTTTAAATTTGTTGATTAATAACAGACATATTGGCGTTATTCTGGGTATTCAGAGTAGCAATTCCCCATGCACCTTAAACATCTTCAATAGGATGACTTTTTTTTTTTTTCTTAGTTATATCTTACTATCTCAAACGAGTTTCACCAGCTCAGGGGGAACTCCTCTAAATGTAAGGATTTGCCATACTGCATATTTACGGCAAAAACTCATTCATTACTAAGGTGCTCTCTTAAAAATAATAAACGAATTCTCCAACAATAAAATACAAATAACGTGCTACAGCTGATAGGGTTCATACTATACTTCTACATCGATTCACTTACGATTCACAGTTGTTCATTATTTTTTTTTACGTCAAACCGTATTCTGCTAACAATAATCCATTAGCACGGTTTCCATACTACTCCCTGTGTTTGAGGGTATTAGCTGCGAAAACAGACGAACACTAAGTATGGCTGTGTGTTGAAAGAGGTGTCGTATATCACCTGGATAGGTAGACATCAATGGATAAAAGTCATGGAACCATATGCACCAACTCCCCTTCAAAACTGCTCCAGCCCTGGCTTGTAAATTCAGTTCTCTGATCAGGTTACCGCCCTCGTTCCTATTTTGGGGGCAGGGGTTCGATAGTCGATGGTGCAGGCACTAATCGCACGAACTACCAAAACCCAGGATGTAAAGCAAGGCCTCCACACATAGCGATCAGTATTGGACATGTTCTGACGCAAACTGGCTGACTGTGTGGGCTAGGGTATAAGCTGGAACACCCGGTTTCAGTGGATAACGTTCTAGAGATAATGCTTCTCACCTTTATTGTGTCTGACACTGATAAATGTAATATCTAGAACCTGGCTTCATGAAATCGGACGTTCTTATTGCAACTTTCACTACGACCTACACAATCTGGCAACTTTACTCAGAATACATCCAATTCCCAAATCAGTGTGTCGAGGCCCGCAGACGAAAACACTGTACGAGTATTCCGTAAACTGATTTCTACATTAATTTATTCATTCGTTATTTTTACCGTCTAAAATATTTCTCATTTAATCAATGCTTTTACAAAGGTTACATACTGGATAAGATGGATTTTAATTCTTGCAAGTCAGGGATATCTTCTAATATATCATATATCAACTTTTCCTTACAACAGCTACAGTAAATTTCGGATTCTTGGCATTAACAGCGTTATCGGGAGCAATGAAATTTTCAGATGGAATATATTGTTCTGAGGTATCATGGAATATAGAGAGACCGTGGCGGAAGAATGTTGGGTTTGTAATGTCGTGGCTTTAATCTTTTCATCACCGGAATTACTGTATATTTAAGTTTTTTAAACTCGGAGTATATATTATATAGCATGAGTATACAATGAGCATGTGGTCGGAAAAACACGCTGGAACAGAGAAGTGAGAGACACGAAAATAATGAAATAATGAAAATACAGAATGAGTGGAGGTAATCATAATACGAATAGGAGAGAAAGAAATAAAGAAAAATGGGTAAGGGTTCTGAGACTGAGAAACAAGAAGAAAAAGACAGATAGATGCTGGTAGTGAGGTTCAAAAGATATGAGGTGATTAAGTGCGGGGGGGGGGGAGGGGTTTACAGATGACACAAGCTTAACCTCTCCAGCCACAATCCGTGCTGTTTATTCTTGCCGTCGTCGAACGATTTCACTTTGATCAATAGAAATTCTGTGAAATGCCACAGTTCAACATACCCTCCATAAACACCTTCACAAAGCCGTCACTCTTAAAATTAAATTGTCTGGAGATGGTATGAATAAAATTAAGAGTACGTCATTGTATTGGAGAGGTTAATGATGAAGATGCTAGGATAAGATAGGAGGGAGGAACAGAGGGGAGGGAGAGAAAAGGGCGACAAAAGTGAAAGTGTAGTGAAAAAGGAATGAGACTGGTCGTGCACGGGAAATTGGAGAGAACTATGGTAAGAGAGAAAAGTACGGATGACGGAAGAGGACAAAATAAAGGTAAACAGTAAGGGACTGGACGAGGGACACAGTAAAGGGAAATGAGTAATGGGGAAGAGAAGAGGATAATAAAATGGACAATAATAACGGGCAGGGCAAGCGACAACATCAAGAGTAAATAAGTCAGGAACAATGAAAGGAACACTGTAAAGAAAACTGAGAGGGAAATGGCTATGGGGAAGGAGGTGGACAAAGTGAAGATTTAAGGAGCAGGAAGGAATGAGTGCGAGGGAAAAGGGTTAGAAACAGAAGTGTAGCAGTAAATGGGGGTGGTGTAATAAACGGGGAAGGAGGGACAGGAGGTGGCAATAAAAAGGCAGTAGGAGAAGCATGGTGCAAGGGAAGTGTGAAGAAATGGAATACCATCGTGGTGTCTAGGCAAGGAGAGTGACGGGAAGCAACAGACCAGAGATGTAGTGCCTTTACAATTTTCTAATCATATCTGGACACAAAACAACAGATCAGAAAAAAAAAAAAAAGTGAAGTAATTTTAAGTTGGTAGGGGTGTAACTGTTCAAGCGGTATGATTCGACCCCTCTGACGTGTCTTTCGTGTTAATCAAGACACAACCATACGATTTAACTTAGAAGACCTCTCATGGTGAAGGGGGTTGATGAAGGCTGTATCCAACCCCTTCAGTTACAAAAGTCTCCCTTCTTTTAAGTAAAATCGTCTGGGGATAGGAAGATATTGAATCCACAAAAAGTCTTGTCTGAAAGGGTAAAATAGATAAAGAGGACAACAGGCTACAAACACAAAAAATACTCGTACTATCGCTCTGTAGAAGTAGCGCATCAGGGTCAGCATTCACTCTCAAATTTACGATCAAATGCCTCGTAAAAAGGATAAGTTTTCTGTACGAAGACATGCGAAGTTTCTGCACGCTGCTTTCTACGCCCGCCCTGAAAATATTAGTTACGATACGATAGGCGGTTGATTTTAAGTCCGTTTGAGAATCCGTGCAGAGTAGAACTAAGTAGAGTCGAGTGGAGAATGGCAGGAATTAAGAAGAGTGGTGTAGAGTAGGGTAGGGTAAAGCAGGGTTGGGTTGGGTTGGGTTGGGTTGGGCAGAACAGAGTAAGATATGTACAGTGGAGTTGAGTTGCGTGTAGGCAGAGGTCGTGGGTGGAGGGTAGTATAGATGACCTACAATAGCGTTGACGGCCTGGCATTCCCTCTGCACTGTGTCACACGTTGCCAAAACAAACCACACCGCCTCCTGGACACCGCACACTCTCACCCACATTCCGCACACCCTACTTTCACTGCATCACCTACTCATCCCACCTACAGATTTAAGGCAATATTCTAGGGGACACAGGAGCCTTCGTAGCACTTTTTCCCCTGTCATTTATTTTTGATACCCAGATTAGAACTTTTTATAGTCCTGTCGATAATAAATATATAATAAAACTAGGGTATCATGGGGTACTACTTAAAATAGATCGCCAAGAGAGGGATGTTACGAAGCCTCCAGTACCACCGAGATATTGGACCCGGGCACGTATTATCGTCGGTTAAGGAAGCAACCTAACACCTTTTCCTAAGCGACTTGTTTTGTTCATTACACCTTACTGTCCTCCTCTGTGTTACACAAATCCTTTCAATATCGTCATGATCTTCATAAATAACGTACATACCCAAAAATAAATCGCTAAGGAAGAGGTGTTACGGAGCTACCTTAACGGACGGGAATACGGGCCCTTGACTCAAACTTTAAATCACAGTGACGTGGACTGTTCAAATGAAGACTAATAGCCATATGTACAAATGTGGTTATCGAAAATATACGCAGATTCGGCCTGAGTAAACAGGATCTCATTCAGGTCGGAACTTTTGCATTATCTTCAACATTTCCATGTGGGTATAAGAGGGAACAGTAGTATGTCCCGTCATGAGACTTCACATGTTCACATCGTCACAGTTCCCTCATAGTATACAAAAGCTCCCAAGCAGCCCCTGTATCTATATTTTTTACCTCACAACGGACAGGAATAATCATATAATATTGCCTGAATCTACTCCCACCATCCTCACTCACTTTGCTAGTCTTTCTTGCTTCCATTTAAATCTCTTAAATGCTCCGCAGCTATATGCTTTGAGGAAAAGAAACATTTCTAATGGGGTATTTTTGGGTCATTTTCTGTTAAGCTGTCTGGTCACATCCAAGACACTATTGCAGACATCCTTGCATTTACACCGATTCCATTATGTATACTACACTTTCAAAACTTGCATCTTTTTAAATGTCTCTCTATCCACAGACTGGTTTCTTCATCTTAAGAAAGATTTCTCGTACTGAAGAGATTAAGGAACACTGCTTCTCACTCTGAACTCGAAAAAGAAGCAGAGGAAGGAAGTGTAATGATCAAAGGGTAGAAGAAAGTGCTTAGAAGATACGGTCACACAAAATGAATATGCATAAAACAGAAAAAATGTAAGAGATGAGAATAGGAGCTAAAGGAAAAGGTAGACGGATATGGCGTGTGAATGTGTGAATAAGCGAGGTATGAAAGATAATGAAGCAAAATGAAAAACGACAAAAAATGAAAATGGAAGGTTGAATTATTTATGGCGCTGCAGGGAAGGAGGTTGCATTTTTTTACAAGGTGGTCGAGCAAATGGTCTCAATCCAATTTGCACTAAGAAGCACATTTGTGCGTGAATCATTAATTTGGCATGTGAGGTGCAACCGAGAGAGTGAAAGGCTTATTTGGCCTGTGAAGTGCGACCCAGAAAGTGAAAGACTTATTTGGCCTGTGAGGTGCGGCCCAGAGAGTGAAAGGTTTGACTGATGAGTGCATGGATATGGCTAATTTTACTTGGCACTTGCCTGATAGATCTCATAGGTTTGTGCTTTCCTGTCCCTCTATCTGAACCCCTCCTATTCCATATATAGTCAAACACTTACGCCCGTTCGCCTCTTTCGTCTCTTTTACGTCGCTGGCATCACTGACGTCTGGATATGTCGTAGTGGATTGAGGTGCGTATTGTGTATCTCTGGGTGATCATGCTCTTTTGTCCTCTACGTCTCATTCAAGCATTAATGAATCCAGCAACAAGAGAATAAGACGGAGAGGCGACCGGACTGATGTGACGGTAACAGCGGGTAATGGGGTTAGGATGTCGACGACAATGATGTTTCCTACCCTTGCACTGCGAGACGTTTCGTTTAGCTAAAGAAAATGTCTGGTGGTGGCAAAATTGAAACAAATGACATCACTGTACTGACGGGAGTTAAGCAGAGAAGCCATCTGCTGTCTGAAAGGACACGAGTTCCATCTCTAGGTAGAACATGGAACAATTTGATCTGCTGTTCGTTAAAACCGACATTATCATCCACAAGACTTAATGTCATGTCATAAAAATATCCACGTTAGTACCATCACACCAATCAAGAACTGAGACACCCCTAGCAAATATTCAATATGAACGTCGGCTGTCAGCGACAAAGTGGTGACATGTGAAGTTTTGAGGCATGCAGGAAGACTGTTGGGCCTCGGGGACTAATTTTACCTCCTACCCATTTACTGTACAGTACTAAAAAAACGACCTCCTGCATTAACCAAACCTTAATTTCTTCTTGCTGTCAACACGCCGGTATCTCTATTTCTATTTATAGTCGTGATACACACACACACACACACACACACACACACACACACACACACAGTACAAAGGAGATTTTTTGCCCCCCCCCCTTTTTTTTTTTCCTACTTTGAGCATGTCTGAGGTCTGTTTCTCTTCAAACGCTAGGCAAGGTCACTGTACGACATTATTAACGTCTTCAGCACGATTACTTCCTTTATTTATATACTACCCATGCTACCTCAAGGCGATTACGCACATCTCTTAGATTAATGAAGACTATATTTAACCCTTCCATTGCCACAAGCCTATCTTACACAGAATTAAACCGTTTAACGATAAGCAAGTATAAATGGCAGGTTTTCTGGCTGACGGTGTTGAACTCTGCTGGCCGAGGACGCCTTTCGTATATTATTAATGAATTCCCCAAACGTTTCTGTTCAGCTCAGGAGAGATTTTTGCAGCTGAATATATAACCTTCATTAACACCTTCACTACTATGAGACTCTTTCCAAGCCGAATAAAATCTTATGACAGCAGCAAGAATATACTTGTGCTATAGGAAATGTTCTCGGTATCTTATTCTGGTAAACGCCAGACGATTTTATTCAGCTAAGGATGATATACACATGCTTTTTGACACTTTTCAGTAACAGTATTTCTGGCATATTCAATACAGAAGAAAAACGTATTACATGTATGAATTCTAAGGTCCGTTCAGCCACATACACTTGACCCTCTGACTGATATTACTTCCCCCGAAAGAGTACAATCACTTGGTGTTATATTCCTTCCAGCTGCAAAGATGAGGTTATTCGAGAAAACAACTAAGATTTATCACAACAAAACTACATCCCCTGGAGTCAGACTGAATAAAATAACCAAGTGAAATAACCGCGGTGAAAAGGTTATATTTCTCCTTCCATCAATTACTCGGGGAAAATAAATGAAGACTGCCACATCTCATGGGAATAAACGATGGTCTCCACACGGCTACAGTAACACCCCTCCTCGCAATATGGTTAACTACAGAATCGTGTTGCCTTATTTCACTACATGTCTGTTTCTATACAGTAGTTTGATAAAGACATGTGAAAAAAAAATGTGCGTCTGGATTTATATAACCATGGAACAACTGTACCAAGTTTGAAGTCCACTCGTGAGGAAAAAAAAAATAACAACATGGGACTAAACTGAAAAGCCTTTGTAAGGAGGAACAAGAAAAAGAATCTGAACAAATAACAGAATAGGCTCCACCCTGCATATTCTGCTACTCTCTATTTTAACTTGTACCTTAAACATGTAGCTAATCCATATCGCGAGTATTCTGAATCATGAAACTGCGATTGCTCTCTCTCTCTCTCTCTCTCTCTCTCTGCTATATAAAACGCGTTGCTGTTATAACTCAAGCAACGTGTTAATTTCCAAAAATATGTGTTCTATCAGGTTTGTGCTCGTGATGTGTGTTATGACTCGGGGAACTACGAGTATAGCGGCTGCGTTCTTTTCGGTATACTTGATGGGTTAAATTAATGGTGTCTTAGGCGTCCCTGAGGGTTTACACTTAAACTGTTTTAGGTCACGTGCAGCTGATCCCACACGCCACCATATTGCACTACCACACGCTATACTGTCATACCACACCACTCGCCTTAACTACCACATTACCACATCACAACACTCACCACACTACCACACCACAACACTCATCACACTACCACACCACTCACTACTACTCATCATATTACCAAACTACTAAACCACACACTCCACACCACGTACACCACTCTACACCACACACTACACATCACTAATACCACACCACACCAAATCACTTACACGACACTACATCACAACTTACCACACCATAACTCACCACACTATCACACCACAACTCACCAAATTACCACACCACAACTCACCACACTAACACACCACAAGTCACCACACTATCACACCACAACTCACCACACTACCACACCACAACTCACCACACTGCCACACCACAACTCACCACACCATCACACCACAACTCACCACATGACCACACCACAACTCCACATTACCACACCACAACTCACCACACTATCACACCATAACTCACCACATTATCACACCACAACTCACCACACTACCTACTACTTCACCACACATCCCGAACCATCACACCACACCATTCACCACACTAACGCAACACACCACTCACCACACTACCACACCACACAACACCACTCACCACACTACCACACCACACCACTCACATTACCACATCACACACCGCACCACTCACCACATTACCACACCACAACACTCACCACATTACCCCACAACCATCAAAATACTATCTCATCACTACACCACACCATTCGCAAAACTACGACACCACAACACTCACCACACAACCACACTACCACACCACACCACGCGCGTAACTATCACATCACACACCACACTACTCACCACAATGCCTCATTACCACACTACACACTCCACTCCACCCACCAAACTACTACAACTCACTCACACCACTCACCACACTGTCAAACCACACCACTCATATATCTACCATATCACGCACCACTAACACATCACGCTACCACACTACTACACCACACTCTCCACACCACTCCCCCCAGTTACATTACAACAGCACTTACTACACTACCAAAAATACAACACCACACACACTCCACATCACCTCATTACACTAGCACACACACTCTCCACACGACTTATCACACTTCACACTACCACATAACTGCACCACACACTCCACTCCTTACCATACCATACTGCACCACACCACACACCACACCACACATCACACGACATGCTACCACACAACTAACTGCAACATCATACACTACCACACACCACACGACATGCTACCACACAACTAACTGCAACATCATACACTACCACACACCACGCTACTACGTCGCACCACACCACACCAAAAACTATCACATCACACACTCCATATCTCACCATTCTGCACACCACACCATACACTGTATATCTTACAACACTTTCATCGTACCATAATGCAGCACCAAACGACACACTACCACACCACACCACCCACACCACACCACATACTTCACAATCGTACCATAATGCAGCACCAAACGACACACTACCACACCACACCACCCACACCACACCACATACTTCACAATCGTACCATAATGCAGCACCAAACGACACACTACCACACCACACCACCCACATACTTTACATTACCCACAAATCAGTCCACAGCCATCGATCTGAAAACAGTACCAAGCACACACGCAAGCACATAACTTCCACGACGCATGCACTCCCTACGTCACCGCACACCAACACACTCTGAAAAAGTTTAAAGCAATGCCCTCCCCTCACGCAATCACACTCACGCCAATCTCCATGGTGCCCGCACAACTTAAATTCACTACACTACACTGTTCACCATTTTAGTTACTACACTCTTTTTACACCAGACTGACCCAGATTTTCGTGCATATGCAATATAATTCATGTACGCCAGTGGAGTCAATTAGACGCGACACTACGGCTCTACATACTTTCTATAGCACTTCTTCATGACTGACATATTCTAGGATTAATCTATTGTTACAACACACACACACACACACACAAACACACACACACACACACACACACACACACACACACACACACACACACACACAGAAACTAGCTTCATAACTCCTTGAACCCGGTGGCGTATTATCTAAAATATTCTTGCAATCTCCAGACGATTTTATTCAGCTTACGAAATATCTCTCCTACCGAACGGATTAATGGAGGCAATATGAAACCTCTCAAGGTTCAAAAAGTCTCTCCAAATCCGGATAAATTCGTGTGGTGGCAGCAACAAATGGAAAACAGGTCATTGGAGGGATTGGGTCAATCAGTGGCCACTACAAAACTGCCCACCACACTAAGGCCACTGGTCAGAAATTACCAACACCACTCGCCGCACACGTCATTATATTTTCCTTCTTTTTTCTTGCCATTTCCAGACGATTTTATTTATTTGGGGGAAAGTCTTGTAGTGAAGGGGTTAAAGAAGGCTGTACCTTAACCCTTCAGTACAATGAGTCTCTTCTAAGCTGAATAAAACTGTTTGTAGTAATTACAATATGAAAACGTCACCGTATTTAAAACGTTAACATTATTACTAACCACATCACCACTACACGCAACACTACCACATCACACCACGATGTACCATACCACACCACACACTACTAAACCATACACTCCCATCACACCATACTGCACCACAGCACACCACACCACACACTACGAAACCACACATTCCATCACACCATACTGCACCACAGCATATCACAGATCACACACACTACCACACCAATACACCACAACACACCACACTGCACCGTATCACTCCATTCCAGTCACCACAACATAAATCACCACACTATTCATCACACTCTTCTCTTAACTCTTACCACAAGCGCCACTCATCAAACACCATTATCTCCACCAGTCACGACACTAATACACTCCTCACCACATACACGGTTCACTAACCCTGTTATTGTTATGGGCCCACAGGCAATTAAACCCACTTCAAAGAAACTCTATAACAGTAATGGGATAACAACTTTCATCAATATATTAATCACTGTACATCGCGAATATCACCAAGACTCAACGCACACATAAAGGTAAACATCAACTAACTAAATAAATAAAACAATCTCATTTAACCCTGTTTGAGGTGTAAGGTCCCGAGGTTAGGTTATTTTAGTAAAGTACATTCACGGGCAGATGACCAGCCAATTCCTCTCCTGTCACGTCTTGGGGATACATGACTAACCGATCAAACACTGTTTCTCCACTTCTCTCACAACTCATTCAAAACTACACAACTACGTTCATCACTAAACTCACTACACTTCATCAAATAATCTCACCACTCAGGGTACAGCAAAACCCACATAAGGACCAAGACACAACCCAATAATCATAACTCACCACTGTACGCTATATTATTCGTCCACGACCCTGCGTACTTCTTATGTTATAGCTCATTACAGAAGGCCGGTATCGCACATAACAATATCGCCATGGGATCACGAAAGAACCATTTCAAGTTATTACAGCCAAATTTATCACCACTCACACTCTCCCAACCAGTACGCCACTCATTACCACACACCATCGCCACAAACTCTATATTCTACCATTTTTATAAAAGTTCAAGAGTTCCCTACCTGCATATAGTACCGAGATGGTAATTCTGATATTACATTTCCATACCATAGTGCATCAGAGGGAAATACGAGTACTCTGTGGATTTACTGTGTTGTTATTAACCTCATTACTATTCCCTAATATGCCACACACCACTGCCATTACAACCAACACTACATATACAACCTCACACTATACAACCACCACACACTCCCTCACCACACACCAACAATTCACAACCTCAACACCACCACCATTTACCACATGCGGTTATAACCATCGCTTAATTCATGACCTCAACACTAACACCACCATCTACCATACACAATTATAACTAACACTTCATACACATTCTCACACTACAACATTTCACATATAACTAAAATCCCTCCCACACCACCACATTACAACCAACATTTAATACGCCTCACACTACAACCACCACACACCATCACCAATACAATGCTTCACACACAATCTCACGCTACAACCATGACCTACCACACCCCACCACACTAACGCCATCACAGCAGAATAGCGAATTACTCCGGCACCAGCAAAGAGCCCCTCTTGCCGCAACCACTTCATACAAGTAAAATGACGGGCCACACGGATACCATGGGGAGAGTGTACCAATTATTCTTTTAGGGTGTAAGATTGCTACGAGGATGGGAAGGCAAACGAAAGGAAACGAAACGAAACGAAACGAAACGAAAGGATCGTGAAAGAAGAATGGGAGGAAGAGACAGAAAGGGGAAGCGTAAAAAAGGAAAGCAGTAGTATGTAAAAACGAGGAAGGGGAGTTGAAGGGAGACAAAAGAAGGCTAGGAAGGAGGTGGCTGGAAGAGGAACAGAAAGGAAAGCAGAGATAAATATGCAGAAGCAGAGGAAAGAAGAAAGAGGGAAGTCGTGGTGAGAAAACAGGAGGAGTGAGAGTGAGACCAGATGAGGAAGGAAAAGAGAAAGGAACTGAATAATATAGAGGGAAAAAATGTAACAAGGAAAGACAAGACGGTAAGAGGAAGAAGAGCAGGACGCGAAGGAGAAAAAAAAGAGGAAGAGCATGCGGGTGGAGATAATACGGGTGGAGGAAGACTTTGAAGATGAGATGGAGAGGTTATGGGGATGAGGATAAGACTGAAGGGGAAGGAAGAAGAACACTGAAGGAAGGGGGTGAAGGAAAAAGGAGAGAAGAGGGAGGGTGACAATGAAGGGTAGGAGAGTACGATGGAAAAACAGTTACAGTACAAACTCAAGCTTACTGAAATGGGAAGGAAGAATTGAGAGAAGACAGCAACAGAAAGGAAGAACTGATGATGGAGTATGGACGAGGAAAGAAACTGCAGAGACAGAGTACATGGGAGGGAAGGAGACAAGAGTATCAAAGATGAATGAAGCAGAAGGCTAGGGAAAATGAATGACCGCAGGAATGAACAGATCAGTCATACTAACGTAACACTGACGGAGAGAGAGAGAGAGAGAGAGAGAGAGAGAGAGAGAGAGAGAGAGAGAGAGAGAGAGAGAGAGAGAGACAGACAGACAGACAGACAGACAGACAGAGAGAAGGGGGGCGGGGGAACAGGACAGACAGACAGACACAGACAGAAAACAGAGCAGGGAAAAACGAGCAGAAAAAGAGAAAATTAATCAATCACAGAGAACATGAGGACAGAACATGGAAAAACAGTAATAAAGGGAAGAAATTAAGTGGAGTGGAAACCTGAGTAAAAGTCAACCAGAAGCTAGAAAGAAAACCATCACCACCATCAACATTATCACGCCATGTGCTGCTGCCATCGAAAACTGCTTTACAAGTCTCGGTCTCGGAATTACTGAGGAGAGATTACAACCCTTCCACCCCCTGCCAGTTAGCTGAGGAAGATGTTATTACGTGGTGATATTTCAAAGTAGTGTAAAAGAACTCTAGCAGGTTTGTCCTAACCTGACAAAGATCCGCAACCTCTTGACAGCACAGGTGTAGTCAGACTGGAGTGCCGACCTGACCAATAACCAAGGGGATTAATTTCTACCTCCTTGTTAAGGTTTATCGAATTTCCTGTACCTAAGACTTAGAAATCAGTTGTAGGAGTGGCCCAGTTCCGTCTGAGGAAAGGAAACCAATCATACTGAGTGGAACTGAACACGTGGGATGGTATGGGAGCTCTCCACAGGACATGGCACTGATATCATTTTTGGCACACGAATCAGGCAAAATCTCAGTTACAATCTCTCCGTCCCCTCCCCACCTCAGTTCCACCCCCACCACTCCAGCGTCACGGAAACTACACGGATAAGGGAAACCGGTGTTGCACTGGTTAGAAAAACCTGAGTTCGATTCTTGGCTCGTTCACTGTCTTTGAAAAAGTTTTTTTTCCACTTTTTACGCAGAAGTGCGACTGGGGACCTGGAAGCAAACTCAAATGTTGCGTGTCGTATGCTAGGGAAAGATAAGGACTTAACTGTGAGTCTTCCTTGCTGACCCTCGTGCGGTGGGGAGCCATTAATCAACGCCCTTTTCTTCTATGAGCCTGCTAGCAAAAATAAGTAAATAAATAAGCACAAAACAATGAAGTTAGGTGACAGGACTGCCACGCCCCTACGCCAAAACAATGGGGGGTGAGAGGGTTCCCGCGGCCAGATTCTTAAACTTAAGATCGTACCCTGCCATAACTGTAATTTGTTCTGGCAAGCAGAACGAGGAGTCTACCGAATCCTCCCTCTTGCCCCTCTTTCATAATCATATCACAGAAACGAGAGAAAAACATCTTAAGTTACTTTGCTCTGCAGGGTCAAGTACAAGGAGAGTGCAGGGTATCATTTTCCATGCCTCTTATTCTCTGCAAAAAACAATCTTCAGTTACGACTGTGAATTGGTCGTAAGTTTGGGAATCTGGCGCCAGTCTTCCACTAATCTCCACTTCAGTCATCTTTTACGACAGGTATGGAATTCAAAGGTGCTATTTTTTTCACGAACATGCTACACACGAGGAAAACCAAACAGGGAAAATAAAGACACAGTAAGAAAATGACAGAAGAAACATACAGATAAGATGGGGAAGTATGATAAAAAGGCTACACAAAAGACATTGTGGAACTTGGCAGGAGTGTGAGTATGTGATATATGAGGCTATGACACGAGAATGAGACAAAGATAGGTGGGTGAGATGGGAGTCAGGAGGTTATAATAAAGACAGTGTATTATGAGACAGGCACACACACCCGAATCAGAGGCAAATTAAGACAAAGCAGACCGAAGAGGTATGAGGCTACGACATGAGATGGAGACACTGACGATGACTTAGATGGGATACATGAAGATACACTAGATGTATTCTATATTCCGTTCGCATTATTATGGCGTAAACCAGCCATCCCTCCATCGTTACTGTTGAGCTGTAACGACAGATTAACTATGGTATATGATGCAAGTCACGAAGAAAGGATGCTCAGCCGCAGTATTGTCTTATTCTGCCACTAAGCTACGGGAAATAAGCTGAAGAACACGAAAATCTCTGCCTAGATTTAAGGGAATAATGAACAAGAGTAGCACTAGGAAGCTCAGAACACCTCTTCCTCAGCGATCTGTTGTGCATATTACTCCTTAACTCCTTCAGTCCCATGACGCATTCTTTATTTCAGGCTTACTATCTACAGGCGGTTTTATAATGAACTTAGAGGACGCTTCAACTGGGATATTTTACATATATCTTTCATTAATTCCTGTATGGCTAGAGGCGGTAGCTTGATGCATAATAAAACCAAGTGGTGCCACGCACAACAAACCTCGCCCGACAGCAGTTATTTTACTGCTGCTTGATACTTGCTCGTTTCTGCCATTTTGTCAGTACACAATTAAAGTCTAAGGTAATGGCGCAAATGTTTTCATGTTACGCTGTCTGAAAATCCGAGATCTTGCGTTTGACCTTTCAAGGCCACTCAAGGTCAAAGGTCATGCTGCCAAATGAAAGCCCATATGAGACTTCCTATATCTTGGTAATAGTAAATTATCTTCAACAAATTTCGAGTTATAGCCCCCTTAATATCCGTGACCTCGTCTGACCTTTCAAGGTCACTCACGGTCAAAGGTCAAGGCACCGATTAAAAACCCATATGGGATTTCCTATAAGCTGATAATAGTAAACATCTCTCTATCTACAACCAGTCTCGAATTATAGCCCCCTGAATATCCGTGACCTTGAGCTTGACCTTCATGGTCAAATGCTTTGGCGCCACATGAAAGCCCATATTACGAATTCCTGTATGTTCAAAACAGAAAATAACTCTATCTTCAACCGTTTTCAAGTTATAGTCCTCTGAAAATCCGTGACCTTGATTTTCACCTTTCAAGGTTACTCGATTACCACCAAAATTTAATCACCTTCTTTGGGGGCCAGTGCCCACATATCCTGAAAGCTTCATGTAATTTCATTCAGCCGTTTTCCCGTAATATTGCTAACAAACAAACAAGCAAACGAACTCGACCAAAAACAATATCTCGTCGGACTCCGTCCGGGCGAGGTAAAAAAAGAGGAAGAAGAAGTCCCTATTATGAGGACGCTAATATACTCCTGATTTTTTTGTTTTATCGACACACTGCATAAATAACACACCAAAGAATATTTACGGGCAATATACAGAGATAAACCGATAAGGAAGACGTGTTAACGAGCCTTCATACCCTTCTCTCTCTCTCTCTCTCTCTCTCTCTCTCTCACACACACACACACACACACACACACACACACACACACACACACACACACAGAGTCAGTGCAAAACCTGTGATACCAAGATGGATGTCACGTTTTTCCTCCATTTCTATTTAGTGTATGACATCGTGATATTTTCAACTGTGCTGTATCATTTATCACTGGAGGAGGAGGAGGAGGAGGAGGAGGAGAGAGAGAGAGAGAGAGAGAAGGGGGGAGGCGTATAAGAGAGACTGTAAGTATAAGACTATAACCGGAGCCACATTCATGACCTATGATTAAACTATAACGGGAGCCATAAGCACGACCTACGCAAGCAGTGTTGCTCCCTGTTTAGCACTGTGACCTTTGCCACAACTGCCACAGGACACTTTCACGTGCGTAATGTGAAGGTGGGCACGGCATATAAAACCAATCACGCTGCAAATAGTAACGGATTGCACTATCAAAAAAAAAATGAAGGAAAGAAAAGAAAAAGAAATTTGGAGGGTGGATCAAAAGGAAGAAGGAAAATAACCTAGAAAAGAGTATGGGAGCGAATATATGTACATGTATATACACCGGTATTCATAAAGTGTGTGTGTGTGTGTGTGTGTGTGTGTGTGTGTGTGTGTGTGTGTGTGTGTGTGTGTGTGTGTGTGTGTGTGTGTGTCCTCCAATAAAGTCAGAACAGGACCATTATCAACCACGGGGTGTCTGGTTCGTGCTGTACGTTCGTGTGGGTGCGGGAGGGTAGGAGGTGCTGCTGGAGTAAATATAAAGAGATGGCGGGGTGGGAGTGGTGGCTGGAGAGGGAGAGTATCGGGGTAAGAAAAGAGAGGGAAGTGGTGAAGTACGAGGGAATCTGGCAGGCGAGGATGAGACGGGAATGCAGACAATGGCAGGAAGGGGAAGGCAGACAGGATAGGGAAGGGCAGGGGAGAGAAGGTAGATAGGATAGGGATTAGCAGGGGAGAGAAGGTAGATAGGATAGGGAAGGGCAGGGGAGAGAAGGTAGATAGGATAGGGATGGGCAGGGAAGAGAAGGTAGATAGGATAGGGAAGGGCAGGGAAGAGAAGGTAGATAGGATAGGGAAGGGCAGCGAAGAGAAGGCAGATAGGATAGGGAAGGGAAGAGAAGGCAGAGAAATGACTGGGCAGGAGAGGACAGAACTGAGCAAGACATGACGGCATATGACGGGACGGGAGAGGACGGGATGGGACAGGGGAGGGATGGGTAGGGCAGAGCATGGAAGTACAGAAGTGGCATAAACTGGACTGGGCTGGGCTGGACTGGGCTGGCCATGGCAGGGCAGAGCAGGGCAAGAGTGGACTAAACTGGGGTGGGTTAGGCAGGGCAAAGGCGGACTAAAATGGGCTGATTAGGGCAGGGCAGGGGGAGAGTGAACTAAACAGGGCAAGACAGGAGTGGACTAAACTGAGCACAGAAGGAAAAGACAAGAGTGGACTGAACTGGGCACGGAAGAGCAAGGCAGGGCAGGTTAGGAGTGGATTAAACTGGGCAGGCAAGGGCAAGGCAGGAGTGGACTAAACTGGGCAGGGAAGGCCAGGAGTGGATTGAACTGGGGAGGAATGATCAGGAGTGGACTAAATTGGACAGGGCACAACACTACGAAAGTAGACAGAGGAGAAAATGGAAATGCAGGGTACAAAGGGGTCAAGTACGGTAAGGAAAGATATAGTGCGACAGGCAAAAACACAACAGAGCACGGCATGAAAGAATAGGGATGGACCGACCAGGGCAGGGTGGAAGAGGGTGTGTAGTACGGAGAGGAGAGGGAAGGTCAGGGTAGAAAATAATAGAAAGGAAGGTCAAGAGTGAGGAGAAGGAAGAGAAACACTGGGCAGATGAGGGAGAGGAAAGGAGGGAATAGTGAATGTGAACAGGGAAGGGAGGGAAAGAGTGGATATGGGTAGAAGAGAGAAGGTAAGAAGGGGCAGATAAAAAAGAGTATGAGAGAGGGGAGAAGAGGAGAGGGAAGCCACAAATTAAACTTGGGTCGATCCCACACCTTAATCTGCACCTCCCTCCCACCCACACCCCCTCTTTCTTCCCTCACAACCCACACCTCCCTCCTTCCCTTCCTTCCTCCCTCCCTCCCTACCCACACCTTCCTTCCTACACATTCTCCCTTTCCCCCTCCCTCCCCACACCCTTCTCTCCCATATCCTTTCCTCCCTCGCTTCCCTCCTCACTCGTAACGCACCCCAATATTTTCCATCCACACGACCTCGACCTTCTCCTCCTCCTCCACTTAAACCCTTCATTACAAGGACGTCAGAGTTTTATTCTTGTTACCTTGGAGTTGATTTACTTCTCGAGTGGAAATTAAAAACCAGATCCTCTCTCATTAAAGTCACTTCATTTACCCCTTTCATACAAGTTTAATTAACAACTATAATTTTGCTCCCTCTCCCTCTCCCTCCTTCTCTCTCTCTCTCTCTCTCTCTCTCTCTCTCTCTCACACACACACACACACACACACACACACACACACACACACACAACGACCATTTCAGCTTACAAACATTCACCAAACACACCTCGGGCCCATAGCCATAAGTACGTTCACTGAAATCTTCAAGTTTTCCTGAAGCCAAAACAGAATCCCGGAAAACAATAATCCTCCCAGTTCTAACGCCGGGCAAACCACCCAAACCAATATCTCCGCTCGGCACATTGTCCAAAATAGCAGAAAGACTAATCCTTCAGAATATCACCTCAAACATTCCCCTGTCCGGTGTGTGTGTGTGTGTGTGTGTGTGTGTGTGTGTGTGTGTGTGTGTGTGTGTGTGTGTGTGTGTGTGTGTGTGTGTGTGTGTGTGTGTGTGTGTGTGTGTGTGTGTGTGTGTGTGTGTGTGTGTGTGTGTGTGTGTGTGTGTGTGTGTGTGTGTGTGTGTGTGTGTGTGTGTGTGTGTGTGTGTGTGTGTGTGTGTGTGTGTGTGTGTGTGTGTGTGTGTGTGTGTGTGTGTGTGTGTGTGTGTGTGTGTGTGTGTGTGTGTGTGTGTGTGTGTGTGTGTGTGTGTGTGTGTGTGTGTGTGTGTGTGTGTGTGTGTGTGTGTGTGTGTGTGTGTGTGTGTGTGTGTGTGTGTGTGTGTGTGTGTGTGTGTGTGTGTGTGTGTGTGTGTGTGTGTGTGTGTGTGTGTGTGTGTGTGTGTGTGTGTGTGTGTGTGTGTGTGTGTGTGTGTGTGTGTGTGAATTACTCATTGCTGAGAGGAGTATTCGAATGGTGTTCGTACGGTTCTCTCTCTCTCTCTCTCTCTCTCTCTCTCTCTCTCTCTCGTTTCAAATGTTCGCGGACATAGGTTGAATCTGCAGCTCTTCACAACGTAGGGGCAAAACCCTCATTGTGAACCCAACCCACCCGTGAAGCGAAATAACCGCGACCTTGCCCTACTGAGATCGGTTCTTGCTGTGAGTCAGTATTTTCCGTAAGTTATGGAGGGATCGTGGAGAGATGGAAGGGGTATTTTTCAATTTTCATAATTTCTTCCAGTACTACACAATCTCGCCCTCTTTCATGCCTCCTTCTCCTTCTCCTCTTCCTTTCTTCCCTCATTCCCAGCTCTACTACATCACTTTCACTTTCAAGCCTCCTGTTCCCCCTCTTCCTTTTTCCCTCATTCCTAGCTCTAATCACTGACTCTCATACCGCCTTTCTTTTCCTCTTCCCACTTTTCCTCACTGCTAGCTCTACTGCACAACTCTCTTTTATGCCTCCTTCTCCTCTTGCGTTCTTCCTCATTCCTAGCTCTACTAAACAGTTCTCATTCCTCCTTCTCCACCTGTTCCCCTTCCGTTTTCTCTCATTCCTACCACTACTACACAACTCTCATACCTCCTTCACCTGTTGCTCTCCTTTTCTTCGTTCCTACCCCTATTACACAACTCTCTCTCAACTCTCTCTCGTACCTCCCTCTCATCCTCTTCCTCTATTTTTTTTTCTTCATTCCTAGATCTACGAGGCAACTTTCAAACTCTTATATACCTTCTTCTCCTCCTTCTCTTCTTTTTTCCTCATTTCTAACTCTCACAGGAAACTCTTCTCTCTCTCATACCTTTCTTCTCCTCTTATTTTTCCTCTCCCTCCCCACCTTCTCTCCAGAGTCGTCCTCTTCCGGACATCATTTCTCTCCTCTCTCATCTCCTCAGCCCCTTTACAACGAGAGGTCATCCCTAAGCTGCACATTACTCGAAGAAAGTCAGCCAAAATAAGAAACAGGAATACAAATATACACCACGCTGTAGTAGTGAATGGGTGTTTATTTATTTATTTATTTAATTATTTATTTGCAACTTCACTACGGCAAATCATGAGTAAAATCGTGTGGCTAAGAAGATAAAAGCTAAAGGCGTCATTATAAAGCAGTTAGTTTTTTTTACTACGATGTTTTGTATTTATTGACTATTTTTATTTATAGTGAAAAATGTAACAGTAAAGAAATGGGTCGTCTTTATACTACAAGGGCGTTTTCATCTATTTATGTATTTACTTATTTTCATTTTTTTTTTTTTTTAGTTTTTGCTGTAGACAGACGATTTTTGTAAGCTCATGAGAGACTTTACGAAATATACAGCCTTCACTAACTTTCACTATAAGGGCACACTTCTATCTATCTACCTATCTATCTGTCTATCTTTAACCAGAGGCCTTAATCCCAGAAGAGGCCACAAACAAGTCGCCTCCTTATGACTGTTCATCCGCCATCAGGCTACCCTCTCTCCAACCAACACACACACCCTCACGCACATGCCTCCTCCACTCCATAAAATCATGTGGTGGGGACAAAACTAAAATATAAAAGACTTCAATGTATTCCACCACCAATACGGTACATTCTCTCTCTCTCTCTCTCTCTCTCATCTAACATCCTTCCTTCCCTGATAACCCCTTCAACGCGAGGACGTCTTTTATTACATTATTCTTGCTATCTCCATGCGATTTTACTCAGCTTAGGACACTCAGAAGCAGAGGGAACAGTTACAGCCCTCATTAGGTCCTTCAGTTCGGTGACAGATTTTACCGGATAATTCTTGCTAGCTCTAGACGATTTCATTCAGCTGTGGAACCTATTTTAGTGAACGAGTTAATGAAGGATGATATCACTCCCCCAGTTGGAAAAGTCTGCCTGAAACAATATGAATCGTCTGGTGAATTTTACTGGCTAATTCTTGCTGGCTACAGATGATTTTATTCTTGGAACGATGTGTTGTACTGGACGGGTTGTATCTAACTCCTCCAAAGGAAAGTCCGTCTGACACTTAATATAAATCGTCTGGAGATAGCAAGAATGAAAAAAAAAAAAAAAAAAAAAGGAAATACGTTCTCCGTAGCAAGAATGAAAAAAGAAAATAAGTCCTAAGTAGCAAAGAATGAAAAAAAAGAGAAAATACGTCCTAAGTAGCAAGAATGAAAAAAAAATACGTCCTCAGTAGCATGAATGAAAAACGAAAATACGTCCTCAGTAGCATGAATGAAAAGAAGAAAATACGTCCTCGGATTGGAGAAGTTTGGCTCCCCACTACCAGGCGTCTCTCCTGAGCCAAATAACATAGTCTGACGGAGGGGGAAAAAAAAAAAAAAAAAAAAACTATCACTGAATGGCTTATGTTAATCCTCTTCTACAGTTCTTTTATCTTAACCTTGCCGTGGTTTTCGTAATTATGCAATTTAATTCCCGCAGTTCAGTGGTAGAATAAGCAAACACTGCGGTCCTGCGTCCTTTCACTTCTTCGTGACAACAATTCTTTTACCATAACTTGGCCCAGATGTTTGTCCTGTTGCAGCTTATTTTGCGTACCTCAATGACAGAATAATCTTGTGGCTATACATACGTTTCATGTCACTTCTTCATGGCTGGCATCAAGTTAAATATATTGTTACGGAATAGAGGGATGGCAACTTCGGGCCAATACTGATGAGATGCAGACAAAGGGACCACTGATGCCATATTCATTGTTCGACATCTTCAGGAAAAATATATAGGAAAGAAAAGGGAACTGCATTTTTTTTTTTTTTTTTTTTTTTTTTTTTGGCTGATTTGAAGAACGCCTTTGACAGAGTCCCTAGAGAGGTGGTGAAGTGGGCAATGAGATGGCTTTGGGATGGAGGAGTGGATGGTTTGGGTGGTTATGGCCATGTATGTGGGTGCTCACACCCTGGTGAGAGTGGAGATTTGAGTGATGAATTATCTGTGAACGCAGGTGTCCATCAATGGTCAGTTTTGAGTTCCTTGTTTTTTATCATGGTACTTGAAGCCCTCTCACGTGACTTCAGAAATGGACTCCCGTGGGAGATGCTGTATGCTGATGATTTGGTGTTGATTGCAGAGAATGAAAACGAGGCGGAGGAAAGATATAGGAAGTGGAAAGATGGTATAAGGCACAAGGGATTATGCGTAAATGCGGATAAAACGTAAGTCATGACATCTAGGGCTGGTGGCGGCACTGAAAAAGAAGAGGGAGAAGTGGCCATGTCCAATTTGCCACAAGGGCGTGGAAAGTAATTCCATCTTGTGCAGTGTTTGTGATAAGTGGATGCATAAGACATGTGGAGGTACTAGACGTAGACTGCGAGATAATAATGATTTTATGTGTGCGGTGTGTCGTGGAAAGCTGGTGGAGATTGTCAGGCGTGAAAGGATTGAACTTGCTGGTGAGTCTCTTAAGTGTGTGGATGAGTTTTGATATTTGGGAGACATGCTATGTGCTGGAGGTGGGGCTGGAGCTAACTCTGTGGCTAGAGTGAGAAGTTGTTGGAAGAGGTTCAGGGAGCTGTTGCCTCTCCTGACATGAGAGGGCTCTCCCTACGTGCTAAGGGTTTTTAGTACGCAGCATATGTTGGGAGTGTAATACTGTATGGTAGTGAGATCTGGGCAGTAAAGGAAGAGGATATTCGCAGGCTCAAACGTACAGAAATGACAATGATTTGGTGATTATGCAATGCGTCCCTGCGTGCAATGCCTGGGGGGGTGCTGGGTTTATGATGGTAGAGCTGAGAGGTAGGATGGGACTGGAGAGTATTGGTGTTGTGATCATGAGGAGAGGTAGATTGTGGTGGTCTGGGCATGTGGAGAGGATGGGGGATGATAACTGGGTGCAGAAAGTGAGAAGCGTTAATACTGGGGGTGGGGTTCCGAGAGGTAGTCCGAAAAGATGTGGGACGGGGTCATTGTGATCGCAGGGTTAAGAGACTGAACAGGGAGGCTGCCATAAATCGAGCAGCATGGGAAGTCGCCATTAGGTGACCAAGGCCGACACATGCTGGAGCCTTCAAAAACGAAACGAAACGAAACGAAACGTCAGGTTTTACTGCAAGGAACATCGATTACACAACGGACAAGTATAATTTTCATATTCAAACGCCACTACCCTACAAACCACTTCAATCCGATTCCGATTTCTTTTCATTCTTGCTACCTCCCAGCGATTTTATTCAGCTCGAGAAAACTGTCCACCTGAAGCAATTAGACAAAGCTTTAAATAACCCCTAAACTACCTGAATACTCTCCTAAGCTACATAAATAAATCGTCTTGTTGCAACAGGAAAATATACATGACGCACTCGTAGTTGTACGTGTTACGGTTACATCCACGACCATACTCTGTTTAATTTAATTTGGCCTAAAATTGGAATGCTGTGCTGTGACAAGAGATTAACGCTAGAATATGGTGCTAGTGACAAAGAAGTGCTATGAAAAAGAATGTGAATACATCGTTCTGTTTAAGTCACTAAGCTACGAGAAACTTTGTTGCAAAAGGACGGAAACTTCCGCCAAACTAAACTGAACGAAGAGTATAAGTAACGGGATTAAGCTCAAATATAAGAGAGAATATAACTTCAGGAAAACATTCTTTAATACTGACACACAGGAGCATACTTGTACATTCTTTTGTTAAAACTTTTTCTTAATCGGTTATATTACTAAATATTTCGACACAATGAGAGGAAACTAACTGTTGTTGAATGATGATGGCTGTGAAATGTTCAATTAATTACAACTGTATTATGGATGAGATGGTGGATGGGATGGAGAGGTAGGCTATATAAGAGCGAGGTGTGAGTTGGAAAGAGGGCAACCTTAGCTAAATGGTGTGGGGCAGCGTGACGTGGAAGTGATTCTTTTGAGGCTAAGACGTCTGGCTATGTACTATACAGAGAGATAATGTGACTGATGTCTGTAACAATCCATAAATTCACTCATTCACTACCATCGTCTTCTATATTCTATTCGAACATCGGGTGAGTTAATTCACTTTTGGAGAGCACCAAACTTTTGGGGTTAATTAAGACTGTATTTAATCCCTCCAGTTCAAAGTCTCTCCAAAGTTGCATTAAACTGTCTGGGGTCAGCAGAGTTATTTATTTATTTAAAAAAAAAAAAAAAAAAAAAAAAAAACTTCAGGGGTTAAAAATAGAAAGAATATAAAACTGGTTATTATTCGTTGCAACAAAAATTGGATGTTTGTTCTTTCCAGGCCGTTAATAAGCGAGAGTAAATGATGGCAGGGAGAGCCTTCCTCTTTTTTATTCTTCTTCCCATTCGCGATTGCAGGCGCATATTCTGTTTTTATGGAACAGCCCCCTTCACTTTTTCCCTAAAAACATTACATACACATATTAATACATCCATTTTTACATCATTTATAAATATCAACAAAATTTTCGATAAGGTGTGCTAAATCATGAAGTTATTTTTCGTTTTCCATTCTCTCCATTTGGCTTATCCCCTCCCCTCCTTCCTACCTTCTAAATATTCCGAGTCCAGGATGTGTACCTTGTGGAACTCCCCACACACACACGCTACAGTCCTGCACACGCCCTTGCTTGTAAATCAAAATATAACATCCTTTATTTTACCTTTTTTTTTTTTTTTTTTTTTTTAAATAAATACCTTGACCAATCTTTGCACTACCATCACAGGCTGGCCCATATATCATCGTGCTTCTCTTACGTTTTAAAATGCTACGTGCTTGAGGTGGTGCTATACTTTTGATGAGGGGTGTACTTAAAGTTAGCTCAGCATATAATCTTGCTGCAAATCAACAGAGCTCATATTATTCACACTCATACTGCATTAGCGATCCTTTCTACCACTCACCATTTTTCTTAGCCTCTAAGCTCTGGATATCACCTTTTCACCCCCTCTTGACTCCTGCTACAATCCTTCCCACCCTCCCTCCCCTCTGTCAACGCTCCTTTCCTACATCTTTTCGGCTATCACCTCCCTTACTCTTAATCCGTTTTGCCCCTCATCTTCCCTCTGCATTACGTTCACTCACTCCCCTTCCCGTTTTGTATTTCCCCTTCCCTTTCATCATGCATATTTAATTCACCTCTTCCCTTTTCCACCTCCTATTCACTGACTCCTCTTATTCCATTCCCTTTTGCCTTCTTCCCTCCCCTTATACTCTCCCCCTTCCTCTCCGTCACACACTCTAATTCATGCCCCTTATCCCCCCCCCCCACTCCTCCATCACCCACCTCCCCTCCATCCCATCCTAACCCGTCCCCTCTTCCCCGTCCACAAATAGAGGCGTAATTACCCTAATTAAAGGCCGCCACCAATAACCCTTTGTGCCTCATCCTAAGCTAAGGGTCGCTCAATGGCAGGGGGAGCCATAGGGGGCGATAACGAAGGGGAAAGCAGGAGAGGGGATGGGAATGGAGACAGCTGATAAGAAGCTCATGAAAAAAAGAGGGAGAATGGAGTGGCGCTAGGAAGGGAAGGGAAGGAAAGCGAAGGGAGGTGAAGGAAAAGAGAGGGAAGGGAGGGGAGGGGAGGGGAAGTGAGGATGGGAAGAGAAGATATGCAGAAAAAAGGAAAAGAAAAGAAAGTAGTGCAGTGCAAAATGAAGGGAGGAGAAGAGAAGAGAGAGGAGAAAGGGTAGAGAAGAGAGGAAATGGGAGAAAGCGGGGGGAAGGAGAGAAACGTGAACGAATGAAAGAGATGGAGACGACAAGAGGAGGGATAACGCAAAAAAACATTAAAATGTGTTATGATGATGCTGTAGGAAAAAAAAATATGTATGAAGCAGAGTGAAGGAGGTGTTAAAAAAAAAAAAAAAAAAAAAAAAAAAAGGATATATGGGGAAGAGGAAGAAGTAAGACGAAGTGGGAAAAGGAGGTGGAAAGAATAGGTGAAAAGGTGACAAAGAAAAACAGAGGCAGACGAAAAGACAAGAAAGAGCAAAAAAAAAGACGAAGAGAAAGAGACGAAGAACAGGGCATAATAAGGGGAGGGAGAAGAGGGAATGACAATGGAAAAAGGGGGGAAGCGACAGGTATGAGGGGAAGCGGGGATGACGAAGGGTGGAGGGGAAGATGAAGGGAAGATTACTCGTAAGGGAAGAATGAAACATGGAAAAAGGGAAAGGCAGAAAGGAGGTGAGCAAGTGACGAAGAGGAGGGTAAGAGAAAAGGCAGAAGAGGTGAAGAAAAAAGTTATATGGCGACGATGAAAGAAAGGAGAAAGAGGGAGAGGCTGATATGGAGAGGAACGAGGGAGGAAAGAGAGAGAAAAAGGAGAGAACAATGATGAAATAAAATACCGGTAGAGAAAGGTAAAGAAAATAACAGAACAACACCGTGTGTGTGTGTGTGTGTGTGTGTGTGTGTGTGTGTGTGTGTGTGTGTGTGTGTGTGTGTGTGTGTGAGAGAGAGAGAGAGGTGGGGGGGGGGAACTGCAGGAAGTAAAAGGTAGAAGAGTACACAGAGGGTGAGAGGAAAATCAATGGTTGTGTAAACACGAAGCAATTACGCCTAACGACTCCTGACATCAACATTCTTGCACCAATACAGGTAACACAAACATCAAGAATCATAACATTAATAATAATAAAAGAAGAAGAAGAAGATGAAAGAGGAGGAGGAGGAGGAGGGGGAGGAGGAAATATAAGAAGTGCAATAATAATAACAACAGCATTAATGCTACTAAAATGGCCACCAACGGCAAGACAACAACAAGCCACATCGGCATCTACAGGACAACAACAATAACAACATGAAGTGTTGAGCCTGTCGACACACCCAGAAACAGAGAAGAAAATAAAAATAAAAAATAAAGCAGCAGTGTTATTCCACTTGGCCGGCGCGCCCTTGGCAGGGTGCTAATTGTAACTATCGCAGACTGGCGGGGACCTGGCCTCCAATAAGAGGTAATGGGCGGCAAACAATGATAATGCGGGTGGTGGTGGTATGCATGATATATGTGCCTGGTGGTGCCAAACGCATCACAGGATATGGCAAGGACACACGTTCCATAACCCACACTTTGGTACCAATAACCAACACATCAGCACCACCAGTATGTTGTATGACACACACATACATACATACATACAAACATACGTACTTACATATGTACATACAAGTTACAGGGAATCTATGTGGCCAGTGACTTAATGAAAGCCCATGGGAATTCTTAAAAGTTTAAATTAGGATGGGTTAACTAATGTGACGTTAATTTAAGCTGCTGTTACGTCAGACTAGGATAATATAGGTTAAGTTTAGGATGGGTCAGGCTAAGCTCGTTAGGTTAGGTTAATTTAGATACATGCCATGTTATGTTATCATATAAATTAACCTAACACCTAACCTAACTAACCTAGCCTACCCTAACTTATACACTACAATGATTATCCCAGCCTAACCTAACCGCAACCTACATTAACCTAACCTTAATTAACCGATCCTAATTTAAACTCATTTCACATATTGACTAGGGTTTTCATTAAATCACTGGTTACACAAATTCCCTATAACAATTACATCATACACTCATGTGCGCGCGCGCATTTTATATATATAAATTGTGTGTATGTGTGTGTGTGTGTGTGTGTGTATATATATATATATATATATATATATATATATATATATATATATATATATATATATATATATATATATGTGTGTGTGTGTGTGTGTGTGTGTGTGTGTGTGTGTGTGTGCAGAGGTGAGGGCACTCACCATCCACTCACTCGATGTACTGCTGATTGGGGTGTCTGCCCTTTCCTCTCTTCCATCCTTCCTCTTGTCTTTTTTTCCTTCACTCTTTCCTCTTTCTTCTGCGTACGGGTGACTTTACACTCCCTCTTCTGTCTTTCTTTCCTTAGTTCTTTCCTCTTCCTTCTGCCTATAGGTGGCTCTACACTGAGTGACAAGCCAAATGGTTTCCTATACACCAGGAAACCATTTACTACGCTGGGTGGTAAACTAAATTATGGCGCCTGGTGGTTTAGTGGGTAATTAAGGTGCTCCAATCGGACTGAGCCTGTGCAGGTTTGTAATCAAAATATGGTTGAGGTTTACTGCTCACGTAATGCCACTCAGGGATGAGTGAGGCTGGTCACTCAACTGTCAGGTCAAACTTGCCTAGCCCCGGGCTCCTACGCTCCTCTTGGGACAAGACAGGATTGGATGATGGATGTGTGTGTGTATATACTGTATATAGATAGACAGACAGAGATACACAGACAGATAGATAGATTGATAGATCTATATATATATCTATATATCTACTGTATATATAGATAGATAAATAGATAGACAGATATAGATATATTCCTGCATCACCCAAAATATAATCATCATACATACACAGCATTCAAGAGTATACAGTACACATACTCATACTTTCTGGATGTGTTGGCCTCGAATATCACTGCAAAATCGCCTCAAATCCAGTATGACAAGGTCTTGTGTTCAATGACAGTTTAAACTCCCGCTTTCTGAAACTGACTTAGGAAAACGAGATAAAGACACATTTTCAATCTTCTCACCCCTTGTGCTTCATTACGATAAACGATTCCAATAAGACCAGAAACGAGTTAGGGTGATATGCATGCACCACTCGAGTTTTTGCACCGTTGCTACGAACATTATATATATATATATATATATATATATATATATATATATATATATGTATATATATCACTTATGAAAATAATAAATGAGATATTTCCATTCATGTCACTCTACATGGTAGTTCAGTCTGTACTGCAGGGGGTTATAAAAGAGATACTAGGTAGGGCAGTGGATGTTGGAGCGGCCCTAGTGAGAGAGGGCAGTGTTTGGAAACCCCCTGTACTGTTGTTTGCAGATGATACTGTGTTATTAAATGAAGACGAAGGGGAGCTGCAAGGCTTGGTGGATGACTTTAGGAGAGTGTGCAAGAAACGGAATCTAAAGGTGAATGTAGGGAAGAGTAGAGTGATGGTCTTCGAGAGAAGTGAGGTCAGTGAATGTACAGTGAGATTGGATGGGAAGGAAATGGAGAATGTGGGTGCGTTTAAGTACTTGGGTAGTGTGATGAGTAAGGATGGAAGTTTAGAGGGTGAGGTGCTCGAAAGGGTGCAGCAGGGAAGAAATGTTGCTGGTTCCTTGAAAGCAGTGATAAGAAGCTGGGAAGTGAGCATGGAAGAGAAAAGGCTACTACATACCAACTCTGACGTGTGGAAGTGAAACTTGGACCTTGTTGGAGGGACACAAGTCAAGAGTGACAGCAGTGGAAATGAGTTATTTGAAAGGAGCATGTGAAGTCACATGGAGAGACAGACTGACAAATGAGGAAGTGAAGGACTGTTGTGGTGTGGATGTGGATACGATAGGAAGTGTTAGGAGAAACACATTAAGGTGGTTTGGCCACGTGGAGAGGATGGAGAGTGAGAGACTGACGGGGAAAGTGTATGTGACTGAGGTGGAGGGCGGGAGCGGGACGGGGAGCCCAAGGATGAGATGGAGGAATGGAGTGAAGAGGTATATGAGAGAGGGGTGTGTGAGCTGGGAGCAGGGCAGTGAAATGGCGGGGGGCAGATTTGTTTGTGGCCACCTATTACGGGATTAAGGCGTTTGGCAATAGACAGATAGACAGAAAGTCACTCTTCATTCATCAGGGATAAGAGCCACGCCTTATAACGTGATAGTCGTGTCATAAATAAATCATTCTGTGCTTCAATGACTGACACACTGATTGATACTGCCCCACTGATACCTTCTTCCATACACAATAAAGCTTAAACAGAGAATGTGTGTGTGTGTGTGTGTGTGTGTGTGTGTGTGTGTGTGTGTGTGTGTGTGTGTGTTTCAGAATGTTTGAAACCCATATCGGGGACTCGCCTGGTAGAATGGGTTTCAATCATTCTGAAACACACACACACACACACACACACACACACACACACACACACACACACACACACACATCTATCTATCTATATGCTACGTTATGTAATGCTATGTTAGGTAAGGCAGGGTAGGGTAAGGTAAGGTAAGGTAAGGTAAGGTAAGGTAAGGTAGGGTAAAGTAAGTTTGGGTTGGGTTAGGTTAGGTAAGGTTAGGTTAGGTTGGGTAGGAACGACAGGAGTCTTCCCACTTCCATCTCACTCCTCTCTAGTTGTGGAAGATACGAGATTGCTTGTACCCCTGCTGGTGGTGGTGGTAACATGACCATTCTCTTATGCCAAAGCAAGGAAGGGGGCAGTGGCTTAGTCCCTGCTCCCGCCCAATATAATCAGAGGTAGATTCCTGTCTTCTACTCAAGCCGAAGTCCACATGTGTTTAATGGACGCAAAACCCATACGTCAAGTTTTTAATATTATCATTAATTATTATTATTATTATTATTATTATTATTATTATTATTATCATTACTACTACTACTATTACTACGACTACCACCACTACTACTACTATCATCATGTACAGTCAATATCAACACTTGCCCATCAAAACGTACAGCAGATACTGCTAATCTGTTTTCTTTCTCTGGATGTGAAGATGACGTATCCAATCTTTCGTATTACAATTAAAATTCAACACTTCCCTTCGCACGATGTCAGCTTATGAGATACCTTCCGTAATGAAGGAAACAAAAACTACCACACATCTCCACAGCACGCTCTGATAAGATGGCTTTCTTTTCGCTTTTCATAAGGCTACTGTACTATTTTTACATTCACCTGGCCCAGACTCTCGTCCTTTTTCAGCTTATCAGCATATCACGTAAATCGTGACAGAAAAAGACACTGCAGCGGCTCTTCACCCTTTACACAGCAATTCTTCGAGACTAGTTTCGTATTCTAGCACTAATCTATTGTTAGATCTTAGCAGTCAAGATGATGAGATGGTAATTTTAGGCCAAGTTAAAGTAAAAAGAGTATAGTGGATGAAGTCGAGAAATATCCGTTGTAGTGAGGGGGCTCAAGAGAAATTTTGAGTCAAAACATAACTGAGCCATCATCAGCCTTAACGTTATCGCGTTCCACGACGAACCCATCAACCTCTCGGGGTCGCTCCATTTTCGTCGCAGTCTAGAAGCAATTGAGCTGAGCAAACACATCTGTCATCATTGTCCCAGCTTGTTCCAGGTACAGGAGGCTCCAGACATCAATACACATCAGCAGTATTCCTGTAATATCATCACCACTAATCGCCAGACAAATGTTCACTCTTGGCTTTGATTTGTTTTCCTTATGACTTGCAATGCGAGACAGTGAGAGTGACTAAAGTGTGTGACCCTCAAGCCACCACTGCCGGCCACACTGCCTAGGATCAATAATATAAGCGGGTATGGTGGGACGTTAAGTGTTGGTGTGCAGCAGCTGACCAATCTTGACAAACCCACCTCAGAATCAACTCAAAAAGTCTGGCTGGCTGTCGAGTATTGACAGTCTTCCTAGTGAACACCTGCCACAACAACTGGATGAGAACTTTGTATTAAGTGGTGATAATGGATCATGTAGCAACTGAATATATACTCTGAGAAGGTAGCATACGGAAGCCATTCTCAACCCTAACGGCCTCTGCCGAGTGGAGCTCCAGCTCTCGCAGTGACGTCACCCTCCTGATGAAAGACCACTGCCTTTACTGCAATATTATCAACCCCAGCAGCCACCACTGAGAAATATGGCTATCGCCATGACATGTATCCTGAAGACCACCACAGAGAGCAAAAGTTACTCTACGGAATTCAATGACGCAGACGTTTAAGGAAAATGACAAAACCAAAATATTTCTCCATGGCCACATCTAGGGTCCTCAGTGGGTAAAGTGAGAGTGTAGAGTGCCTGATAAAAACATTCAGAAGGGAGATCCAGGATGTCCCACCCACAATCCTAATGATATTATACAAAGTATCCTTCAGTCAGGAGCTCTTGCTAGTTCAACAGGTGCGTCTAGGGACGTCAGCATATCCTGTCCACAATGTTGTATCATACTGTTTCCATCTGCACTGTACAATGGTTAATAACCTTGAAATTCAGTACCTTGTTGTCTTTTTAGGTGTGTACACAGGAACTACTGAAATTCCATTCAGTTAATAAACAAATGGGATAAGACTCCAGAATTGTATATTCACCACTCTGGGTAAAAGATTTCCTTGTGCAATACTTCCTTTACTCTCAAAACATTTAACGAGGAGGGAAAAAGCAATCCTAAGTTATCACCTTCTCCTTGAGTAAACTGTCAAAACATCACTCCAGGCATCATCGATTTCATTTCTATTTCCACTGACTAAATCCACAATACAGCAAAAAAATATAGTGATATTTTTAAAGTCTCTACACAAACACACACACACACCAATATATATATATATACATATATATATATATATATATATATATATATATACATATATATATATATGTATATATATATATATTCATTCATTCATTGCCAGACGCCATGTATCCCAGACGGGGTGGCCAATGGCTTAGAGTTAATTGTTTTACAGGGAGGGGCACTAATCCTCCACCAACCCCACTTGACACGTAGGGATGCCAACAGCATCTGGTGTTCCCAGGCGGTCACCCATCCAAGTACTAATATATATATATACATATATATATATATGTGTGTGTGTGTGTGTGTGTGTGTGTGTGTGTGTGTGTATCAATCTATTGCCAGACGCCTTAATCCCGTTTGGGGTGGCCACAAACAAATCCCCTCCAAGTCGCCCTGTCCCCCGCCATTTCACTGCCCTGCTCCCAACTCACACCCCCATCTCTCATATACCTCTCCACCCCATCCCACCATCTCATCCTCGGCCTCCCCCTCCCTCTTCCCCCCTCCACCTCACTCACATACACTTTCTTCGTCAGTCTTTCACCCTCCATCCTCTCCACATGGCCAAACCACCTCAGTGTGTTCCTCATACCGCTTCCTATCACATCCACATCCACACCACAACCCTCCTTTATATCCTCATTCGTCAGCCTGTCTCTCCATGTGACTCCACAGGCTCCTCTTAAACAACTCATTTCCACTGCTGTCACTCTTGACTTGTGTCCTTCCAACAACGTCCAAGCTTCACTTCCATACGTTAGAGTTAGAATCACAATACTGTCATGTAGTAACTTTTTCACTTCCATGCTCACTCCCCTGTTTCTTATCATTGCTTTCAAAGAACCAGCAACCTTTCTTCCCTGCTGTACCCTTTCAAGCACTTCACCCTCCAAACCTCCATCCTTACTCATCACACTACCCAAGTACTTAAACGTACTCACATTTTCCAATTCCTCACCATCCAACCTCGCTGTACATTCACTGACTTCACCTCTCTCAAAGACCATCACTTTACTCTTCCCTACATTCACCTTTAGATTCCGTTTCTTACACACACTCCCAAAATCATCCACCAAGCATTGCAGCTCCCCTTCGTCTTCACTCAAGAACACAGTATCATCTGCAAACAACAGTACAGGGAGTTTCCAAACACTATCCTCTCTCACCAGGGCCACTCCCATATCCACTACCCTACCTTGTACCTCTTTTATTACCCCATCCATGTACAGATTGAATACCCATGGAGACATGACACATCCCTGTTTCAACCCAACTTTCAAAGAGAAAAATTCACTTAGTTCACCATCCACACGCACTGCAGCCTTCGCACCATCGTACATACTCTTCATAGCATTCAACAACTTCCCATCTACTCCATATATTCTTAACACTTTCCACAATCCTTGTCTATCCACCCTGTCATATGCTTTC